>NC_138186.1:105538772-106046272 GCF_964194105.1 Spermophilus citellus | reverse complement strand
AGCTATAAAATTAATCATTTTATTTTCTGTTGTAAACAAAGTATGGTCTCATACAGTCTCTTTGCATATTGGCCAACATCAGTCAGGTCCCAAAGGTCACTATATATAATAGAAAGAAATTGGAGATATGGGGCAGGATAAGAAGAAAACTAAATAAACTTATCAGGAAAGGCCTCATTGTGAGGTAGGGGCAGGGAGAAGAAAAAAATTACAATATCAGCAAAGGTCTTATTGTCTAAAGTCACCTTCAACATGCATGGTGTCTTATTTTAACGGCAATGAATTATATAAAAGAAGAGAATGCTAAAGAGAAGATCACTGGCTCTAGTTCCAATGGCAATTTTTCAACTTCATGGCCAGGGAAGGAGGAGCCCAAAAGAATGGTAAAGCTTGCTCATTCCCCATATGTGCCCATTAACTTCACAAAAAGAAAACTGCTCCTAGACACAGCCCCAACCCCCGCTGGTCATCTCACAAATATGCCACTGGTCACACACAAAAGAATGTGGATGGCTGTTGTCACAATTTCTAAAAATCATGGTGGGAATAGTGACTATGTCTACTCATTGAACAATGCTCAAACAACCAGTCAAAGGCTTTAAAGATTCTCTTTCTTTTGTTTCCTTCTGCTTCTTTTTTTGTTTGTTTTATCTCAAAACTAATTTGCATTTGTGGAAGAATAGCATTTTCTGAAGGAAAAAATGTGAGTTGTCTTTGCTTCATGATCGGGGGAGCAAGTGAAAACTGGCAAGTGAGGTGTTATACCAGATCAGGTTGAAAATATAATTTAAATCCAGTTAATATGCCAACTAAAAATACAAAGACATCTTTTTTGATCCAAATTCTTCAGTATTTCAAAAATTAGTTCAGCTATATAATTTATACATATATATCATTTGATATAGACTGTAGGTAAGAGAAATGTCAGAGAGAATAAATAAATTTTATTTAATATATTAAATACATGAACTTTTAAGTAGCTCTATATCTCAATATCTTCAGTTAGTCTTTTAGTGGAAAACTAGAAATTTGCTAATAAAAGATGGTTAAAAAAATAAACTATGGTTGATGATGGCTAAAAGATGTCAAGATGTCAGTGGCCTGTTTTAACCAAAAGCTCCATGGATTCCAATCTTCTTCCTACTCCTTTAGAACTGAACTAGCAAGTTTGTAAGCACCAAGCATCATCTTTTCATCCCAGAACACTGCTGTTAATTTATGTTTCTATAGCTAGCAGAAACTACCTGTTGCAAATTTACATGCTCTGAGCATCAAATAAACCAATCTATACGTAATTGTCTTCTACTGTTTACTGATTAAAAAGTCCTGAAATAATGAGAATTCCATGCAGTAGGAAGGTTTGGACCCATGCACTATGATGATTATTGATGGTCTCAGAACTCCTCCCCGAAGATATGAGGATAAGAGGCAGAGAAGAGGAAGTAAACTCCTGGGTCATCCCTCAGAAGACACCTTTCTATCCAGGTCTCTGACTGGGAGACAGTGTGTATCAAGAGTTCAGAACTCAAGATTCTCCATGGTTACTGACAATACTACTTAACCAAGATTTCAAGAGAGTTCAGAAAATTGTTTAGATAAATGACTGACACAAAGATAAAAGCTCTAAAGGAAAGATTAGTATATATATAAAAACAGTAGGACACTCATACTTAATTTGTCCATAATTTAAACTTTTTTCCTAAAATTTGTTTCTAAATGAAATAATTTATGATGTGGAATATACATGTTACTAGTTAGACAAAAAACAATTTGCAAATTTTCAGAATTGTGTGGTTGTCATCTTGTACTCTGGAAAGCCTCAACCACTAACATTTGGGGAAACATTTTCTTACAGTTTATAACGAAATATGAAAGCTGAGAGAACATTCTGAACACTTTTCATAACATTCAGCATTGAATAACCTAGGCAATGTTTTCTAATCACTTTCTGTACTTAACCACTTTGCACTAAAAAATGCAACATGATTTGCAATTTTCATGTTAGAAAAATTTGATTTAAGATTTCATAATAATGCAGATCAAAGACATTTTCTGAAGATGTTCAGAAATATTCATTGATTACTTCACTACTGCTTTCATTTAAAAAAAAACAAGGAAAAGAAGAAACAAATTTATAACCAATTACTTTAAAGCAAATTGGAGTTTACTGAATTACAGAAATATCCTTAAGCTACTTATTTTTTTTCAGTGTTGTTTCTTTTTTTTTTAAATCTTAAGACCTGCTGAATTATTCTAGTGTAATCTTGTTTTTAAATTCATTTAAATAGCTCCCAGGTTAAGAATGCCTGTTAACTTTCAGCATGGATTGAGCCATCACTAGGAAATCTTCTCAAAAAGAGTGTACAGTGAAATCTCTGAGCTGAAATTTCCTCTTGTGGTAATGTCTAACCTGTTGTAAGGCACCAGTGCTAGTTTAAAAACAGGACAGCCCTATATTTTTGCAAAAAGAGCAAGCCCTCAAACAAGAAGTGCTTTCAATAAAATGACAAAGCATCTTTTTAAAAAGTTTGATTTAGAGTTCTAGTTTTGTGTTCATATTCCTCATTGGTTCTGATTCATAACTAGACAAGACAGGACCATTTTATTGCTTTAAAGTTCAATACTATCATATATTGAGTATTTTTTGCTTTATATTTATCTGCTATTTTGGGGTGTCAAAGTATAAATTGTTCTTTTATTTTAGACATTTATTCAGATTTTAGGAACATAATTTCTGGTGAAAAAAATAAAGCAAATTATTAATGAAAAGATAAACCTCATATTTTCTATGTCATGAATTAATACAGATTTTTTAAAGTCTTTGCATTATAAAATGCTTTACTTTTTGTGTCACAAAAAAAATGAGAAGGAAGAAAAACTGCATGAAAATACTTTATAAACAATAAAAGATTAAAATACTGGGTTTTTTTTTCAAGTCTGACATGCACAGCATACAAAAAATGTATATCTAAATTTCATCCTTTATTACTCTCAGGAGTTTACATATCTGCACTGATTTATAAAGTTCATCTTACTTTACTCAGCATGGGAGGTTTCAAAGAAGGCTGATCAGAGAATTCTGAATACTTTGGCTGCAACTTCCCACAATTAACTTCATCCTGCACAGTATCAACAATAAAAGCTATTTACAGTTCTTTCTGTCTTAAATTTCTAACTGTACAGTTACCTCCTATCTTGTACTAATGTGAAACATTGTGAGCCTCCTTTTAAATAGCTAACCATGATGTTTTGCCAGATAGAATGAACTAAGGCTGTCACCTTGGATAGGAAAGGGCAGCCCTCTGAAGGTAAAAGGCATGGAAAGGTATAAGAAGGACATGAAAAAATACCCAAAGCATAGTAAGATGCTTATGGAGTTGGCAGCAGAGTTGGTAACAAGAAACCTAGGAGGCAAGCAAGTCAACTGTGCAAACCAGGGCTACTGAATATGGGGGTCATTTCGTACCCTGCACAATAGATCCTGTTAAGTTGATACAACAGAAGTGAAAGCCAGCTCACACTTTTCTCACAGAGTCTTGCTCCCTGAAGCTCCCCCTGTATCTCCCCTGAGGACACACTTCTTTGTAAAATACACTCCCCAATTTGTATTGCCTAAGAGGCTGCTCCTAAGAGCTGACCTCTTCTAATTCTTCTAGAGAAAAAGAGACAGAGAGAGAGAGAGGAAAAAAAACATTTGAATAAGAAGTTATTTTGAAATATTTTGGTGTGTCTTACACATGCAGCAGAAAAGGCAATAACTAAAGATAAAGGGAAGATCAGTATTGTAGAAGAAGGAGATTGAGAAGGAAAGTAGAGGGATGGATAAGGGGAGGTAATGCAGAATGAATTCTTCATGTTACGTTATGTGCATATATGAATATGCCACAAGAATTTCACCTTTATACATAAGTGAAAAGAACCAGTCAAATATAAATACATAGACAAGTAAAAGGAAATCTAGTAGACTAGAAGGAGAATGGGGAAGGGGAGGGAGGCCGGGAGGCAAAAGAGGAAGGGGAAAGTAGGAGGATAATGAACTGAAATCGAATTCCATGAATGCATGAGTTTGTCAGGATAAACCCAACTACTATGTATAACTAATTATAAAACTCTAATTAAAAAAACTAACAAACTTGGGGACCAAGAATATCACTTCAGTATTTATTTCTTGGATAACAGTGAAGAGAAAGGCTCTAAGTTAGGTTACCTATTATGTACAAAATAATAAATTTGTTGTTTGCTTTGTATAAGTTTTATGTATTAACATTAGATGTTAATAGATGTCAACATATGATGACATTTATTAAACCATGTTCAATAAATAGATCAGTTTCTTATTTACACTTACGTCTTAAACATAAAATAACTCTCTTCCAAATACTAGATATTTTCAACTGAATATTATAGCTTAAAAGTTAGTGTGATAACCATGAAACTGCCTGGGAAAAAAATCTAAATAAACTATTTTGCTAATGAAACTTCTGAGAAAAGAATTTGAGATGGAATTTCACTTTTTCATTTAAAAAATGGTACAGTATGATTATACAAAAATTAAACATCTATATTGTTAAAAAGTATCACTTTGGAAAAAAAAGGAATTAAGGAAAAGTTGGGTACTTGGCCTGATACCAGTTGTAAAGCCTGAGTCACACATTTCATACTTAATATGAGTTTTGCACACTAAATTTGAATTATCCAGTTTCATTTAAATCCCTGTCCCCTTTTGCCCCACAAGTTTTTTGCTTCAAACATTCTTTCAACTTTTGTTATCCGTGAGGAAGTTCAATTTTCTATCAAGAGCAGACTTACTTGTCCAATGCAATTTATTACAAATGAGGGAAATAATTTCATTAGTTCTCTTGTAGCATGACAAATCTCTCTCTCTCAATTCAAGTAGGTTAAACTTGCCAGTTTCAAAAGACCTTTAACTGGTCTTTGGAGTGTCACTCTATCAACTTTTATTTGTGTATGACTTGCTGTCAAAAAATTACAATGTTTAAAGTAAATTTGTTTAAGTTAAAATTATCTTCACAACATTTCAATAAGATAGTTAGAATCTAACTTCCATTGTGGAGAGGAAAAAATAACCTGGTTTACTGTTATATAATATTCTTGGGCAAAGCCTGAATCTAACTTCCCGCATGGAGAGGAAAACTTCTGGTTTACTGTTATATAATATTCTGGGGTAAAGACCAGACAATCAGATTTCTAGATTATTATCTGGGTTATAATTGTTCCGTTGTTTTAGCTTGCAAGATTTACCAAAGAAAAGTACCATATACTCACCTAAATTTGAACTTTGAATAAGTGATGAAACCATTTTTAGTATAAATATATACAGTGTAGTATTTGGTATATACTTGTACTACAATGGATTTTTCACTTATACAAAATTAAAATTTAACCATAAATACCTCCCATATGTAAGGGCAAATATTGATAAGATTATCTTCTTGGATAATATTTTATGGCCTAAACAATATAGCAAAGTCACATTTTCAGATCTCTTCTGAGGGTTTAAAAGTGGAAATTTCTTGGAATTCCTTAAAACAGGAAGTTCTTGATTTTCTAAGCCAAGATTCTCATAAATGCCTGTCTCAGTAATTGTTATCAACTGTTTAATATGAAAATAATAATCCATAAAAGACTGATCCAATATAGTGAAACATCAGTACACAGAGAAGGAACTGGAGCAAATATTCAAAGAACCATTGGCAAAGTATTACAAAATTGAAAGCTAGTAAAAACACTGAGTATGACACACACACATAAAAAAATCACTTTCAATTTAGATTATATATTGTAGATGAATTTTAGCATTTACTTTACTTATCATATACTTACTATAAACATTCTAGAAAAACATGCCATTTTTAATGATCAATTTGGAGCACCATACTACAAGATTATCATCATTGGTTCACAAACAATAGAAGTGAAATCAGCAGTCTTATCTAAGAATCTGTCTTGGATCAGATCATTAAAAATTACTGTAAATGACTAAATTATAAATGACATATAGCATCAAGAAGATAAGAGTTAATAAATAAAATAAATAGGAAAAAGATGAAACAAATTTACTGAGACTTTCTACATATTAATGAACAGTTCTTGCTTACAAAAATGTATTTTTGAGGTTCAAAAACTCAGAACAGAATTTGCATGGGGAAAAAAATTATACGACAATACTCCATTTGTAGAAACTGAATCATTTACCAACATAGCCAGCCCAAATTCAATGTTTCTGAGCTATTACAAGTCAGGGAATCTGTAAACTCATTTAAAAATAAGGTTACTAATAAAAAATAATTGAGTTACTCTATCTTTCTGACTGAGATAATTTTAATGTAAGTAGTAAATGGGAAACAGTTTGAAACTGCTGTTTTCATGACATGGAAAAGAGGCAGTATTAGTGTCCACTTAGATTAGATTTATTTATTCAGCCTACTTCAAGTCAAAGCTGTTAGTCATAATAACCTTAAATGGTTCTCATGATTTGGGCATAGCCTATTTGCCTGTATTCATATAGAAATGCATGTATCTAAGTAGGACAATTTTTGAAGAGGAGTATGTATTTTGGTCTTTATATAGTTGAACAATAAGATAATGGAAATTCAGATTGGCTTAAGAAATGCAGAAAATTATGTAATTTGGAATTTACATAGCAAATATAAATCAGTAAGCAGCCAGATCACTGCAGGTACAAGAGAAATTTATTTAAGAATGAAAAAGTAAGGTATTCTTCCAGAAATCACTTGTAAACGCAATTTCCTTTCAGACATTTGTTTTATATATACTCCTTTAACCCCTGTTTTAATCTTAATGTGATTCCTAATTATTCTGTGACTAAATTTTTTTTTCATTGAGGAAAAAAAGTTGTTAAAAGTATTGACCTACCAAATAAAAAGTTAAGTAGATATTTTTTGCTCTTGTTATATAAAACATGTTTATTAAAGTTGTTACTGACCATTACTTTTTACATATTAAAATATCATTATCTGCTTCTTGACAGTTTTAAAGGTTTCAGGACTTGGCTTTTAATCCTTAATACCCTAAAGACAATAGGCCTAACTGGACAGAGCACAAAAGAAAAAAACTTTTCTGAAAGAACTTCTTAATCTAAATTTGAATTGTGCTCAAAATATGTTACCATTTTTAAATTTTTGACTTAAATAACAGACCTAATGTGGCAGTCTGAAAAACCTCTGTCTATTCACTAAGACTTAAGTGTACATGTCATACTAAAAAAAAAAAAAAACCATACAAATGCTGAACATAGGATTGGAAATATTTCCTAGCTTTGAGAGGTTTTTGTTTTGTTTTGTTTGTTTGTTTTCTTTTTTTTCTTCATTTTATTCTTTAGCATTCCATAGCAATGTTTTTGACCCTCTGATTACTTATAAAAGCCCTCTTCCCTGTGGACTATGACCAGCAATTAGGAGCTCTGCATGGAGGATCCTCCTTGCTGGTGCATACTTAGCTCTTGTTTTCCAATGCTAGCAGAGCAAAACGATATATCTTTATACAATAGGCAACCACTTAAGGATCAATTTTGTGATGTTTTATTCCTTTTATACTACTTTCAAACAATGCAATTAGCTTTAAAGAAAAAAAAATCTAATTCTGATTAAGTTTATACCTAACCAAAATTCTTTAAAACAAGATGAAATTTCTGTATTATTACTGTTAACACCTTAAAAATAATATTTGATCCCCCAAACAAAAGCATTGCTTCTCTGTCCAATTTGATGTCTTTTTCATGCTGCCTCAGTGATGGCCAAATAATTGGTTGTTCACTTGTGTCCTTGTCTCCCCCGACAGTTCCACAGATGCCCTGAACAATGCTCCAAAGACTGCTTTCAGAAGGGGCAAATCCTCATTAATCATTCCTGGCTGACAGCACAAGGGGACACCTGCATCTGGTGCAGGATCCCAGCCATGTCTTACGAAAGCGTGGGTAAAAACCAATCCATGCAAGGTGTAGGAGGTTACTTTTAAAAGAATGTGAAAAACAACAACAACAATAACACACACACACACACACACAGATTCCAGACAACAAAAGCAAATTCTCCTTTGACACTTCCATTTATTTAATATTTCAAACTGAAGCTGTAGTTCATGTTGCCATTAAAACATTGTTCTGCTCTAAGCAAGTATTTCAGAGTACTAACCACACACAGGGTTACAATAAATAGATGCTAAATTCTTCATGCTAATATCAACCAATGTTAGCATTAAGTACTGATGAACTGTCACATAATTTTCATTTAGAAATGATTGTAGTTTTAGTTTCCGATCTTATCATGTTCCTATTCCTCCTATATTATATAAAATATACAAACTTTTTGAGCAGGACCTCTTGGCCCTATGTGATCACTTTGTCTTATTGGAATAATAAATATGACTTTTTGAAGAAAGGGTTAAGAAGAATGCTGGAAATACATCCAGGAAATTATGTACATCATTATGTACCACTAAAGTTATTTTAACTTTCTTTCTCAACAAAAAGAACTGCTATTTAATTTTACAGAATACTTTTACTTGTCACTATTTTCCTAACTGTATCAACCAGAAAAAAAGACCAGAAATGATAAATTCTAATTTATATCTTGTAGTTTTTGTGTTAATCAAAAATGAATATGTTTGTAAAGAGTCAAAAACATAAAATACTAGTAGTTAAATTAGCTAGGGTATTTGGGGATACATTGAGGAACTAATTACCAAAAACAAACAAACAAAACAAATGGAAGTGATAAGCAAACTAGAAACCCTATAAAGAAAACTGACAAAAGACTCAATGATTAATAAAGTTAATATTTATGATTCTCACTTTATAAAAACAAACAACAAACTATGTGTCAATTACAGATTAATTATAACAATCATAAATATAAAATTTAAACATTAAATATCAATGCATGTAATAAAATGTATAATTTCCTAATAAAATCTGACTTGGAAATTATAAGCAGGTTTTTAAGTTCTAATTTTTAAAAACTATACATATATGCAAAATGCATGCTACATAGAAGCTAAAGATTTCTGAAGTTAAAATTTAATCTGGATTTACTTTAGATATTCAGAATGATTGATATATGAATTATTAGAAATTTTTCACAGACAAATTATGATGGTAAAACTAATTTTCAATTTATATAATATCCCTTAACCTCATTATTTACTCAAGTGTTTACTTTGAAAAATGAATATGAAGATAAATATGGAAGAACAGATTAGATATTGGGAAACATCAGCCTAATAATCAGCAGAGCATACAATTGCAGTAAATACTATTGACTACTATCAAAATAAGACTTGAAATACTTCCAATGTTTCCCAGAGGAGCCAAAAAAGGCCAATCTCTTCAACTTTTTTAGACTGTCCCATGGCAGGGACATAGCTACCAGGTAGTGGAGCTCTTAGTCCAAGTATACTTCTGCACTTTGTGAATGCTGTCAGAAGCACTCCCACAACCCAAAGCTCCACACCTTGAAGCTTGTGCTTGGTAACTGAGTTTAGCAATCCCATATCTTGGTTAGAGACTGTCTTATGTTTTGTTGTTGTTGTTGTTTTTAAATCAGAATCAAGAATTATGTAATGCACACTTTTCTTAGGAACTGTGAAAATAGAATGAAAGTGCCCTCCAGTGATTGGGAAGAAGTTACTGCTTCTCATACAGAAAATTTAACTGCAAGGAGAAAAAAGGTCACACAAGGGAGGAAGAAAGTAGTCAGGGAGGAAAGGATAGGCAGGATACTTAAAAATTCTTTGCATAACCTATCTCTGGGCACTCTGATTGCAATCCAGAACACTTTATTTTTCACACATCTTTTAATTTTCTCATCTACCAGGAAACAAAGAATAAGTAACTAATTTTTATTGTGTATAAATTCCATGGCAGACATTTTCATGTGAATATCTCACTTAATTCTTATAACCTTCCTTTAAAGTGTATATTATGAACTCCATTGTGTAAATGAGGAAATTGAGAATCAAGAAGGTTCCATTGCCCAAGTTACAAACACAAACTAAAACCAGCTTTCAAATATGAACTACCTTCCTTCAAACACATATTCTTTCCACTAAATCACATTGGGTTGACAATATACTTCCTAATTTCTCGGAGGAGTTCAATTCATCCATGAGTCCACCCAGGCAAATTTGTGACATATTATCTCACTTCCTTTGGCTTTCATGTGCCCATCATGCCATTCTTCTCATACTCAAACACAAGAGGGTCTCTAACCAAGATATGGGATTACTAAACTCCATTACCAAGTATATCATGCTTCCCATTCATATTTTGTATCTCAGTTTATTGTCACCTCACCAAGAATATTTTTCTTTTCACAATTGAATCTTAAAAGTATCCTTAACCAACTTGTGTATCATAACATTCTTCATTCTTTAGAATGTATTACAATTGCTTCTTTATCTTAATCTTCTTTGGCCTCCAAGAGACTCAGAACAAAATCCTAATAGTCATCTATTCAATGTTATTTAAAAAAAACATTTCAAAAAGGAAGGAAGGAAGGAGTAAAAGAAGGAAAAGGGGAGGGATGTAGGGAGGGAAGGAAAGGAGTAGAATACACAAATGACTTTCATAAAAAAGATTATTACAAATTTAAGTAAGCATGTTAAAAAGACAGAAGAAAAATAATTGTACTGCTTCAAGAAAAGATCAAAATTTAACTTCAAATTTCAATTTGAGTTTGAGATGTTTAGTTTCTTTTATTCTAAGATGCATGAGAAAAAATAATAGGCACCTATATTATCTTTGACTATAGATTGAAAAAGAAATGCTATTAACTTAGATTTAAATAATATTTTTTAAATATTACAATCATAAACCATATAGACATTTTTAATTACTATTGTAACTAATATGTTGCTTCCTTTGAAATTTATATATATATTTAAATTTAGTGAGAAATATTTTGCAGTCTCCACTAGCATCTCACTTTAAATTTTACTTTAGTTAATTAAAGAAAGCTGAAACAGTGTGTTCCTAATTTATTTTTCAGACACAATAGAACACCCATTAAAACATATTTCATTATTTACTGCATAATTTCATATGTATCAGTAGCTATTATTTCTGAATCAACAACAGGAATGTATTGAAAAGTTTAACTACATAATTTGAAACCAAACATTAGACCTAGCACTTTTTCTCAAAATAACATCAACTGTAGTGCATGATATATCATCATTATATACTGAGCATTAAGATTTTTACACTCCTACTAATTTACAGAATAATAACTTTAGAACTATAATAAGTTTAAATGATAATTTATTCTATTCCCTTTTAGTCTATGTATTGGGAAAAATTAAACCTAGAAAGATTATATGACTTAATCCAGGTCTCAGAAGTAAGTAGTATTAAAATCAACTCCAGGTCCAGTTCTAATTCCAGATAGCATGTGTTTACATGATTTATTTTTGCAGTATGTAGATCATGGTCTGCAAACCAAATTCATCCTTTTGACCACTCTTGAACTATTGAAGGAGAGCCATATTCTTATGGTTATGCATTGTTTGTGGCTGTTTATATGCTATAACAGCAGAGATGAACAGTTACTTCAGAGTTCAAATGACCCACAAAGCCAAAAATATTTACTTTCTTCATTTACAGAAATATATGTTGAATATTCAATAGGAATATGATGCATCAAGTTCATAGTGGAGTTATACCAGCCCCATTGATATATTATAACTTAGAAAATAAGAGTTTATAGCTACACCATTAATGAAATAGAAGGCATTTTAGAAAATTTGAAATGAATTGTGTCCTAATTTTATGCTAAATAATCACAACATCACTTCTGTTAGGCTTTTTTTAAAATAAAGTAATTGCAATTTAGAGTGGTTATGTAACTTGTCTTCAATTATTCATGCAGTCAATAGCAAAAATAGAATCTGACCTGGAATCTGATTTCAGAAGAACTCTAATAGCATGAAAGTGAGTAATCAAGATAAACATGCAGTATCATTCACCTTGAAAATAATAATTCAAGAAATAGAAGAAATTTATATCATGTATATATAATTCACATTATTAAACTGAATTAAGGGGAAATATACATTAAAAGAAAACAGACTTTCAAGACAAAAATTTATATATAAAAGCAGAAAGAGTTTCAAAATTTTAAATGTAGCAATTATCAAAGACAATATTCAGTGGATGAAAGGAATAAAATAATTAACTATACCAGGAAACAAATAAGTAGTATAAAAAAACAATGAAAAAAATAAAAGGGGGGAAAAAGGAGGAGAAATCTCTGAGCAGAATTAAAACAATGGGAGGAAAGAAAAAAATCAAAGAAACAAAAATAAAGTTCATTAAGAAAGAAACAAGTATTCATAATTACCCCCACAAGTGTCAAGTTGAGTAAGGGAATAAAGTACATAGCAAAGTAGACACTAGTTAAATTTCAGTACCCGAAGTTAAATAAAAAATACCTAAAATCTTTCACAGAGGATAGAGAAGAGTTACTTAATAAGGAATGAGATTCAAAATATAAAATTTTTTCAATTCAAAATTTACATTAAAATACAATAGATCAATGCCTTCAAAATCCTGAGGAAAAATTATTTTGATTCTATATTTTGTGTCCAAGTTAATATATCAATCAACAGTCAGGACATAAAAGATATTTTTGGACTATCAAAACAGGAAAATATATACTATGCAATTTCTAATGAAACATTAATAAATAGTGTTCTTCAGCAAAAGAAAAAAAAAGGTACACAATCAGGTGACACGTATATGAGAAAGTTTCTGTTAATTATAATCAAGAAGTAGTGAAGAAAATTTAAAGTAACTTAAAAATGTAATAACTTTGACACTTTTCAGGCCATTTATTTCTTCTCTGTGGCCTAGACTCAAATTTTAATTTAACATTGAATAGTAAATATATAACTAAATGTCATTTACATTGTTCATAATTTAGAGACGACCTACAAAGTTTAGAATATTAATTAAAGGTATACATCAAATTTTGTCAGTGTGAGAATGATAACTATAAGAATTTAGATATTAAAAGCAAGAAGAGAGGAGGGAATGAATATGCTAAATTCTTGGAATTCCTAGTATTCGTTTTCAAGAAATACTAACAAAATAACAAATCAAGAAATTAGTTAATAATATTTTAAAAATATAATGGCAATCATTACATATAAATTAAAAATGGAAACTAAGAATGATTACCTTTGAAAGTGAGATCAAACACCTCAGAAATGTGTCTTTTATTTTATTAGAATCTTCTGAACCATCTGAATTATTTTCACCATGTGCAAACACTAATTTAAAAGTTAATTATATTGTGGAAATACAAAGGAAGAAATTGAGAAAGTAGAAAGTAATATTTCATGTATACTTGAACAATAGTAATGTCAGGTTACTATGCTTACTTTGCCCCTAATCTTTTACTAGAACTAGTTAGAGTGGCGGCAGTGAGTTCAAGACTTTGGAAAAAGAGTGCCACTATTAGAACTAAGCCCAGAATTGTATTTGAACTAATACAGAGATGGCTAAAATATAAAAATGAATGCAATAGTAAACATACCAACTTCACCAGATGCATGAGAATTGAATTGGAATAGGCATGACACTTAAAAATGAAAAAGATGTCTAAAACATGGAACCCATTTTTGTTGAGCAATAGGATAAATTTATAATTAATATCTACATTTATTCAACAAATTATTTAATCACTTAGCATGTTCTATGAACATAATTACAGTTACTTCACTTAACCAGTGAACTCTCTACTTTCGAGAGTAAAGTTAATGGATGATTATTTATCATGAAGCCATAGTTCTAGTTTTATTTTACAAATAAAAAAACAAGAAATAATATACATAGAAGATTTATTCATTCTCCTTCTACTAATATCTACAGTATCAGCTATCTACTTAGAGATAAACCTGGTATCCTCATTCTAGTCATTCATTGCTGACTTCCTTCAATGTGTTTCATTCACTCATTCATTGTTTAAGAAAGTATTTATTGCATCATAATATGCAAGAGATATGTTTTTCTGTTTTTAAAGAAGACCATTAACCAACAACAGCTTCACAATGCAAGCCTTTACAGAGTTTTACATTTTGAACTCATATCTTTCACAAACTTCTCATTTCTTTCCTACCCTTGTTACTCAATCCACACTTTTGAGCAATGCTAATGGATACAGTAACATAAAAATCACTCTTCCATTTACAAAAAGGGAAGTGAGATTAAAGGAGAACCAATAATTTATCTAAAAGCAAATAGCTGCAGAATTTTTTACCCAAAGCTTAAGAGAGAATTACTTTGGTTTTCCTGAGGTTAGTGAGAAATCCACTCATTAAATTCTACAAAATATTTTCTATGAAATGGCAATGGGAAATTAAAAATACATATAGATGAAAACTTGGATTATTCCATAACACTCTGAAATTTGTGGTATATGAAAAAATCTATAATTTGTATCTTAAAATGTAGAAATGAAAAACATAATTAAAAGACTTCAATTACATTAAAGGGTTTTTTCCCCCCTTCTTTCTTTTTTTTTTTTTTTTGTAGGGGGTGGGGAACCTAGGTTAAATAATATTAGAGCAATTAGCATGTCAGTGAAGTTTTTCAGGTACTTTCTTTTTTATATTCCTTACTTATATTCCCTAAAGTAAAAGGAATAATTAACTGAAATCCAATTAGTGTAGACTTAGAACACCTGTTTCTGAAATCCTTTGAATAACTTCATCATATTATTATTTTTTTCTTGGTCTTTGTTTTAAGATGAAACACATATCCCCATGCAGTTGCTCTTAGGAGCAGAGAGATTTGCATATCACATAGAAGAAAAGTACCTGTTTGTAAAAGAAACATGAAGATTAAAAAGACCAAAAGAGTCATGGATATATTACAGCAGCTACTATTTCTTAACCCTCTTTTGACCAAACAAATTTTAAAAACTAACTCAGAGGTGGAAAAAAGCATTTAGCAGAGGGTGATATACACTTTTTAAATATCTATAATAAAATCATTGTTTAAAATGTACAGCAAAGAATAAAATGGTGAATTTTTTGTTTTAATTAGTTACACATGACAGTTCAATGTAAAATGGTGAATTTGATGGGGAAAATATTTCATGTACTATTTTTAAAAAGAGGTACAGAGAAATATTATTGTTATTATTGTTATTATTGTTATTATTGTAATAACAACAGTGGTGAAATAGTGTTAGTTCATATGAATCAACCTGAAATTATAGTAGAATAAAAAACTGAAAAGGCATTGAAATAGGAAAAAAGTATAAGGAAAAGGAAGACTCAAAATGAGAAAGTTTAAAGTATATCAATAATTTCACCAAAATGCTGTGTTAAATTTTCTTATTATACAACAAAAGTATCTGATCGGGTTTAAAAGTAAAATTCATTTATATGCTGGAGCAAGAAAATTCTTGCAGACATGAAAATTAAAGGCCCATTCCTCACTAACCCTTGGATTGAAATGGAAATGAAAGAGGTAGTACAAATTATCTAGAAAGCAATCAAAGGAATACAATTCATAACAAAAATATAGATGCTTAAAGTATCTTTTCAATAAGGAAAGTGAGTGAAGAAATAAGGACAGTGAGAAGAGAAATAATAGACATTCAATTCCAAATGGCTATTCTAAGAAATTTCCTAGCATTACCCATATTCCCTGGTCTCATGATAAACATATGCAAATTCAGTTCAGGACCCTCTGGATGATCTCCTCTGGATTCTTGTCTAAGCAAATCTTTTTAAGCTTTGTTTTTGTGATTCTCCCTCAAAAGGTGAGAAAAAGAAAAAGTGAACTAGAAGAAAGTTAACATCACCAAGTTTATGAACTTCTAGTTCACTCCAGGAAGAATTGTGTTGGAATACTTTAAAAGGAAAGATAAAAGTGTGTTTTGGAATACTAATATTTTGATACCAATAATACTAACTAGCTTTCATTTAGATTTCTTCCTTTATTTGTTCATAAGATTTGGTTTGGTTTTCATTACTGAAGATTGACACAGGGCCTCACACATGCTAGATAATCAGACCTTTTAATTTTTTTTTTTTCCTTTTTTGAAACAGGGTCTTGCTAAGTAACTCAAGCTGGTCTTCAATTTCAGATCCTCTTACCTCAGTTCCCATATAGCTGGGATAAAGGTGTTCACCACTATGCAGGCCTTGGGGTTTGGTTTTGTTTGAACTCTATGGAATATTTCTTAGAAAGGAGATTCATAGACATATAATTCAGAGTATGTACCAAAATATAACTGAAAAATGATACAAAAAGCTTAAACTAATGTTTAACCTAAGTGAAATAACCAGACCATATTAAATTTAAATTCTTTTTTAAAAAATTCGGCATCCTTTGGAAATTGCAGTTTTCAATATGTATGTAATGTGGGCCATATAAGTAATTAAATTCTCCAGTAGCCACATGCAAACAAATAAAAAAGAAAAAATAATTTTAATTATATGTTACTTAAAACACATCTCAAATATTATTCCAAAGAAATAATCAATATAAAATGTGATTCAAGAGATACTTTTTATTTTTTATGTACCACACTTAAAAGTCCAGTGTATATTCTGATTTATAGCACATCTGACTTTAAAGAAATCATGTCAAGTGTTCAGTAGCCGCATGTGGTTAGTGTCTACTATATTGAACAGAACAGATTTAGAACATTCAGAAATCCAGAAACCAAGCAACAATTTTCACACCCACTCCTCTTAACTTGTTGGTATATATACATATATATATATATATATATATATATATATAAAATTTATTTTTTATTTATCTTATTTATATTTATTTACTTATTTTCACTATAATGATATGTACATATATATGTGTGTGATTTTTTAAGTTGTAGATGAATACAATACCTTTATTTTATTTATTTATTTTTATGTGGTGCTTAGGTTTGAACCCAGTGCCTTACACATGCTATACAAAAGCTCTACCATTGAGCCACAACCCCAGCCCTTGATATGATATTTAAATTATACTTCTACATATCATAAGCCTTTATTCAGAGAGCACAGACTGTTAATCACTTAATTAGATCCTTTTTTGGCCAAAGATCTTCCTGTTCATGGAGAGTTTCTAGTCAAAATGTATAGATAAAACAGGGGAGAGATATGCACAATAGATAGGTAGAAATCAATATATTTGAAGATACATTTGAAGAACACATTCACATGGTAATGTTTAGAGGCTAGCTAATAAATATTACTTTGAGGAATTTTTATTTGTGAAACTATACAAAAATTACATGTCATTTTTTTATATGTTACTGATATATAGTTTTTAGTCAGACTTGAACTTCTAAATATTCATGGAAAAGCACTATTTCTAACCCTGACATTCTGCCGAGTCTGATCTATTTCCATGTATTTATTTTTCCTTAAGTCTACTGATAAATTATATTTTAAGTTTGCTAATTGTAATGTAAGACTTTGGGTCTTACAAAAATTTTTTTTTTTTTTTTTTTTTTTGCTTCTTTCTGGAAACTAGTGCTAATTTGACTTCTTCAGGTCTGCTGGAAATAGTCATCCTAAATACCCAATTCACCAAACAAAAACAATTAAATGCATTTGCTGAAGTCCCATTTTACCTTCATCTTTGTTGATTCATCCACTGACTCCTTCACTTGTTGTATGCTAATTACCCTTCATCCTGACACTTTCTCTTTCACATCAGATCATATGCTGCATTCTTTTATTCCCCTTGACCAACAACTTACCATTATGCAGACAAATTCATAATTTCTGGAAATTCTTACTGGTCTTGAATCCCTACCATGTTTCTTCCTGATGAACTACATGGTAACATGTTCCCACCAAGTCAGATACTTCAAAAAATTACCTTCAATGAATTAAATCAGCCTGTCCAAATTGCAAGTTTATAATGGAAACCAGAATTATTTCAGCCTGTGCATATGAAAAAAAATATTACAGTGAAAATAAATAAAATATACCTTTAACAGATCTGTAGAAAATAATGCAGATATCAAAATTTTTGATCATTTGAGACATTTCAGCTGTGGTTGAATTATATTGCTGGTATGTAAACTAACACCCTCCTATATAATTTGTGCTATATTCATAGCTATAGTCCTATTACACAGAATATATTAAGAGGATATTGCAAATAGTACAAACTGACAAATTAAGCACTCATTATATTTATGTAAAATTTATAAAGAATATCGTGTCTTGGTTCATTTTCATACATTTTATTTTGCCACATGTTCAAACTCACTAAAAGGTAACTATAAATTTTATTTCTCCATAACAATATTTTGACTACATGAATACTAAGCATATACTGTTTTCTTACCAAAGGGAAAACATAAATGAAAATGAACAGGATGAAATAATTGTTTGTTAATTATATATATATTCCCAGATGTTGAAACCAATACATGTACTTAACCAAAAGATACTGACTTCACAAAATAAATATCCTTTTCAAAAAATTTATTAGAAGATGGGGAAATGTGCCATTTATTCTAGAAAACTATTATAATGGATGTCATATTCACAGAAACTTTTGGGACAGTGGAGGGAAAAATAATAAAGTCCTTTGGGTGAAGAAAGAGGGCACAGGGTAAAAAGATCTTGGCAAGACCTCCAGCCTGGTGGGCAGGCTGTGCAACAAAAAGAAGGGTCAGATGTACAAAGAGGAGACCCGAAGTGATGGGGTAAAAAGCCAATTAGTGGATTAAAGGGTTAGAATCTGAGTTCTGAAACACAGGGGTGATAATATAGGCAGCTTGGGAGTGGATTAAAATAAAGAAGTGATAACAGTATTCAGTTGAGAGAGAAGGCTGTCAAAAATGTAAATAGGAACAAAAAGTAAAACAATGAAAACAAAAACCTGACATTTAATCAAGGGTTATTGTAGCACAAATTCAAAGGCAGGAAATGTGATGGTTTTAGTTGAAATCATTAGCAGAAGACCAAGGCAGATGGAAAATTTGGTACCAATTACAGGAAACCAAACGACTGCAATGGAGTATAGGAAAATAACCCATTTCATTTCCCAATTGCTTTTCTTGAATAGATCATATTAGGTAATCAAATCCTGACATCCACAATTAGATCTTTACTAGAGAAGGCACTATGTTATTTAAAGCAACACATTAAAGATAAACCTGATATTTGACAACTCTAAGAACACGATAGTTCAGAGAACTACAATTAAACTAGATACTGCTAGTTTTTAGCTGCTAATTTCTACTCAAATATTTATAAAGTCAACTTTATATTTGTATTGCTTTATTCATTGAAATATTTTGTTAGTAATTTTTGAAATTAATACTTATAATATAAGGAATAAATTTGGTCTTTGATCCATTTCTTGATATAAAATTAAAGCTATGCTTTATTATCTGCTTATGAAGAAATGACATTTTAAAAAAGTCTTTCCTAGTTAGCACTTTAAATTTCACTGTATGACACTGTTCAATTATATTTAGTCAGAAATATTTCTCAACCAATGATTCTATCAAATATGAGAACATAAAATAAAAAGTCAAAAGTTGTAATTATAACTGTATTCCTTATTCTGACTACATCCGAGATATATTTTTATTCAACTAGGATTCTGATTATTAATGGAATCAACTAAAATGATAAAACAAACAATTTAAGTAAGGTCAGTGACCAAGATAGCAGTGGCAGATTGTGATAAGGACATATGACTTAAAAATATTTAAAGCTATTATGCAACATATATGTATAAAGCAGTCTTAAGTGAAAATTTAAACATCATCTGAATAACAAATTGCATGTGATTAAAATTTAAACAGAACATGATTTAAATGCTTACTTTTCAAAAGTCCCTAAGAAACCTCTCACAAAGTATGATTAAAACACAAATGTGAATGTAGAAAATCTAAAATCTAAAATCAGTTTAGATGGAAATTAAGACCACAGGAAGAAATGCCAAAGGTTCTCAGCATGAACTAAAACTAGCTGGAGGAAAAATGTGAAATAATTTATTTTTTCTAGCACCTCCTCTGACTCAGTTGCACAGGAATTATACAACTAGGAAAAAAAAAGGGATTTTTTTGTTTTCCTTTTGACAGTACTGGTGATTGAGGCCAGGGACACTCCACCATGAGCAACATCCCAGCTCTTTTTTTTTAAATTTGTTTATTTATTTTATTTTTTTTTTTTTAATTTTGAGGCAGGGTCTCACTTAGTTGCTCTGACTGGAAATCCTCCTGCCTCAGCTTCCCAAGTTGCTAGGATTATAGACCTGTGCCACCATCCCCAGCAAAACAAGGAAAATTTTTGTTCTATTCCCAAAGTATGTACCTTTTGAGTTGGAAGAAATATTTCACAATGGTATACTTAGGGTCAATCCCCTGGCCCCTACCACAACAAACAAACAAACAAACTACAGACTGAACTAGTAAATATTGAGAACAGATCTGCTACCAGGTCTGTCAGAAGAGTTACTCTTTGAGAGTCAAGAGGAAAGGACTTAAAAATAAATAATTATAGAGATGATAGTCAAGTGGAATGACATTGTTACTTAATGGCTTTGTGTTAACAGTAAAGAGAGAAATAAGTGGGAGAACTTATTTCCCTTCTCAGAAATATAATCTCTTAAATAAATGATACTTCATAATATTAACTGAAGACAGCACACATGAGCTACCCCTTTTTCCTATCATGTCTAAATACATGTTATCACTTACAAAGTGAAGTATGAAATTAAAAAGTCAAGAGGAAATGTTATCAGTAGTAATCAAGGTTACTATAAGAATGAAATAGAAAGTTAAAATAAAGTTATTCTAATTGATTAAATTTCTTTCCCATGTAGACTTGGAGCATAAAAAACCTGTAATCTAATATTTTAATCAGAAACAAATAGCCATAAGAGCATTTTCTGATATTGATAAATAACTTTATAATTTTAAGAAACAGAAAGGTAAAAAAAAATTAAGATGGAAAACAAAAAAAAATTAAGATAAAAAAAAAACAAAAGAAAAGGACAAAGTTATCTTAGACTAATTTACAAGGTGACTAAGGTAAAAACGTATTTAACTAAAAGTGTAATAAGAACCACTAAGGAGGTGAGTAAAAACGATCAAAAGAATGACAATGAAATCAAGAGTAAAAAGGCCTAGAAAGTGAGAGATACACAAGATTGAACAAGAATGTCCTATACACATACAATTGGAGCCAACAAGGAAACAAAGAAGAATAAGACAAATATTTAAAACTATAATCCAAGAAAATTTTCCAGATATGAAAGAAGATATGCCTTGTACTTTGAAAAGGTTCAAGTTGTGATTAGAAAAGTTCAAGTTGTGATTAGAAAAGTTGATACAGAATGGTCAACATAGACATGCGGTAACAAAGTTATTACATTTTAAAAGTAAAATGCAGTTCTTAAGATTTCTGGACAAAATGATCAAGGAATTTATAACAGAAAGGAAGGTATTTTAGAATAAGAATTCTTTAAACAAAACATACAGAAATATACAGAGAATTTTCAAAAAATTCAGGGAATTAAGTAAGTGGTCCATCAAACAAAGTCTAGTGAGAATTTTAAATGTATATGATCTTATGTCTAGGAACCTCATTCAACATGGAGATGTCTGCAAAATATCACAGACTGACAATAAGCATTCAATATTTTTAATTACAGATCTAAGGTAGAAAACAAAATACAGCAAGATCTGTAGACAAATCTATAAGAATGTAAATGTTATGTGTACTGACAAAAATAAAAAATCAAACTGAATAATTGAAAGCAAGAGAGACATAAAAGGAAATCAAATAAGCATATTAATCATTAAATTTAAAAACAAGATGAATTAAAAGAATGTGCCATTTAATGTTAAAAATCCAATACAAAATATACAGCAAGTGAGACAAAAACATAAGTCATATCAGTAAGTGTGAGTGACTTAAGCATATTTATTAATAGAAAAAGATTTCCAGGTTGGCTTACAAAATAAAATTAAATGCTACACTGTATGCAATAGAAAAACCTAAAACAAATTGATTCAGAAATGTTAAAAGTAAATAGTGTACCAGCAAATTGTGAAATTAGAAAGCAATGGTTGAAATACTAACAACAGAAAAAAATACAATCCAGTCCAGAATGCACTAAATTAGATTTTGTGAATGACAATTTTATAATATTAGGATCAAAATTCACAATGATATATGAGATATAAATTTCTACTCACCAAATAAATATTAACTGGTTACAGAAAACAGAACAACCAATGATGCTAGTAGAAATGGACAGAAATGCATTATTGAAAGGAGATTGGAACCCTCACCTTCTACAGAGAAGTGGAGAAAAAAATAAGGATATAAAATAACTAAATAATATAAAAGATGATAGATAATATGTAGCTGACTGGTAGGTGATAGATAGCTAGAGAAAATTCAACTTCATATATGGAAAACTAAACATTTGAATTACTCTAAAGACACCTGGAACATTTTTCAAATACTGAACTTATATTTGATCATTATGAAAATCCCAATAAGCTCGATTAGAAGGAAATAATACAATCAGAATTACAATGACATGAAATATAAAAAAATATAACAATATTTTTAGGGTTATTCTAACTTCAATTTTAAAGCCCTTCGGTAATTACTTCTTGAACAAAAGGGAAGAGACCAAAATAAAATCACAGGTGTTTTAAAAAGCAACTTTAATTAAAACACTGCACATCAGAATTTCTTAGATTAAATTAATTCACTCATCAGAGAAAAAACATGAGTTAAATTCCTAATTTATACAATTAGGAAAAACAAAAATAAACCAAAGAAAAAAGTCAATATTGTAAAGTTTGAAAACAGAACATTGTATAAATGCTAGCATTTGTAATAAAAATTAACTAAATAAGAAATCATTGGCAAATCTAATCACCAAATGGAACAATGCCCAAGTACACAAAACAATAAATTGTGAGAAAGAAAGTCACCATTAAAAAAGGGTAAATTAAAAAAAAAATCCTTTCACTACTATGTACAACTTAATGAGTTAAACTTGAAAGGCTAAACAAAATGGAACATTCCCTAGGAAACATATACTGAAATTATGAACAAAAGAATTTCTACAGAAATATACAGGAATTATGCCATATACACATTATTGAGTCCAGATAATTTCATAAGGAAATTGCAACAAACTTCTAAGGATAAAAATAACTCCAATGCTATAAAATAATTCCAGAAATAAGGAAAGGAAAGAAATTTCTCAATTCTTTTTATTTTTGGAGGTGGGGAGGTGGATGGGAGATAGGTATACAAAACCTTGATATCTAAACCTAGAAATACAAACTCAAAATGAAAAGAAATAACATCTATGAATATCTCTTCAAATTTATAAATAAATAGGCAAACAGAATCCAAAAGTACATATGAAAAAAACACATCAAAGCCAAGTGGCATTTATGCCAAGAATGCAAGTAAATCTATTAGTATATTTCATAGTGTTAATAAATGGTTTCATAGTGTTAATAAATGTTACCATTAAAAAAATCACGATTTTGTTTATAGTTGTTGACATAATGAAAGGAGATTGAACAAATTTTAATGCCTATTCTCAATAAAATAAAAATGTGTGTGTGTATGTGTGTGTGTGTATGTGTGTGTGTGTGTGTGTGTGTATTCCAAAGTTAATAAACAACTTAATTCACCCACAAAATACTATAGACAATTACCTTCATTGTCAGTAATGGGACAAAAATTTTCACTCCTCTAAGAATAGACTCTCTTTTGAGATATTAATCAGTGGAATAAAAGAAAACAGAGGCATAATGATATAAAGAAGAATTAAAACACCCTAGTTCAATATTACATGATAGATTACAGTATACATGTAAAATTCAAAATTTTTTCAATGAGTAAACTGAGACCAAAGATAAAATTCAAAATGGTAAAAAGAGAGATAGAATGAATATACACAAATTGATATACTACATGCATTCAAATTTTCAGTTAGTTTTTCTGTTAGTAAGTACAATAAAAAAGAAACACTATTTATGATGGTTACCAAAACCAGAATTAAGTACTTAAAGTTAACAAGTAATATGAAAAATATATCTAAAGAAAACTTTAAAATATTTTCAGACAGAAAAGTAGACTTGAATAAATCTAAAAATATCTTTGTTCTTGTATAGTTTGAGTTAACATTATACGGAGATCAATTATCACTATGCTAATATAAAAACATACTCTGTAAATATACTATGAATAATGTGTTTTCAAATCAGATAAATTTATTCAATAATTTTGTAAAAAAATAATTTTGCTAAAAAGTCAGGAGAAAGCCATCAAAAGGACCAATAAAGATTCCCTAGCTCAAACATATGTTAAAACGTAACTAAGACTGGGTGTTATAGAAGTATGAATGGCACCAAAGAGAATGTCCAAGGATAGACTTAAGAACATATATAAATTTTGTATATAAGAAGTTGGCATTTCCAATCATCACTGAGAAAAAAATAGGTACTTTTAAATAAAAGGTATTGCCAGGCACGGTGGTGCACGCCTATAATCCCAGTGGTCCTGGAGACTGAGGCAATAGAATTGCTAGTTCAAAGCCAGCCTCAGCAAAAGCGAGGCATTAAGCAATTCAGTAAGACCCTGTCACTAAATAAAATACAAAATAGGACTAGAGATGTGGCTCAGTGGTCAAGTGCCCCTGAGTTCAATCCCTGGTACAGAAAAAAAAAGTATTAATATACTGGAAATCCTTTTGGAAAAATGTAGTATGAGATCAATACCTCAAATTTATCAGAATAAATTAAAATAGAAAATATATCTAAATATAAAAAAGGACATCATACACATACTAGAACAGAATATGGATTAATTCCTTTATAACCTCACTATGAAGAAAGACTTTCTAACTTTTAGAAATAGTTCAGATACATTAAGGATAAATTAAACTATATGAGATGTTTCAAAAGAAATATTCTTTAGGGAAAACACTATAAGTAAACAGGAAAGAATCATTAAAGGTGAGAAAATATATGCAACTTATATATTATAGATAAAATGTTCATTTTCCAAAAATACAAAAAACTCTGAAAAATGAGCAAAATACATGAACATAAACACATACAAATATCTCTAAAATACTGGTGAGATGCTCAAAGTCACCTAGTTTGTAAAACTGTGCAGAAAAAAATGGCTGATTAACTATTTCTCACTTATCAAGATCCACACAAATTCATAGCTTGACAATACACCTGCTGCCAAAGTTGTGAAGAAACCCATTTTCATACAATATCTGTGAGAACATTACTTTATACCACCCTGATGGAAGGGAATCTGGTGATATCTAGCAAAACCAAATATATTCTTCAGATTCAGCAATTCTACTCTTAGTAATTTATTCTAAGGATAAATCTCCAGAACTACAAAAAAAACACACGTGTATAAATATATTCATTGGAATATTAAATATAATTGCAAAATATTGAAAACACTTAAATTCCCACAGTTAGTAGGCAGTATAATTTTATAAACTACTATATATCCAAACAATGGAGTATTTTGTATCTATATAAAAAGACTAATGATGTCAGTAAACTTACAAGGATCAATTAACAATGTATACTGTTAAATTTTAAAAAAATCAATAATCATGTAAGAATGAAGAGAATAAATAAGAAATACATTAAGGGGGTTTGTCTGTATTCATATTGCTTATTTTTGCAAAATAGACAAAGGGAAAATATAATACAAACTAATGAAAATGGTTAACTAAAGATGACATGTAGGAACAAGAGAAAGAGAAAAAAAATCAAACTTTTATGACCAGTCCTCAATATGTATAGCATTTGATATATGAGCACATAAACTCTCTCCACAAATAAAAAATTTAATTTAAAAACACCAACACTGAATACATACAAAGACAAACTAATTTAGCTATATAGAGAATTTATAACATGAGTCCATACATGCATATACACAAATTAGCTAATTTTTGAACACAGTATTATAACTATGAACCCTAGTAGGATATATTTTAAAGACAAAAGTATTTAAGTTTGCTTATTAGTAAGTTTGCTGTTGGTAGGAATACCAGTGTAGTGATTATGAAAATATTTTGTAATTACTGTAGGATGCACTAAATGAGTAAATATATTGATTATTGATGTTGTTAAAAGTCAGGATTCTCACTGTGGAAAAGAAAAATTCAAACCAAACATTGGAGAAATATGTGGAAGAACCCTGCAATATAGCTTTTAATATAGAATATATATATATATATATATATATATATATATATATATATATATATATATTCATCCCTGGGATGCAAGGCTGGTTCAATATACGGAAATCAATAAATGCTATTCACCACATCAATAGACTTAAAGACAAGAACCATATGATCATCTCGATAGATGCAGAAAAAGCATTTGACAAAGTACAGCATCCCTTTATGTTCAAAACACTAGAAAAACTAGGGATAACAGGAACTTACCTCAACATTGTAAAAGCTATATATGCTAAACCTCAGGCTAGCATCATCCTAAACAGAGGAAAACTGAAGGCATTCCCTCTAAAATCTGGAACAAGACAGGGATGCCCTCTATCACCACTTCTATTCAATTTAGTTCTTGAAGTACTAGCCAGAGCAATTAGACAGACAAAAGAAATTAAAGGCATAAAAATAGGAAAACAAGAAATTAAATTATCGCTGTTTGCGGATGACATGATAATATACTTAACAGACCCAAAAGGGTCTACAAAGAAGCTGCTAGAGTTAATAAATGAATTCAGCAAAGTAGCAGGTTATAAAATCAACACGCATAAATCAAAGGCATTCCTGTATATCAGCAACAAAACCTCTGAAATGGAAATAAGGAAAACCACTCCATTCACAATATCCTCAAAGAAAATAAGATACTTGGGAATCAACCTAACAAAAGAGGTGAAAGATTTATACAATGAAAACTACAGAGCCCTAAAGAGAGAGATAGAAGATCTCAGAAGATGGAAAAATGTACCCTGTTCATGGATAGGCAGAACTAACATCATCAAAATGGCGATATTACCCAAAGTTTCTACAGGTTTAATACGATGCCAATCAAAATCCCAATGGCATTTCTTGTAGAAATAGATAAAGCAATCATGAAATTCATATGGAAAAACAAAAGACCCAGAATAGCAAAAGCAATTCTAAGCAGGAAGTGTGAATCTAGAGGTATAAGGATACCAGAGTTCAAACTGTACTACAAAGCAATAGTAACAAAAACAGCATGGTACTGGTACCAAAACAGGCAGGTGGACCAATGGTACAGAATAGAGGACACAGAGACTAATCCACAAAGTTACAACTATCTTATATTTGATAAAGGGGCTAAATACATGCAATGGAGGAAGGATAGCATCTTCAACAAATGGTGCTGGGAAAATTGGAAAACCATATGCAACAAAATGAAATTGAATCCCTTTCTCTCACCATCCACAAAAGTTAACTCAAAATGGATCAAGGAGCTAGATATCAAATCAGAGACTCTGCATCTGATAGAAGAAAAAGTTGGCTCCGATCTACATATAGTGGGGTCGGGCTCCAAATTCCTTAATAGGACGCCCATAGCCCAAGAGTTAATAACAAGAATAAACAAATGGGACTTACTTAAACTAAAAAGTTTTTTCTCAGCAAGAGAAACAATAAAAGAGGTAAATAGAGAGCCTACATCCTGGGAACAAATTTTTACTCCTCACACTTCAGATAGAGCCCTAATATCCAGAGTATACAAAGAACTCAAAAAATTATATAATAAGATAACAAATAACCCAATCAACAAATGGGCCAAGGACCTGAACAGACACTTCTCAGAGGAGGACATACAATCAATAAATAAGTACATGAAAAAATGCTCAGCATCGCTAGCAGTCAGAGAAATGCAAATCAAAACCACCCTAAGATACCATCTCACTCCAGTAAGATTGGCAGACATTATGAAGTCAAACAACAATAAGTGTTGGCGGGGATGTGGGGAAAAGGGTACACTTGTACACTGCTGGTGGGACTACAAAATGGTGCAGCCAATTTGGAAAGCAGTATGGAGATTCCTGGGAAAGCTGGGAATGGATCCACCATTTGACCCAGCTATCGCCCTTCTCGGACTATTCCCTGAGGACCTTAAAAGAGCGCACTATAGGGATAAGGCCACATCAATGATTATAGCGGCACAATTCACAATAGCTAGACTGTGGAACCAACCTAGATGCCCTTCAATAGATGAATGGATAAAAAAATGTGGCATCTATACACAATGGAGTATTATGCCGCACTAAGAAATGACAAAATCATAGAATTTGCAGGGAAATGGATGGCATTAGAGCAGATTATGCTAAGTGAAGCTAGCCAAGCCCTAAAAAACAAATGCCAAATGTCTTCTTTTCTATAAAGAGAGCAACTAAGAACAGAACAGGAAGGAAGAGCATGAGGAAAAGACTAACAGTAAACAAAGACAAATGGGGGGAGAGAAAGGGAGAGAGACGGGAAAGCATATGGAAATGGTAGGAGACCTTCAATGATACACAAAATTATAAGAGGTTATGAGGGGAAAGGGGGAGGGGGAAAAAAGGGGAGAGAATTGAACAACAGCAGAGGAGGTAGAGAGGGAAGATGGGAGGGGAGGGGAGGGGGGATAGTAGGGAATAGGAAAGGTAGCAGAATACAACAGTCACTAATATGCCATTATGTAATAATGTGAGTATGTAACAGATGTGATTCTGCAATCTGTATTTGGGGTAAAAATGGGAGTTCAAAACCCAATTGAGTCTAATGTATGAAAGATGATATATCATGAGCTCTGTAATGTTTTGAACAATCAATTTAAAAAAAGTACAATGAGATATCATCTCACTCCAATAAGAATGGCTTCTAATAAAAAGACAAAACATAACAAATGCTGGCAATAATATAGAGTAAAAGGTAACACTTGCACACAATTGGTGAGAATGCAAATTAGTACAGCCTTTAGGGAAAATAATAGGCGGTTCCTCCAAAAAATTAAAAATAGAACTACCATATGATCCAGCAGTACCAGTACTGGGTGTATATCCAAAGGAAATAAAAATCACTGTGTCAAAGAGACATCCATATTCCCATATTTATTGCAGCAATGTTCACATTAGCCACGAAATGGAAACAATTTAAGTTTCTATCAATTGATGGATGGATAAAGAAAAAGATGTGGTACATACACACAATGGAATACCATTCAGCCATAAATTTAAAAAAAAAAAATTCTGTCATTTACCACAACATGGATCGAATAAGAGATAACTATGTTAAGTGAAAAAGCCAAGCAAACAAAGAACCACAGCATGATCTCACTCATATGTAGAATCTAAAACTGTTAATCTCACAGAAACTGAAAGTAAAATGGTGCTTACCAGAGGTGGGGGAGAGTAGGGAAGAATGGGGGATGGGGATAGATTAATCAATGGCTAAGCACAAGACGTCTCAAGTGCTATTGCTTAATAGGGTAACCATAGATAATGATAATACACTGAATCTTTCAAAAGCTAAAAGAAAGAAATTTTGTAATTTCTCACCAGAAAGAAATGATGTTAGAGGAGATACATATGTTAAATCTGATTTAAACATTACATGGTATACATTACTATGCATACTTTTCATGTTTTTATGTATCAGATTAAAATTTTAAAATTTGGAAATGTTAAATATGAAAGAAAAAGGAAGGAAGGAAACAAGGAAGGGAAAGAAAGAGGCGAAGTAGAAAAGAAAATGAAACAACCATAAGGAATGTTAATTGGATAATTGGGAAATTTTAAAAATGATTGATAGGTAATATTCTTCATTAGTGTTTTATACTTGGAATTTCACAACAGCATTAAGGTTATGGAGAAAAATATTGTTGTCTTTAGAAAATAGACACTGAAGTACTTACAAGGGAATTATAGTATTTGCAACAGATTTTCAAATGCTTCAGCAAAAATCTTCTGTACATGTGGCTTACAGAGACAGAGTGAGACTGCAATTGTGGTAAATTGGTACAAAATGAGTTTAGATAAAAGACATAAGTGTCCATTATATTCTTTTTTTTAAAAGTTCATTTATAGGTAGGAAGATTTTTAGTAAAAACCTGAGAAAAAGAAACATAATTTAGTATTAATTTTAAAAAGTATTCATGTGGAAAAGTTTAGAAATTTTAAGATGCACAAAACTAAAAGTATCTAAGGCATCATAATAAAATTATAGTTGTTAATAATCTCTTATCACCTAAAAATAATAGTGAAAAAGGAAATGTGCTTATTTATCACATTGTTGTTTGAATATTTAAGGGATCTTAAGTAAGAACACACATTTTTCATATATAGTCTTCATCCATCAAATATATGTAGAAACTAATAAGAATGTTGATTTTGATAGTTTTGAAATAATAGTAGACCTCCAGGTATAGAGAATTTAATGATAGCAAAATCATTAGTTAACTTCCACCCTGGCATCAGGGAACCCTGGCTTCAAGCCTCACCTTATTTCTCACTAGATTGGAGTCACCATCTAACTTATGCAGATATCATTTTTCTTATCCTTAAAATGTGAATATGAGTACTCATTCCCAGTCTGACAAAAGGTAGGTTAAAAAATAAACATGAAATAAAACCACAGTATCTTGTCAAATTCAGAGCTCCATAAATGTTTCTTAAATCTGAATATAGTATTGTCTCATAAAATAAATGATGTAGCTTGTTTTTGACACTTGAACTCCCTTATTTCTATATTAATGTAGCTATCAGTATTGTCTGTAAAAAAAAAAAAATGTTGGATTTCATCAGTATGTTCTTCCCAGCAGATATATCTTCACTTAAAATATATACAAAAACTTTACAAAGCCATATGTAAACTAACAAAAAATTCTCATGCATAATTGATACCTAAATAAGTTTTTAATTAATGAATTTTCTATAAGAGGTGTTCAGCTGTGACATTGGTACTACTGAAACAAAAACACTATAAAATATTATCATTGCAAATAAATGCATGCACCTATAATAATTTGACTTGTTATTTACAAAGCAATATATTCAGTTGAATTACATTTCAATTTGGTAATTATTAGGTCCCATTGAAGAAACTCTAAATGAGTAGTTTTGCTTTTTACCAAAATATGCCCAGATTATCTGAACAAAGCCTTTTATACATGAGCAAAGAAAAGTAATAATCTACTGGCATATTTTCAGAAATGACATTGCAGAAGAACCCACAGTCCCCTTTTATAAATCGAACTAAAAGTTGCCAACAAGTCACTTATCATACAAAGAGGACCAACAATTGAAAAGTCTTCCCCATTTTCAAAGTTATTTTAACGTTTAAATATGGTGTTAAAAAGGAAATACTGTGAATGAGATAAGAGAAAATCTCCTAATTTGCTATTTTTACAAAGGACCATGTAAATAACAATCTATTGAATCAGAGTCAACCAGAGCATTTGAGGTGACTGAGCTGAAGAGAAGACCCACTCACTCATTAAACACATACCAGCCATTTCTAACCATGGATTTATGTGAATGTTTTGTTTTATAATTGAGAAAGAAGATAAATTTTTATTGGGGACCAGAAGTCACCAATTTCATGTAGACAAGAATGAAGAAAGAAATGGCTTCATTCTGTGCTTGACCCATTTGGGTTCCAGAGGTAAAAGTGAGCACATGACAGAACCGTCCTTTGAGAGATTTACTGATTTTTAGAAAGTCTAAGAGACAGAAGCTATTGGAATGTTTTCAGGGAAGTCTTCTGGTAACTCAGTCAGACATAAGTACACCTTTGGGTGAGGGAATAAGCCTTTCTCCCTACTGTTTCCCCCATTCTGTACTTCTGTGATATTCAGGACTGGCAGCTGTGTGGAAAGGAGGGTCACTGGCAGTAGAGACGGATGAATCTTTGTGAAGCAGCTTTATGAAGATTCTATCAGTGGAGTGTTAACACAGGAGAAAAGGAATATCTGGTCACGTGGGGAAAAAAGAGAATCATGAATAAATGTGAGGTCCTCAGATATACACCACATGCTGCCTCTAAATCAGTCTTCCTAAAAGTATACTATTATCTTTTTTAAAATTGTAATCAAAATCTTTATATATTTCTGTATTATAAATACACATTCTGTTACAAACTTCCAAAATGTGATCTCGAATAATCTCCATTAATTCTCTATAAGAATCTCTGATAGATTCTTATAGAGAAATAATTAATTCCTTAATTACGTTTGCAACTGCCTCTCTCCTCCCAGTTGCATATCTTGATTAATGTATATCATATTCTGAACTTGGTGTAGTCACCTTCATCCTCTGCTGCCCTTCTAAAAACAAGGCAGGTCAAGTGCATTAGTTCCATAAGCACCTCTCAGACTTCAACAAAGAAATCTGGATCTACTGACTCCTCCCCAAATCTGAAATAGGTTGTTCATATTCAGGTATTCAGATATTAACACTACAACATTTTAAAAGTATGGTTTGAAACTTCATGATATATACATATTGTTTGGAAACATCCACCTTCTGTCATCTAATTTTGTTCGTCCTTTGTAATTTTGTCTGGCTTTCTCATTTAGAAAGTTGCTTCCTGACAGGTTCTGTGTTGCTTCCATCTTTACATGTCCCACAGACTTAGTACCGAAAAGTCCTCTATAAATATTTTTGTTGGGTCAATTGGTTCATTTATCCAACATGTATTAAGAAAAAGATATGGAATATTTTGGGTGTTGACTCTAGCACATTTTGAGATGTTACCCATTTTCCTCTGTTCAGTCTTTTTCTTTTTTCTTTTTTTTTTCAGTTCTAATTATAAATTTCTAGTAATGATATAAAATTAAAGAAGCAAGCCATAGTTTTTTAACAGCAAAATACTTCCCAACTCACAAGCAAAATTATCAGAGATAAACTGTTCACATCCAAATCCTCTTTCAGGTAATATCAACAATAAATATATTACTATCCAGACTGAAAACGGATTCTACTATCTCAACGAGGCACCATAGTCTTTTATTTTTTTTCCATTCTCCATAATGCAATATCTTAAAGAAATTTAATAAAACAAAATAAAATTTAACAAAACAAAACAAAATTTCAAGGAAATCTGAAATCTCAATAAGCCATTTATATTTATTTTTAAAATGTAATTTCACATACTAGAATAAAGATTCTACTCTCCCAAGATCTTCTTCGATTAGTCAACTGCAATGGAAGAAAGACTAAAATGTTTTGCTTGGATTTTTGCCTTCTTAATCATTAAGGATCAAAATTAAAGTTATTACATTAAAACCATCAGCTGCTCAAAACCCCTATTTCTACAACACAGTGAAATATTATTTGGATTTTTTTAGAACTGATGATTAATCAATATGTAATTACAAGATTTTTACTTTAATATTTTCATATATGCATCAGAAAACAGTTTTCTCTTATACAAAATCTTGCCTTTCTTTTATTATTTTATGCATAGATTTATGAAGCCTCATGTCACAAAAAAAATACAATAGGAAGGAATTTCTTTATATATCATTAGCATCAGATATCAGTCCAATGTTAGATTCAACACACTTCAAAACAAAACAAAACAAAACAAAAAAACTACGGACCCCCAACCTCTTGGGCAAGAAAAATTAAGTAGAAAGGGTCACCTCTGTTGATTTTTTTTAAAAACAATATATAAAACTGCACGGATAGAACAGGAAAGAAAAGACTTGATTCGCATGACCAGGGTGAAAAGAAAAACAAACATTACAGTTGCAAAAACATATATTCCATAACAAGTTCTTAAGACTCCCAGGTGCAACATCAGCAGCGCTCCAGTCTCGATTTTTATTGTAATCTTGTGGCTTTTTATTTGTAACTTATATGAAAAGAATCATATTGATTGGGGCAGATTTAACTCAGTAAAACCTATTCTACTGAGATTGTCTGTGCTAGGTGATTTTATCAAGTTCTCTTTTGGTTTCATTTTCTTCCTCATCCCTTTTCCCAGGGGAGGCTGCAGCCCAGCTTGCAGAGCAAATTGCCCTAAATTGAGTTCTTTCTCTGGCATAGACAGGGCTGCCTTTGGCTCCTCGGCTTGAAAACTTTATGCATTCTTTTTTCCTTCTTCCTTAACAATCCCCTTCCCTTTTTCCAATTAAAATGGAGAAGTTTGCACCGGTACCTGCTCCCAATTAAATGAATGCTGCATTACCAGCCGCACTCCCGGATCTTCTTTACCCTCCCTTCATTAGCCTTATTCCTCTGAGGCTGCCTGGCTGTCTGCCAGGGACTTATGGCAAGAATTCAAAATCTTGCACACTTTATCCCCTCCAAATCATTCTTGAATATAAGCAGTCTGCTCCTTAGGCCCAGCATGAGAAATCCAAGAACGTGTTCAAAATGGATAGGGGGCTGGGAGGGAGAAAAGAGAAAAATGATTTATTTAAAAGGCTAAAAGCTATGCAAAAAGAGACAAGCTAAGAGAGGTTAAGCTTCCCAGTTAATTGACCTTAGTTTCTTTTTTAAAAGCCTGAGTAGGAAGAACAACAAATGACAGTTCAGTGGCCTTCCTTTATTTCTGAGTTTCTTCATGCCTACAGGAAGGAAGTACATCATCATCTTCACACCTCAGGCATGCCAACACCCCAACTCTCAAAATTATGCACCATGACCGAAAAAGCCAACCTTGGAAGCTTAAGCGAGTGTATTTTTTTTTTAAATCAACATGGAATTTTCCAACAAATGTGAATGCTATGGGGCCATTGCATCAGCTATTCTCAACTGACACTTGGAATCAGTAAGTATGCATCAAGCTGTCATGAATGATGACCCAAGTGTCAGGACACAGAATAAAATGGCCATTCTGTGTGCCTCCACCACTCTCTGAAACTGCAAATTCCATTTACAGAGCCTCTGAACATACTTGAGCAAAACATATGATCAAATCTCTGTTCTGGCACATACTATATGACCCTAAGCAAATTATTTAGCTTCTCTGAGGATTATGCTCCTCATTTGTAAAATGGGAATAATAACTAAACCTAACACAAGATGCTGTTTTGTGGATTAAGTAGAACATGTACATCATTTAACACAATTTCTGGCACATGGTACATAGTTAGCCACAGTAAACGCCTATTATTATTGTTACTAGTATTAACACTAAGCAAAAATGTACCATATGATCTGACAGAACTTTTGGACCCTTTCCCAGAATATGGCAAGGGCTAAGGACAACTTGCAGATGATTTTTAATTTTACAAAATTAAAAATATGAAATTGGATTTTCAGAAGCTGACCCTTGTGTGGCACAAACCCCAACATAACTATGACATCCAGTAAGGTCAATATTAGAAAACCTATTATTTAATGGTAATTATAAGTCATCATATTCTTCTAGTACCCTAGGAAATACATCACAATTACTAACTTTATAACAATACTTAATATTTAACAATACTTATTATAACACTTTAAAACAATCTTCACTGAACTCAATTTGTTTGCTGAATTAACATAGAATGTGGTATATATTTCCTGGAGAAAAACTTCCAAGGCATGCTGTAAGCCACAACTTACCACTTATTAAAAAAAAAAAAAGTGAAAATATACAAAAAGCTACAATTATCAAATCTCTTTAAATGATTATATTGATTAAAATACTGGACAAAAAAAGAATCTTTCCAAAAGGGGATGGATATTGTAAATGAATTTTTGCTGTTTTTATCTTCTACATCAGGCACAACTCCTACTGTGTATGAGCTACACAATCATTGTCTGACTCACAAGATATACACTGTATTGTCTGAGAAATTCAAGGCAGAAAACATACTATCAATATAGAAAGCTATTTTGTAAATAGCTATTTTTTATTGATCAAATCCAGATCAAATTTCTCACAAAATTTTGCACAATTGGGCTGGGGATGTGGCTCAAGCAGTAACGTGCTCGCCTGGCATGTGTGGAGCTCAGGGTTCAATCCTCAGCACCACATAAAAATAAAATAAAGATGTGGTGTCCACCTAAAACTAAAAAATAAATATTAAAAAATTCTCTCTCTCTCTCTCTCTAAAAAAATTTTTTTAAAAATTTGCACAATTAATAGAAATGCAAACATTGGAATCCCTAAGTAAAAGATGGGCCTGGAATATATATTCCAGGCCCATCTTTTACTTATTATATGACCTCTAAAAAGCTATTTATCATACCCCAATTTCTTCAATATAGATGCAATATGATATTCTTGTAAGGATTACATTTTAAATGGCTAACGTGAGGCATAAGAATTTCTCAACTTTTATCATTATTATCTTCATTATCATCATCATTCATCATTATTGCTTTGAAATAATTTTTGTTAATTTGATTATTGTCAATTTTTTGAAGGTTAATTATGAAAAGAGGAAAAGAACCTGAAATATTAAATTAGATTTTTGACATGTATCAAATATTAGTGGAATAGCATTGAACCAGTAGAGGTAACACAACATACTGATCTAGATCATACATATTAGAGACCAACTAAATGGGGATGGTTTTTCAAAGAAGGTTCTTTAAAGACTGGATTAAGAAATTTACTATACCCAGGAAATTATTTAAATTATTATTTAACCAAAATACAACATCATATATACTAGTACATAAGGACACACAGCAATAGAAAGATACAAGATGTAAACTCAGACTTGTCAATTCCAGTTAAAGGTCTCTTTTGTAGGTGATCTATATATACATAAATAAGAAATACCATGTTACCTGAGGGGAGAAAAGACTAAAATAAAAAGGTATGCATTTTAAAAATATACTAACAAATACATTTTTAAATTAGAATAGTAATTTTTAAGAAAAATATTATTCTAAACCTAAGTGTAACATGTTATCTGCTTGAAGGTACCTTCCAGCTATAGATCCTGTCTTGGTTAATAGCAACACCCTATCAGAGAAATCAGAGAGCCATCCTGATATTTTTCCCATTCAGCGAGTCACCCTATATTAACAATTTCATTGTCTATATCATTGACCAAAACCAAATAATACTCTCAATGTTTGCTGAGTCTGTCAGGTCCCCATTATCTCATATTTCAACTATTGATAAACTGATCTTTGTCTCAACCCTATCTTTATCTCCAGATTCTCATCAAAAGGATCTTTCTAACAGTCTAAATGTGTTACTTCTGCATTTCAAACCTTAGAACATAAGTCAAACACTTTTCAACTTGGGCCCTAGATGCTTCACCCTCTCCGTTCTTCTCCCCAATGCCCACTTTCATTTCCAATTCCCTCTGTACATCAGCCATATAATTTTCCATTTTTTGTTGTTATTTAGCTTATGTTATTTTGTTATAGACTCTAGTCTGTAATGTGCTCATTTTCCCATTTAGCCTAACTACTTATCATATGAATGTTTGAAAAGAAATGTCTACATAAATTCTATATAGACACATAAGATGAAGTTTCTGTCAATTACTGAAAAAAAATGTGTATTAAAAATCCTTGTGGGCTGTGCATTTGTCAGTCTTTCATGTACTTCTGTCTATCCATTATCTTTATATGGTTTAAATAATATTATTAGGTATTTTCAACTTTTTCATCTACATATATATTTTATTATGGTTTGGATATAAGATGTCTCCTAGCAGTTCATGTGTGAGACAATACAGAAACTCTCAAAGGTGAACTGATTAAAGTAGGACAGCTGTAACCAAATCAATAGATTGATCCATTAGAGGAATTAATAATTAAAAAGGAGTACTGTACTGGGTGACAACTGAAGGCAGGTAGGGTGTGACTTAAGGAAGCAGGTCACTGTAATAGTATGTTATATATCAATTGGGGATTATATATCTTCTCTCTCTCTCTCTCTCTCTCTCTCTCTCTCTCTCTCTCTCTCTCTCCCTCCCTCCCTCCCTCCCTCTCTCTCTTTGCTTCCTGGCTGCCATGAGTTGCTTCCCACCTTTCTGCCATGATTCTTCTGCCTCAACTCAGGCCCAGAGCAATGAAGCTGACCAACCATGGACTGAACCTCTGAAAACTTGAGCCCAAAATAAACTTTTCCTCCTCTATGGTTATCTTTTTCAGTGATTGTGATGAAAAGTTGACTAATACATATGTACATTTGTATGTTACATTTAATTTCATATTGGATAAAGATCTATTCCACATGAAATTAATATTGTGATAGTACCTATCTTTTGATTATTATTTATCTACCATACTTTTCGTGTCCTTCTACTTTCATCATTGCTATGTCTGTTGTTTATTTTGGTTTTTGCATTGCAGAGTAATATTAATACCAAGGCTTTGTGCATGCAAGGCAAATGCTCTACCACTGAGCTATATCCTCAGCCCTTTGCTATATCTTTATATTTTCAGAATGAATCTTCCAATAGCATATAACTGAAATTTTAAAATCCATTTTGACCATTTTTGTCTTTAAAGTTCACTCCATTTATACTAATTGAGATTATTGTCTCTTTTAATTTATTTCATTTAACTTGTTTACAGACTATTTGACTTTACTTCTGTATGGACTTTTACTCCTCGAGGTCTTTAAGTCCTTCAAAAACATTTCCTGAGTAACTGCAGTATTGCAAGCAGTATTCTAGATATTCAGGTTAGGTATGAAAGAGATAGATGACACTTTTATTATCAGGAAAATGGTATTATACTGGGAAGGGAGAGACAGTGAATAAGTAAGCAAGTGAATAATAATGTAGATAGTAATGAACAGATATATATGTAAAAGTTGTTTTCAATTATTGTCTTTTCTCAGAAATTCATTTATTTGTCCCCATGTTTTAAAAGTTGCTTTATAAAGGGTATTTCCTTCTGTTTCCCCTCTTCTGATCCATCTGCCTCACTAAGATTCTCCTATAGTGATTCAAATATTACTATCTTCTGACTTAAAACCTTCAACATCTCCCTCATGGCTTTTAAGCCAAAAAGTCTTAGCCTCACATTCATTATCCTCTCCAAAGTGTATTTGGCAAACTTTTTTTAATATTTATTTTTTAGTTGTAGTTGGACACAATACCTTTATTTACTTATTTTTATGTGGTGCTGAGGATTGAACCTAGGGCCTCACACGTGCTTGGCAAGCACTCCACCGCTGAGCCACAACCGCAGCCCTTGGCCTACTTTTTTTTGAGCACTTTCTTCCACTTATCCTTATATATCCTCTACTCTCTGACCAAATAAAATAGTTACTTATAATTACCAAACACACTTGTTCTTTCTTTCTGTTTCTTATTCCACTTATTTATGCTTTCACATTGGATTCTTTCTTATTTTCATCATTCTTCAAAGCACATATAAAATGTTACTTCCCTGCAAAATGCCCTTTCTTGATTCCCCTCATTTGTGAGGGGCCCTCTTTTCGATTATCATAGAACTATTTTTTTTTTACCCTTCTAACAGGCACCATTATACTTTCTCACTTATAATGTGAATTCATTAATACCAGGATATTTTCCTTACTCATTTTTATTTCCAAATAATGTCAATGTCCTGCACATAACACATTAGTATTAATTAATTCTTCAATTAAATTAAAATTGTGTCTAAGCCTGACCACTACTTTATATCATCCATCTTAACAGTAACAGGCAAAATTGCAAGTAAATGGACAACATATGAAAAATGATGTTGCTTCATTCTTGAGAAAATTATTTTGACAAGTAAATCCACCTCAAATGATTAAACATACTTAGTTAAATTCTAAATTAGGTGAGCAATAAAAATATGTTGAAATATAATCAGTACCTGTAGTTCAAGTGAAGACTAAGAGTATATCTTGCTTGTTGGGAATGGGAGTGATAAGAAAGAGGGATAATGGAGTGAAGGACAAAAGGAAAAGACTGGAAAGTTATTACTTTAGGTATAGAATGTTAGTAGTTCCTTGAAAAATTAGGCAAATTATTAACACATTCATTGAATATTTTTCAGAAAACTTGCATGGATAACCCATGCTATATGACAAGCACCATGCTAAGCCAGAAAGTACTAAGATGAATAATATTTAATATTTGCCACAATGTGTTGGGACCTAGTGGGAAAGAAGATAAATAAAGAGCTAGAGGAAAATATAGTAAATGTAGGGATAGAAGGATATGTGAAGTACAACTGAAGAATTCAGGCAGGAAGTTCTGTAAAGATTTCAGGTGAATTAGCTCTAGGAGTGAGAAAACAGTATGAGAGCTGGAAAAAGCAGACTTTCATACTTTCAGAGCAGTTAAGCCCTCTTTCACTTGCAAATATTGTAGTAGTAGATTGATAATATTAAAAATGGTTTTAGTGTCACACTATGGAAGTATTGCTATTTTTTCCATATATGGATTTCAAATATTTTATGAACTTCTGATTAATCATAAGACAGTGGATGACTCTATTTATTTGTTCCTCATCCTTTAAAACCCACAATCAACTAACATCCTTTAAACTATAATAAACTAACAGTGAAGTAATTGTATTTAATTATATTTGAGACAGAGTCTCACTATGTTGCCCAAGATGGACTTGCAGGCTTCCTGCCTCAGCATTATCAAGAACCATGGATTAAAGGAACCTGCCACCACCCCCTACTTAAGAAATTTAAAATTTGTAAACCCAGAGGATAAAGATAATAGGAGTGGAGAAGATACTAGATAAGACACCACATATTCCCGAATATCAGAATGTAGGTAGATGAATAGTAACCTGTCCAGTGATCCAGATAAAACTGAAACCTCAACTTGAATTAAAAGAGGCCAACAGGAAGATGGAAGTTTTACTTCAAAAATCTGAAATGTCTCAGGATATGAAAATACCAGGTATCTCTGAATGTGAAATGTTAAAAATGGGGGTGGAAAAAGGTATGTATAAATCAAGATTAGTTGAATTTTTTTCTGGAAAAACATTTAAATGCTATATTATTTCCTTGACTCCAATAAAAGTTCAGAGGTTTACTTTCTGTGTAAGTTTATACAGCAGAAGGCAGTTTATTGAGTAACATGACATGAGAGAATAAAAGGCAAATAATCCCTATACTGAATAGTGAGACCTACATCAATCACTATGCTTTTACTCTCCAAGTAGAATGGAGAAGGCCTTTAAAGAAACTGAAAGACCCAGGGAATACATATGTATACCTGAGGTTTATGCTCTCAATTAAAAGGCCACATTACCACTTCCTCGAATTATAATAAACCTGAGCTGTTAATCCACCTCATTATGAAGACTTTCCAACCAATTATTAAGGCCTTACTCTTAAATGTAGAGAAATAACTAAGAGTAACTCAACAGGTACAGAAATATTTTAACATGAAAGGGAGAATCCAAAATTTAGAAATAGGAAGAGGAATAAGGTCAGGTTTCTGGATAAAACACTAAAACCATGATACAATGAAAAGAAATCTTCAATTTGTTTTAGGGAAATTGTTTTCAATCTAATATTCAGTAGCTAGCTAGACTATAAATCAAGTATAATTCTAGAATAAAGATATTCTGGTATATTCAAGATAACAAAAAAATTTACCTCCTATTTATTCTTCTCAGGAATCTTTTATATAATGAACTTCACTGAAAAACAGTAAAAGAAGTTGAGAAATCAGGGGAAAAAAGGGGGAGTCAGCCCAGGAAAAAAGAACAAGACAACATTTCGGGATGATGGTGAGGCTTTTGTGTCAATCCACTTTGCACTAACTAAAAGTGGAGAAGGGATGGGTAGAGCACTGACCTAGCATGCATGAGGCCCTAAGTTCAACTCCAGCACCAAACACTCACACACACACACACACACACACACACACACACACACACACACAAATAAATATATAAGCAGAGAAAGTTATATCATAGATCAGGAATGCCTAATATGCTCAGTGAAATAGATATGTTTAGTTAAAAGAAGAAAAAAAAGAAAAGAAGCAATTTTTCATTTTCAAACAAAATCTAACCACATGGAATTAGTAAAATTTACACTTTTATCCAAATTTAGCTAATTTGTCTTTTGGATTTTTTCTAGTTTTCAATCAAATAAACACTGATCAAAGAGCAATGGAACCTCAATAACTTATTCAAAATTTACCAACATACCTATGATATCAGCGTCAGGATCCCTAGAGATGTGCACACATGTGCATGTGCGCTCACACACAAACACACACACGCATACACATATACACATAAATATTAAATCTTTTTCTTTACTGAGAGTAATCATTTTTTCTCCCCAAATTAATGCATCCTATAAATCGAGAAATAATCATCTTAACAATGCTTACATAGTACAGATCTGACCTTATATTCAACAATTCCAAAATTAATTTCCTGAGGCCATTAAGAGGTCTAAGTTATGGATGTAACTACTAGCTTAACTAGTAATTCTTCCAAAGGTCCAATCTCCTTTTGATATAATAGTAACCCAGAAACAGAGGGGAGACCTGACTTAATATGTTTTTAAAAATAGATAAAATCAATGCTAGTCTGCAATGAAAACTTTTCACATGTGAATAAAGGTATGTCTGTAATCTGATAATAGTTAAGCTACTTTATAACTACAGTGGAAAAGAATTGTTTTTTCTTCAATGTATTAAATGTTTTATATTAACTAAAAGTCATTTTTATCAAAACCTTTTCTGGGCAAATTATGAGCCTGCACACATTAAACAATATAAAGAAAGATATTTTCTAATCTTAATCAAACTTTATCCTTCTGTCCTCAATCTGGAAACAGTGAGTTCATTCCATTAAGTAACTATGTTCTGAAATAGTTAAATCTAGCATTTAAAATCACTTTTGAAAACAACAGGAAAATTGTCCTCATTATTTCACTGTACTCACATTTTTTGCACAGGCCCAGGACATAAGGAGTCAAAACCATCTTTGATGCCTTCTGACAGATTGGAGATGAACTGGATTCCATAGGGGAGCATTTGCCAAGGACATCTAGAAGCCAAATGACAAAAATTTAACATCTCTAGATTCTGTTTGTACAGACAAGGAACAACACTGAGTATTATAAACGCTGAGTGTATCATCAAGAGAATCAAGTCCATTAAATACAGCTTTACTTTGTTTCAGGATTTCATCAAAAAGTACCTTATCCTGAGTTAGGTTTTCTATATATATAAAAAAAAAACAACTAACTCCTTTATGTTTGTGTTGGCCTCAGTTTCCATTTAAAAAGGGACATATCTGAGGATATGTAGACTTCTTAGGGAGCTTATATTCAAATAATTAATTAGTTTTAGAGCTAGAACTTTAGCTCAATGACAAAAAGAATATTTTAAGGTCATCAAACACAAGGCTTGGGGCCAGTATTACTAACTTGTAGTCAAATATCTTAAAGGCAAAATGGAATCTTCATGTAAAATAATGAACCTGAGCCCCTACTTCACAGCATATAGGAAAACTACATCAAAATTAACTAAATATCTAATGGTAATAGGTAAAATTCTAAAACTGTTAGAAGAAAAATAAAGGTAAACATTTATGAACATGGATTTTGTAATAGATTGTAAGATATAACTTTTTAAAAAATCTAACAAAAGAAAAAATAAATAAATTTGACTTCCTCAAAATTAAAAGCTTTCTTGAATAAAGGAATACCATCATAAAACTAAATTGAGGGCTGGGAATGTGGCTCAGGGGTAGAGCACTTACTTCCCTGGTATGTTCGAGGTCCTGGGTTCAATCCCCAGTACTACCAAAAAGAAAGAAAGAAAGAAAGAAAGAAAGAAAGAAAGAAAGAAAGAAAGAAAGAAAGAAAGAGGAAGAAAGAAGAAAAAAGACTCATCAGCTGAACAGAAAACTTACAGAATAGGACAAATAAATTGTAAATCATGCAAACAAATATAACACAATTGCATGAATACTCATAGAGGCCCTATTCACAACAGCCAAAAGGTGGAAACCTCAACACCCATCAACTGAACAGGTAAACACATGTGGTGTATCCATACACTGGAAAATTATTCTTCCACACAAACAATGAAGTACTAATACGTATACAGTATGGATGAACCTTGGAAATATTATGCTAAGTGAAAAACAGACACAAAGTTTACAAAATGAATTAATCACATTTATAGAAAACATCCAGAATATATAAATCACAGACAGAAAGCAGATTTGTGGTTGTCCAAATCTAGGAAAAGTGAGAGTGGGTAGCAATTGCTCAATAAATATGGTATTCTCTTCTGAGAAGATGAAAATACATTGGAGCAAGATAGAGGTGAGTGGTAGTACAACACTGTGACTGTACTAAATGCCACTGAGTTGTCTATTTTAAAATGGTTATTTTTATATTAGATGAATTTTAGCTCAGTTTAAAAATAATCATACACAAATGTGTCCTTGACAGTCATCTCAGATGGCTGTAGGTCCACACAAATGAAATTAAGTCATAGTGAAAGAAAATATTTAGTTTTTTTTGATATATGAGAGATCATTTGAGGGTGATAGAGAGGTACATCTATTGGAAGGTCAAATATGTAGCTGCCTCTGTGCACGGGGTGTGCATATAATTTTTAAGAATATGAGCATACATACTATCCCATTTTTTGTCTCTCTATACTAACATGTCCCATTTATACTCAATTTAATTTATTCTCTTTCAGAGCCATTATTGACTCCTGCTGAGATTTAAAACAGTAGTTTTTAACATTTCTAGCTACATATTCATGTGGACTAAAAGTACCATAACCCTAAGACAAATAAGTCAATATTCTTGCCAAATTTGCTTAAAATTTTAATAACGAAAACATACAAACATATACACATACACACTTATACACAGAGGAACACATCAGTGTTTGCTTAGTGCAAATGGGGAAAATATTCTTTCTTTCTCCTCCCTGTTTTCCTTAAACTTATGACTGGATAACAAAATTCCTCATAAGATTCAAAGACAAGGGAAACTATGGATAACATTGTCATGTATTTCTTAAAAGAACAAATAAAAAATAAGATCAACTTCTAAAGAGATTTTCTAGGAGACCCTTTATCTTTAAGAGTTTGAATATTCTCTTAGATTACCTTCTATTATTGACTGTCTTTTCCAATCTCTGGGGAGAAAAACAAGATATAAAATTGTGACTATTATTTACTGTACTTAAAAGGCATATTAAAAATGGTTTGTCTTGTGGCAAAATAAATATAACATTAAAAGTATGGGACACGCAATGTTTGCAAAAATCCTAGAGAAGTTGCTATCCACAAATAAGAGCTAAAACAAGCTGTTTATTATTTGTTTAGAAAATAGAGGGACTGTGATAGGTTGAATAGTGGCCCACAGAGAGTTATGTCTGTATCCAAATTTTAGAGCTTGGGAGTGTTGTCTTATTAGGAAGAGGGATCTTTGCAGATGTAATTGAATTAAGAATCTTGAAAGACAACAAAACAAAACTATGGGATACAAAGTTTTAATAAGAGGGCAATTTATAATGATTAATACTTACATTCAAAAAGAAAAGATTTTGCCAGGCCAGGTGCAGTGGCACATTCCTGTAATCCCAGTGACTCATGAGGCTAAGGAAGGAAGATCACTGGTTCAAAGACATCCTCAGGAAAAATGAAGCATTGAGCAACTCAGTAAGACCCTGTCTCTAAATAAAATATAAAATACAGCTGGGGATGTGGCTCAGTGACTGAGTGCCCCTGAGTTCAATCTCCATACCAAAAAGAAAATAAAGATCTCAAAGAATAATCTCATGTTACTCCTCAAAGAATTAGAAAAAGTATAACAAACTAAGCCCAATTTTAGCAGAAAGATTGCAATTATGAAGATTAGAGAAGAAATAATTCAGAGCACTAATATATGCACAAACCAACACTGATGGTTTTTAAAGATGAAAATGTCTACAAATCTTTGCCTGGATTAAGAAATTAAAAGAAGCTCAAATAAAGAAAATCATAACTGAAAGGGGAGAACTTACAACAGGTTCTTCAAGAATAAAAAGTATCATAAGACACTATTGTGAATAAGTATGCTATGACAAACTAAATAATAAAATGGGATAAGTTCTGAGAACTGAGTCAGGAAGAAATAGAAGACCTATCAAATAACAAACAAGGAAATTGAGTTTTCAAAATACTTACAGGAAAGAAAAACTAAGAACCAGATGACTTTTACAGGTTAATTCTATTAAACAGTCAAAGATGTATTAATATCAATCCTCCTTCAGCTCTTCCAGACAAGCGAACACTTCTTAACTCTTTCTAGGAGATCAGAATCACCCTGACACCAAAAACCAAAGCCATTAAAAGAAATAAGAAAAAAATCTACAAGTGAATATTCCTAGTAAAGATAGATACAAACTTCTCAATAAAATATTAGCAAATAGAATATAATGACACATTAAAAGACACTATGACCAAGTGAGATTTATCCCTAGGATGCAAGGATGGTTTGACATGCATAGATTAATCAATGCAATAAAATATATTAACAAAATGAAAGGAAAATATTAATCTCTCAATCAATACAGAAAAAGATCAATATTTATTTATGATAAAAACTCTCAACAAAATAGATACAAAAGGAATTTAGCTCAATAAAATCCATATATGAAACTTCCACAGCTAACATCATAATCAGTGGGAAGATACAGCTTTTTCTCTAAGATCTTGTCCAAGGAAAAGATGCCCACTCACACCTCTAGCTATTCAACCTAGCATTGGAAGTCCTCATCATACTAATCAGGCAAGAAAAAGAAATGAAGTCAACCAAATTACAAAGAAGTGAAATTATCTCTTTTTGTAGATGTCACTATCATGTATGTAGAAAACCCAAAGGACTCCACAAAACAAGTTAGAACTAATAAATAAAATCAGTGAATTTGCAGGACAAAAAAACAAATGAAGATATAAAAATCAATTAAATTTCAACAAACAACAAATATCTGAAAAGAAAATGAAGGAAATATTCCCATTCACTATAACAAGAAAAAATAAATAAATAAAATATTTAGGAATAAAATTAGTTAAAAGGGTGAAAAACTTATATATGGAAAATTACAATGCATTGATGCAGGAAATTACAGATAAATGGAAAGATATTTATTCTTGTGGATTGGAGATGTGGATATTGTTAAAATGTCCACACTATCCAAAGTGATTGATGTATAGATTCAATATGATATCTGTCATAATGCTAGTGGAATTCTTTACAGAAAATAAAACAAACTAATCCTAAAATCCATACACAATCACAAAAGACCCTGAATAGTCAAAGCTGTTTTTAGTAAGAAGAAAGCTGGAGACATTACATTCTCTGAATTCACAATGCATTGCATAATGCATGCTGTGATAATAAAAACAATATGATTCTGGCATAACATATAGACAGACAAATGAAACAGAATAAAAAGTCCAGAAATAAATCCATAAATCTATAGTAGACAGATCTTCAATAAAGTTTCTAGGAACAAAGAATGGTGAAAGATAGTATGTTCAAAAAATGGTATGGGAAAACTAGATAATTCACATGGAGAAGAATGAAATTGTATCCTTATCTCATATGATATATGAACATCAATTCAAAATGGAGTAAAAACTTAATAAAACCAGAAACTGTAAAAATATTAAAGAAAACAGAGAGAAAAAGCTTTTTGACATTGGTTCAGGCATTTTTAAAATAGAATACCAAAGCATAGAAAACAAAAACAATAATTGCCAAGGGAAATTACATCAAACTAAAAAGAAGAAATATTTGCAAACTGTATTTCATAAGGCATTAATATCCAAATTAAATAAGGAATCTATACAACCTAATAGCAAGCAGGAAGATGAGGAGAAGGAGGTGGAGGACTCAATTTAAAAGTTGACAAAGGGCTTGAAAAGACATTTCTCAAATAAAGACATACAAATGATCAAACAGTATATAAAATGATGCTCAATTTCATTAATCATCTGAGAAATGCAAATCAAGACACAATAACTTCACACATGCTAGAATGGTTATTATCAGAAAAATTAAGATAATAAGTGTTGACAAGGATATGTAGAAAGGAAACTCTTGTGCATTTTCAATGGGAATGTAAGTTGGTACAGCTATTATAGCTAACAGTATGGAAGTTCCTCAGAAAACTAAAAAAATACCTTATGATCTAGCTATCGTGCTTTTGGGCACATACCAAAGACACAATGAAATTAGTATCTCAAAGAGATCTCCTATGCACTCCCATGTTCATTGAATTCATAATAGCAAAGATAAAGAAACAATATAAATGCCTGTCAAAGGATTAATGAATAAAGAAAATTGGTACATGTAACATTATTTGTTTTTTTTTGTTGTTGTTGTTCTTTTTAGATATACATGACAGTAGAATCTATTTTGGCAAATTATACATACATGGAGTATATATTATTCTAATTAGGATTCTATTCTTGTTGTTTTACATGATGCAACTCTGGTTGTTTACTTAAATACAAGGATAGGAAAGTTATGTCTGATTAATTCTACTGTCTGTTGTGTTTCCCTCCTCCTCCCTTCCCTTCATTCCCCTTTGTCTAATCCAGTGGACTTCTATTCTTTCTTAGAAGAATTTGTGGCTTAGCATTTCCATATCAGAGAGAACATTTGGCCTTTGGTTTTTTGTTGTTGTTGTTGTTGTTACTGGATTATTTCACTTAGCATGATAATCTTCAGTTCCATTCATTTTCCAGCAAATGCCATAATTTCATTCTTCTTTATGGCTGAGTAGCATTCTATTGTTTATATGTACCATATTTTTTATACATTCATCTGACACTTAGGTTGGTTCCATAGCTTGACTACTGTGTTATTCTCTCTTAAATGGAAGAAAATCCCAACATGTGCCACAAAATGAATGAATCTAGAAGATTTTATGCTATTTGAAATAAGTCAGATGCGTAAGACAAAATCTCATGCATAATCTCATTTATATGTGGAATCAAAAAATGTAAAACCTACAGAAACAAATGGTAGAACTGATATTTAGCAAAGACTGGGGCTACAATGATATTTATTATGATCAAGGGATACAAAGTTCCAGTTGTGGAAAAAATCATTCTGGAGACCTAATGAATAACAGTATGATACAGTTAACTATATGCTATACACTTGAAATTCACTAGGAGAGATACTTCAGTGTTCTCCTCTCTCTCTCTCTCTCTCACACACACACACACACACACACACACACACATATATATATATATATGCATTACATACATATACAGGCACAAATATATATATTATATATATATATATTACATATATATGCATACACACATAACACATATACATGCATATGTAAAGTAGTGTATATATTAACTACTTTGTGGTAAATGTTTCAAAATAAATACATATATTAAATCATCACCAAATTGTACCATTAAAATGTATAATATTATTGCCAGTCATGGTGGCTCACACCCATAATCCTAGCACCACAGGAGGCAGAGTCCAGAGATTAGGAGTTTGAGACCAACCTGAGCAGTTTAGCAAGACTTTATCTCAAAATAAAAATAAATAAATAAATAAATAAATAAATAAATAAATATGCTAGGATTGTACCTCAATAGTAAAGTACCCCCCAGGATCCAATCCCAGTATAAAACAAAATTAAATTAATAAATGTGTATGTGTGTCTGTGTCTCTCTGTGTGTGTAGATAGATAGATAGATAATTATCAAATATCAGGTGTACTTCAATAAAGTTGGAGAAAGTTTAAAATTTAGAATGAATTCATTTTGGTTTACCCTGGTTTGCCCTAAATTAAATGGCATAATGGCCTTACAAAGCAAAGAATAGAAGACACACAGTAAAAAAAAAAAAAAAAAAAAAAAAAAAAAAAAAAAAAAGCTGTGTGAGATTGAGGCAAAGATTGGAGTGCTGTGGGCAAAAGCTAGGGAATTTCTGGAGACACCAGAATCTAGAAGAGATAAGGAAGAATCCTTCTGCAGAGCCTTTGAAGAGGAGGTAGTCCTGCCAAACCAAAATCTTGATTTTGGACTTCTACCATCAAGAACTGAGAGAGAATAAATTCCGACTTGTTTAAGCCACTAAGTTTCTAGAAATTCATTAGGGAAAACTTGGAAATTATTAAAGTAACCATACTTGCTCCTTGAATGAATTGAGAAAGCTGTGACTTGTGTGGCTTACTGTTAACTTGTGACCCTTATTTCTTTCTTAAAGGAATATAGTCTTCCTTTAAAGATGTTTAGTGACTACAGAATTTGATCAGGTTAATCTCTTCTGTGCTCACGACAGCAACTAACCTTCAACAGAGACTAAATGTGAAGCAGTTCACATTTGAAATCTGAGTAGAATTGTCTTGTATGAGAAAGAAAGTATAATGAAAATATATCTGGTCTCTGGCCTCTATATCTATAATGCTGATACTTTCAAACTTCTCTCACTGTACATTTAATGGATAGATAGATACATAGATAGATAGATACATAGATACATAGATAGATTGAGCTAAGAGTAAAATGAGAACTAACTCCCCAGCTTATAGAATCCATAATTCTACTGACACCACCAGCTGAACTTTAGCAATCTTCCCATAAAACATCCAGCTCTATTCTACTAGAATTCCTTCTACAGAAATTTCAAGTGGTTTCTTAAAAGAAAGATGTTCATTCATGCCCTCCTTTTAATTGTGGCAGGGAGAGAAGACCCTACCACAGGTGTGTGTTTGTGTGTATATGTGTGTGTCATATAATAACTTACCTAGAGGCTAAGAACCATACATGAAGAAATTACACAGAGAATTTATAATTTCCTCAACAACTTTGTATGAAATATTATTACATTTACTTTATGAAACAAATCAGACTTGAAAATAATATCAAATGTCACAAAGTACACAGGGAATGAGATTCATTTTGAACCCATGATGCACAAACACAAGTCTTGTATTCTTTCCATTCTATCACACTCCACTGATATGAACATTGTTTTAAAAACTAAAAAACATAAACATAAAATACACAAAAAGAAAACAGGTATATTCTGTTTAAATTAAAAATTGCTGTCTGTGAAATAAATACATTATTTGTAATTTGTGTTTGTGTGTGTGTGTGTGTGTGTGTGTGCGTGCGTGTGGTACTGGGGATTGAACCCAGTACTTTGTGCATGTGAGGCAAGTGCTCCATCAACTGAGGTATAACCTCAGCCCATCATTTGTAATTTCTTAATGAACCCCCTTAATTTGTCCATCATGGAATATGTACTATGAATGCATTTTCCAAAAGTATACCTCTTTGCTTCCACTCTTTGCTTCCACTATGTTTTAGCACAATTTATTTATGTTAAAAGGGAAAGCATGTTTTGTTCCCTGTTATTAGAGAGGATCATACACACACACACACACACACACACACACACACACACACACAAACACTCACACACACACACACAAGTATAGATAGGTACTCTTCTCATTGTAGCTACAAAAGGCAATTAAACTGTGCCCAATAATTTTACAGTTCTGTCTGCAGCCTCAAAAGGAACAAGGCTACATATGTAACCTATTATTGTGGGATATTACTGAGATCAGAAAGGAATAATTATTCATTGATTAAGGAACACTCAATCTCCTACACACTAAGGGTAATTTATTGAGCTATAATACCACAGTAATCACATTTCTGCTATCATTCATTCACGCACAAAAGATAATTATAGGTACTACTTAGAAAAAAAGACTTGATATCAAAGAATATTTTGTGTTTATTTTAGATTAATAACTGCTGAAAACCTACCCTCACAATACTCTTAGTAAACAGAGACATACATATACACACACAAAAAAATGGACACAAACACACACCCCTTTACTTATAGGTAATATCTTCATTTCACTCAATGATTTTGTGAAGGAAAACTAATAACAATCTGAAAACAGTGAATCAGACATTCAGAACAAATCTATGCTTTGCACTTGAAGTCAACTATAAAAGAAACACATTGTACATTTGACTTCACAGAAAGTGAGTAAAATGAGAAAAAAAAATTATCCTCTTTTAATAGACCTTTGAGTTTAAATGGAAAATAACACACAAAATTGAAATAGAAGAATGTAATTACATCTATAAATATATTTGAAAACTTCCATAAACATAAGTTTTTTCTTTAGACTTTATCACATAATAACTGAACCCAAGGGTTGGTATGAGGAAAATAAAAGCAGATGAAAAAAATAAGAAGCCTGTCTTCATGGCTTATGAAACATATATGTATGGTATGTATGTGTGTGTGTGTGTGTGTGTATGTATGTGTGTGTGTGTGTGTGTGTGTGTGTGTATATATATCCTTAGGCTGATTAGTTGCTTCTGACTTCCCTGATAACATTCTTGGGCATACAGATTCTTGCCTCATATACTTCAAAGTATACATCATAATACATACTACTGTCATGTATATCTAAAAAGAACAAATATAAATAAATAAATAGATTCAGATTATTCTTATTGTTCAAAAGCCCTATGAGTAATAAAATGTAAGTTTATATTTTCCACCCTTCTTGAAATTAGAGGTCACATGATTATTTATGACAAGTAGAATGTAGATGGAAGTGATATATGCCCTAAAATGTGCTGTGCAAGATACACCCTCTCTTTTACTATCCATTGCCTGTAGAACAGCAGGGTGAGCTTGTATCTACACATCAAAGATGATAAAGAACATTACAGCAGGGGAAACTCCTGAATGGCAGTGTACAATTTTCTGAACTCTTTTCATCATGTAATAATCAAAGAGTATCCTCTAGTCTTTGGTCACTTTGGATTAAATAGAAATAAATTCCTAAAAGATTAATAACAAATATTATGATATGTTTGTCTGTAGGGAACTAAGATAAGGAAAAATTGAGAGTCGAAAGGAGATACAACCAAATTTTTCAAAAACAAAACAAAACAAAAAAGAAACTTGAAGCCTGCCACTTTCCTTGAGCCAAATTGTTCTTTTGTAACACATATTTTTGTTATTCTATACTACCTCACCACCATTATCCCCCTATCAACTCTTTCCTAATTCCTGCCACAGGTAGTGGAGTGCCTAACACTATTTTTCTCAATTTTAGAGCAAACTCTGAAATCATCTTCCTAGGAAATCTCAAAGACACCTCCCTATTTCTTGTTCTTTTCTTCCCTTTACATCCATATGCATCCCCTGGTATCTATACATATCAATTCAAGTGAAACAACCATTTGCTATGTGGCTCTTCCTATGAATGCCACAAAGACAAGATCTCCAATGGTGGCATCTCAAACACCCAGCTTACACTGTGCCCAGTTACAACTGTTTGTTGAATCCATTCTTTTTTTATTTTAATGTAGATGACTTCTTAATAATTTTTAACTTGTTTTAATTAGTTATATACTATGATATAATGCATGTATACACTTTGATATAGCATACATAAATGGGATATACCTTCTCATTTTTTCTGTTTGTACACATTGTAGAATCACATTGGCCATGCAGTCATATATGTACATAAGGTAATGATGTCTGTTTCATTCCACTGTCCTTTCTATCCCCATATCCCATCCCCTCCCTTCACTCCCCTCTACCTAATCTAAAATACCTCTATTCATCCCTTGTGCCCCCCCACCTCCTTATTGTGAATTAGCATCCACATATCAAAGAAAACATTTGGCCTTTGTTTTTTAGGATTGGCTTATTTTGCTTAGCATGATATTCTCCAACTCCATCCATTTACCAGCAAATGCCATAATGTTGAATCCATTCTTAGTAACTGACATCTTTATTCGATAAAGTTTTTTCAAGGTTTTATTTTTGTATTTCCAACAAGATTTCAAGCTGCTTAAAGGAAGAGCTGTATTATCTTCTTTGCCCCATAAGCTACTTCTGTCTCCCATATTTTGTAGATAACCAAATAAGAATATTAAGAAACCATGTGGAATTCACTGTTTATGTTTTTCTAAGTACTCAAAGATAATTTAGAAAACTAACATATATTTAAAGAAAAGGGAAAAATATAAACATTCTACAGTTATTTACTTATGCCTTTCCTTCTAATTTTGAGACTTCTCCCTGAGCCATGGGTAGAAAGACAATATAAGAAAGTCCTCAAAAAATAGGTACTAAAGGAATATTCCCTCAAATACTCTATTATTTCATAAAGAAAACTAAAAGAAACAACATGTACTTTTTTCATTTTTAACTGGTAAATAATTATTCTACTACCAGAAAGGTATTATATTATAAATACAATTGATTTCCCATTACTTGTAACTTTAGTTATTTTTCCTTATTACTCTATACATTGCTTACCACATATGCATTATCATCTATTGACAAAGTTGTCCCTTTTGTGAGAAAAAGAGATTTCAAACTACCATAGAAACAAGATACTCATAAATGTGTATTTCAGAAGACATGACATGACATAATTAGGGTCAATATATCATTACTGTAATAAACTGGCATTCTAGGAAATTCATCAATAATTTTAAGAAATTTGTTTATCATGTGCTTTTTTACAGACACTGAGACACTGGCTGTACCCTAAAAATGCAGGTCATGGTCAACTGAAAATGTAATAAAGTGGGGAGCCTCGGTTAACCATCCAAGTTTACTCTTAGGAAACAATCATACAATTGTGTATTTTGAATCTCTTAAGCACCTGATAAGCAACTGTTGTGTTTCACTGCTTAATTATTTCACGTACAATGTGCTGAAGACCTAGTTGCACTACATAGCTTTTAAGATTCTGCCTGATCCTGAGAATTCATGACTCTAGGTTATAGACGCCCTCAACAGAGACTGAATTTTACTCCTGATTCCATCCCCTGTCTATCCAACACAGTTCTAGATAGAGTAGGTGATCAATATAAACTAGTTGAATTGTTTATTGATGTAGCTTATGCTCTGAAAGTTATGATTTCCCCTTTATTTTATTAGCTATGAGGTGGATATGGAGACTAAAAGTGATGTGAAGGGAAACTGCTCAAGAGGAAAAAGTATGTGTGAAGTACTAAGGTATATATCTGGCCCTAACAATCTAGAAGTTGGGTATTATTTTATTTACTTCCATTATACAGATGAAGAGTTTGTAGCTCAGAACAATTATCTGCTCAGAATCACAATGGCAGTAATCTGAATTTCACTGTTGAATTTGCATTCAATATTGCCTACATAGAGAATTTCCAACCCTCTCCTCTGCTCCTCTCTCCACAGTTTAACACAAGCAACTTGCAAAATTCCAAAACAGAAAGCAATACTCAATATGGATCAAAGTTTGCTCAGTGAGCTAACAAGAACACTAACAAGCTGGTGATCATATAATACTTTACTGCTCCTTTAACGTCACTTTCCACATTTCCCCTTTAGCCATGAGATTTTTTTTCTTTTAGGAAAACAACCATAAAACTTTTTATTTCAAAACTGCATCCATCTCTTCTACATACAGGGTCAATTTGCATCAGTTTGTTTAGGATTACTAAGAAGAAATTGGAAAGAATAAAAGACTTTCAGAAATAATAAAAAAAAATCTCATGATATAGAGGTCAAGAAAACACCAGGGAGAAAGGATACTAATGGCTGTTATGGTTTGGATGTGAGGTGTCCCCTAAAAGTTCATGTGTGAGACAATGCAAGAAGGTTTAGAGGGCTGGGGTTGTGCTCAGTGGTAGAGCACTTACCTAGCATGGGTTTGATTCTCAGCACTGTGTATAAATAAATGAATAAAATAAAGGTCCATTGACAACCAGAAATTAAAAAAAAATATATTAAAAAAGAAGGGTTAGAGTCTTAACCCAATCCTCACAGTTGATTAACTGAGTGGTAACTGAAGGCAGGTAGGGTATGGCTGGAAAAGGTAGGCATTGGGAGTGTGCCTTTGAGGTATATATTTTGTATCTAGTGAGTGGAGTCTCTCTCTCCTTCCTAATCATTATGTGCATTGCTTCCCTCTTCCACAGTCTTCTGCCATGATGTTTTACCTCACCTTGAGACCTGACGAATCGAGCCAGCCATCTAAGTACTGAGACCTTTGAAACCTTGAACCCCAAATGAACTTTTCCTCCTCTACAATTGTTCTGGCCTGGCCTTTTAATTATAGCAATTAAAAGGCTGACTAAAACAATGACTAAAAGGCTAAGAAGAGAATTAGAACTTCTGAGGGATTTAGCTTTTGAGTTAGAAAATATATAGTATGTAATGTATGCCCTCTCTTGATTTTCCTGAACTCTATTTTATTCATTAAATTCTTGTGTTAATAGAATTTTATCTTAAGGGAACTCAAGAATATGAGAAAAAACATGCATAAAAATATTAAATGAAAGAGTATTCAAATTTTACTCATGAAATTAAGTCCCTGCCCACACATACTATATAGGAGTAAACCAAATATCATACTGGGTTTAAAATTGTTGGCCTGTCTGAGACATTGACATGACTCAGTTAGAACCTGACCAAAATTTTCTGAACTGAGAAAAATTGCCAAAGAATGTAGCATATAGTTTCATCAATACACTTAACTGAATCTAGAATGTTGGCACTAATTGCAATTTAAAGAACAAAGTATCAGAAAAGACTAGATAGGTGAGCTTCATTTTGTATACAACTACTGAATACAAACCAACAAATAAAAATGGTACCAACAACATAATAATGCTATTTAATGTTGTTTTACTGCTATTATATTGGGACAGAACACTTTTCATATACATATTTGTTTTAAGAATTATAGCTTTTATTCTTTTGCTAAGGCATCTTTATCTTCTTCAGTAAAGAAGATCTTTTATTTGTTCTAAAAAAAGGAAGTCTTTATATGAAAAAATTAAGATAATTTGGAACACAAGAATGTTGTATCAGAATAAATATTAGAATTCAAGATCTGAATGATAGAGTCATTCTGTCATTGCCTATCTTTAGTATGCAACTGAGTAAATGAGCCGCTGAAATACACTAAAAACAACTTGATTTTCTGTGGATTTTTAATATATCAAAGGTATTACATGTATTTAATCATTAGAATAGATAGTAGGGTATACTAAATTCAGTAATCTAGCATCCCTGGAAAGACAATTCAAAAATATAGTTTTACGGTAATATGCTTTATCATAGTAATCACTTAGCAAGAAAGATGAAAATTCTTATTTTACTCCATTATCAGATAGAAATTTTCTCAAATTTCAATCTGTCTATATAGTACATATTCTTCTATATTTAAATCTATATTACACACATATGTATACATATATGCATACACATATATAGTATAGATATACACATATATGTTGTTGGGATCACTGCCATGTAGCCATTTTCATTACAACATTATATCACTATATTACCTACAATACATATTTTTGTTCATTCTAGGGTAATTGGACATTTGGATCCTTTCCATTTATTGACTATTACAGACAATGTACTCTGGGGGCACATGTGCATATATTTCCACAGCATGTATCTTGGAATGGAATTACTAGGTCAAATGGTTTGCATATCTCCAACTTTGGTAGATGATCCAAGTTTTCTAAATTGCTTATTCCAATTAACATTGCCACTAGGTGTGTAGGAGAAATTACGTTGCTAATATTTAGTGTTATCATTACTCTGAATTGAAGCCATTCCAATGGGTATGTAGTTACATTTTATTGTATTTTAACTCAAATTAGTAATTGAGTACCTTTTACTTATGTATACTGGCCATTTCTATGACTTCAGTGACATCAGTGTTCAAAGTACAAATCCATTTTGTGAAGTATTATCTTTCCATTTACATATAGAGGTTCTCTTTTGTAAATTTTCAGCATACTTGCTTTTCTTCCAGTACAATTTTGGAAATATCTGTTCTCACTAGGTGGGCAAATTTTTCACTTTTTAATAATGCCATTAGTAAATAGAAACTCTTGGGATGGGGATATCACTCAGTGGTACCGTGCTTGCCTAGCATGCAAGAGGTCCTGAGTTCAAGCCCTAGTACCCCCTCAAAAAAGAAACTTTTAACTTTATGTTGTTTGAGTTCATCCAAAAATATATTTGTTTGTAGCCAGCACTTGTGTATAGGGTAGTTTGAGAAATGATCCTAGGTACACACAGGTTTGCAAATAGGGAGAGTTAGAATAAAAAGTAAAACCAATATAAAAATTGTTGTTGACATCATCACTGTAGCAAGCAAGCCATAATACCACCAGAACCTTCTAAGAATTGAACAGACTGCCTTGGAGAACAAGAAACCAAAGCATTTATCTCAGCTCCTCTTCTGCTATTTGAGGATTGTGCTGAGGGATACTACACTCCCAAACTCTGTTTGCACAATAGTCAGGAGATTTCCTAGAAGTACTAAAGGCCATGGAGCCGAAACTATATGCACAATGCACATGAGGAAAGATGTAGTCCCAGAGGTGTCTGAGCCAGAACGGCACTATCTATCCAATTGGTAAAACTGAAATTAGAGATGAGTCAAGGGAACACGACATGGTAATGACTAGTGGCAATGACTAAAATGTAGTCCAATTTATTAATATTTCCTTTATGATTAATGGATTTCTAACTCACAGTCATGAATACATTCTTCAATATTATTGTGCAAGCATTATTTTTTCTTAGCATTTGAGTGTACAAGTCTCTAGGAATTAGTTTTAATTAAGATATGAATTAGGGACAGGTTTTATTTTTATTTCCCTTATTACTGTTCAATTCTCTTAGTATTATTTATTTGAAAAGACAACATCTGTATAAGTACCACCTTTGCATTTGTCAAGAAGCCACATATATATTAACTTTGTGTGGTGGACTAATGATAAAGATTGCAGTAGTTTTTTTTTTTTAATGATATCTCCCTAAATTGCCATCTTTCCCTGTTTCCCTATTCTACCTCCATGCCAAATATACATATTAATCTTTAATATACTTTTATAGATTTTTATTTGATATGTTCCAAGCATATTTACTGAGATTTCTATTTAATATTTTAAAACATGATTTGCTTTATTTTTCTTTCCTTATTGCAAGTACAGCATTACAACATTGTATAAATATGATAGCACTATTATGATATCATTCTTAACCCCACAAAAAGATTTTAATATTTTGCCATTAGGCATGATTTTCCTGTGGAGATTTTTAACTCTATGTCAAATTTTAAAAGTTCTCTTCCCCAAGTTTGTTAAAAGTTTTTAATTGATGATGAATTAATCTCGTGATTTTGCTAACTTTACTGAGATGGTCATATGGCATTTCTATTTTCTAATGTGGTGGATTATATTAATTTGTTTTCAAATGTAAAATCAACATTGCAATTCTAGAATAAATGCTATATATATTTTTCAATATATAATTTTTAATATATTTCTGGGTAAACATTAATATTTTAGGATGAATTAATTAGACTATAATTATATAATATTACATATGTATATGTGTGTGTATGTACGTGTGTGTACATATATATATATATATTCTACATATTATATGTAAGATTTGGTATCAAAGTTGAAGATACAGCATGTGTTTCCAGTTTCTAGTATTTTTCTTGAGAAACTATATGAAAGTCTAATTAATGCTTCTTTGGGATTTTTTTGTTTTTTTGTGTTGTTTGTTGGTTTGTTTTAGGAAAAGTTTTAAAGACATTTAAGAAGCAACCCCAGCAATTTTGAGTCGAGGGCATTTGGGAGAGCCAAGACATTCTCCACTCATTTCACCTTAGTCTATTTACAAATTCACAGCATAAGCCACAGAGACAAAGAAGAAGGTTATATAATGATGCCTCAGAGCCTTCTTTAGTCTAAGAAATCTGGAGAAATAAATAAAAGAGCATGAGACAACCATAGCAGTCAGGACTTAATGGGCTAAGATTCTGGAGAAAGGAGAAATGCAAATAAATGGGCTAAATAGCTGTGATTTAGCCCATAATGTCACCCAAAAGTTCTTGTGTTAGGCAATGCAGCAAAGTCTAGAGGTGGGGGCCTCTAGGAAATGATTGAATCATAAGGTTTCTAACTCCATCAATGGACTAATAATGTAAATAAACTACTGTGTACTAACTTAGTTAGGTAGGATGTGGCTAGAGGAAGTAGGCCTTGGGGATTCTATATGTCCCAAGTCCCTTTCTCTTTCTCTGCTTCCTTAATGTCATGAGCTGAGCAGACTCCTTCACCACACTGCTACTGTCCTCTACTTTGCCTTAGGCCCTAAGCAATAGACCGAAACCTCTGCAAATGTGGACCAAAATAAATCTTTCCCCCTTTAAGTTGTTTGTGTCAGGTATTTTGGTTCCACAGAAACTGGTGTTAACACAGAAACTGGTACCTAGAAGTGCGGTTCTTACTGTGCTATACCTGATCATGTGGTTCAGAAGCCTTTGGAACTGGTTTGTGGGAGAAGTTTGAAAAATTTGAAGATGGAGGCTAGAGAAGTCTAAGAATGATGTAAGCAAAACTTAATGGGTGATACTGCTGTACAAAAAGACAGAATGTTGATAGGAATGCAGACAATAGAGACTATGCTCATGAGGTTGCAGATGGGAACAAGGACTCTACTGGAAATTGGTTAGCCATTCATGTTATATTTTGGCAATTAACTTGTCTACATTTTTTCTGTGCCCTATGACTTTCTGTGAGGTTGAACTTAAAGGTGATGGACTAATTAATTTGGCAAAGGAAATTTCAAGGTATTACAGAATTTAGACAGTAGTAGGAGTATTGTAGGTGGCTTTTAGGTTCAGTGTGATAATCATGACCTAAAAGTAGAGCAGAAATATTTGAAATACTTGCAATCTGGAGGGAGAAACAGTTATAAAAGAAGCCAAGGAAGGTCTGTTTGCTGAAGCACCACTAAAGAAAAACCAAGTACTCTGCAAGGAGACAACAGGGAAATGCTTTAAGGGTATTTTGGGAGTTAGCAAAATCATACCTATTGAAGGTTTAAAGGTATAAAAGTGAAAGTCCTTTTGAAGACTGCTTTGGGAAGAGAGTACCTGCACACTCCACTCTCACAGAGCTGAATAGCAAGCTGTTTCCCCAAAATTCATTTCACCATGCTCAGTTTTCCAGGCACTAAGAGGTCACTGCAGTTGCTCCAGCCAGCAGCTGACCTTGATATTGTCCATGTGATACTGGTTTTGCAGAAAAGCAAAATGCTGGAGTTAGGAGGTCATGGAGATTTCCACAGAGATTTCAAAGAAAGGCCTAGGAGGTCAGGCAGAGTGCAGCAGGGCTAAAATCCCTGCAGGCATCACCTGAGAGGGTAATGTGTGAAACTGTGAGTGAAGTTAAAGCTGCAACAGAGACCCCAAGAAATTAGAGATGCCAAGAACTTGGAGGAAAGCTGCTAAGAAAAACTGTAAGCATTGAGCAGAACCAGCCTAAAAGACAGGTCTTGTGGGTTGCAACTGGCAAGGGAACAGGAGTGGGGCTTCCCAAGTCTTTTGGAGTTCACATTTTTCCACATGTGCCCCCAGATTCTGGACATGGATATACAGGTCACAATGTGTTTGTCCTGCTAATTTTCCATCTTGCTTTGGTCCTATCTTTATTTTATGCTCCTTTTCCTAACTTTTGGAATAGGAATGATTATTCTGTACCATTATATGTTGAGTGTATATAATTTGCTTTTGATTTCTATAGGTGTTCACAGCTAAGAGTTTCCCTTAAGTCTCAGAGAAGAGTTCAGACTTGAACTTTTGAACAATATGAAAACTATTAAGACTATCAGTGCTTTGGGAAAGAGACTGAATTTTGTATAGTGAGCTCTAGAGGGCCAGGGGCAGAATATAATCATTTGGATCCGAAATGTTCCCCAAAAGTTCATGTGTTAGGCAATGCAGCAATCTCCAGAAAAGGGATTCTTAGAAAAGATTGGATTAAGAGGGCTCTAATCTCATCAATTTATTAATCCACTTGGTGAATTCATATTTTGAATGGACTACTGTGTTGTAACTTTAGGCAGGTGGGACATGGCTATAAAAGGTTATTGGGACATGACTGTGGGACCTATATCTATCATTGGCCCTTTCCTCGCTCTTTCTCTGCTTCTTAGCTGACATGAGCTGAGAAGCATCCTTTACCATGGGCTCCTCCTGCCATGATGTTCTGCCTCACCATGGTCCCATAGCAATGGAGCCACCCAATAATAGAATGAAACATACATAAGCATAAGCCAAAATAAATCTGCCTTCTTTATATATTTTGTGTCAGGTACGTCAGTCACAGCAATCAAAAGCATACTAATGAACATACAAATTTTCTTCACTTCTTTTTCATTTGAAGCACTTGTTAAATCTCGAGTTCAAATAATTGTCTACCCTTTACTTTTTAAACAAATCACTTTTCCAGTTCTCCAGTCATGCTAGTCATCCCTTTCAGCCCTCTTGGATTCTTTGGTACACTGTTTTTCCCCCAACACACATACACACACACACACACACACACACACACACACACATACCCCACACACACTACAGATAGATTTTGTGTGTGTATGTGTTCCAGTTACATGGAATTGTCTTTTCCTTTCTCTCATAAAGCCATCTCCAAAGCCATACAGGAATTGCAGGACAGATTTAGGTCCCTAGCAAGAGGGCAAAAGGGTAGAAGACTTCCAAGGACACCTTGAGGGAAATAAGACATACGGGAGAAATAAAGGATCCTTTACATGCCAATTGTAGAATTATAGGTTTGAATGATCAGTCATATAACTAATACTGTACTATAGCCACGTTCTTTCCCAGATAGAGACATAAATTACAGCTAAAAATCTTTCAAGGGTGGGAACAAGATGGCAGCTGATTCTCTAGCCATTGTCTCCTCACAATTATACCAGTTTGAATAGCTATTTATGCACCAAATCCAAGAAGTAAGAAAGCCAAGTGAGAGACCATAGTTTCTGGCTTTGGTATAATAATAATAATGACTCATTACAGAAGGTAGGAACAGAAGTGTTATCCATAAAATCCTTCCTCCAAATCTAAGCGTGAAATTCTTCCTACCTGGGGAAGAGAGAGGGAATTAATACCTGACCTTAGACTTGAAATCCAGTACCAGGTTTGCTATGGTGAAACCCAGTGCCAGGCAAAGCCCACAACCCCAGACCCCAGGTAAGGATCCATAGACTGAACTGTGTGGTCCAGGAAGCTATGGATTTCCTTTCCCATACTTCCTCAACTCAGGCAACAGAGGGAGAATTATGATTTCACCCACTGCGGAGCAGGACATGAAAGTGAGAATAGGACTTTGCCTTGGAGCTCAGCACCAAGCATAACACAGTGAGATCTAGTGCCAGGAAAAAAATTAAAATTCGTATACCAGGCCAGAGCTAGAGCTTATATACCTGCCTTAGCATCAAGAGAGACCTGTGCCTTTAAGGGGATAGACTTGCTTTTCAGCCAGCATCACTTCCAGCTATAACATGGGATTGGGTGTATGCTTGAGACTGTACAGGTTCTTTTGGCTGTGAGCCTCATGTAGGACCCATCTTACTGACAGTTTTGGTGACAATAAAACTACCTCCATCAACACTATTCATCCTCTGGCAGTATAGCATAAAGCAAAACTCCATTCTCTGGATATAGAACAGGGTTTGCCCTGGAATCTAACAGGCAGATAATAACTCCCCCCATCCCTGGACCAGTGCCAGCAGACATAGCCTCTAGAAAAGCCCTGGTGTAAGACAGAGACATCATCTGTAGTGTATTGAACTTGTGTTGTGTTCAGCATCATTGTAGCTGGTGGCAGCAGTGTTGTGCCACAGAGGTCCACCTCAGCAGTAGACAGCCCATAGAAGTGTGTATTTTGGTCCTACCCTAGTGCTACGCTGGTCTTGGTGGGCTATAGGATACAAGTATGTCACAGCTTAGTGGTGTTGGTGGCTATAAGGGTAGCTCAGAAGTGTGAGGCTGGCCACTCCATGGTGATTCTGACCAGAGCAAGACAGAATCCTGCAGAATACCTTACCTCAAGGGACAGTGTAGAAAAGTGTAACCAACATAGGGCATCTTGCCCCAAGTAGAGGCTTGCAGAGATGTGAACTATCCTTTTGAGGTACTCCCCCCGTTATACTGAACAACATATCAACTGTGGATCAGGACAAACTTGGACTTGGATCACCCTTTAGTGCTGAAATAGAGAAAATACACCAACAGCATATTCACAGCTAACCCGGATTTAGGACACCACCTAGTGCTGAAAATAGAAGTGGCCACACACTCAGAGGAAATAAACGTTTGCTTAGATTTTGTGGAAAAAAAGGCACACACATACACACGTGTGTGCCCCCCCACACACACACACACAAGCCAGATTATAAGGACTGCAATAAATAGCTAAACTTTCAATGCCCTGATGACTTTACAAGAAGAACTTCAGGAAACCCATGACCTCATTTAATGGTCAAAAAAAAGAGCTAAAAACTAAATAGATAATAACCAGTATGGGCAAACATTCAGAGGTAGAGTTTCAAACACCTATTTTAAAGAAACTCAACAAGCTTCAACAAGACACATAGAAAAAATTCAATACTCTAATGGAGAAACATAACAGAGATGGAAGCAACTTAAAAATTCAAAGAGAAATTCCTGAGTTGAAAAAGATAATAAACAATATTAAAAACATACAGAAGGCATCAATAGCAGAATAGCTCAAACAGAAGAAACAGTTAGCTCGAAAACAGTCCATTTGAAAAAATAGAGGAGAAAGAAGAAAATGAAGAAGGCTGAAGAAAGCTTACAGGAAATTCGGGACAGCATTGAAAGAGCAAATACTCAGGTTAATGAGGTTCAAGAGGAACTTTAGAATGCCTAAGGGGTAGAAAGCTTATTCAAATGGATAACTGCAGAAAACTTCCTAAGCCCAGAGAAGGCTACAAATATCCAGATACAGGAAGGTCAAAGAACACTAGTCCAATTTAACTCAACCAAGTCTCTCCACAGAAGTCTCAAAGGGAAAAGATAAAGAGAAGATTCTCAAGGCAGCAAAAGAAACAAATAACACATAAAAATGCGCAAATTTACCAGACAACAGATGTTCTCAGCAGAAAACTTAGAGGCCAGCAGAAAGTGGCATGAGATTTTCAAGGTACAGATGGGGAGAAAAAAAAAAAAAGAAAAAACTTCCAACCAAGAATACCATACACAAAAAAGGTATGCTTTAGAAATGAAGGAGAGATAAGAACATTTCCAAATAAAAACTGAGAGAATGTATCTCCACCAGACTTGTCCTACAAAGAAAAAGAATACACTAAAGGGAGTCTTCAAGCTGGAAAAAAGAAAAAAAAAACCTGCTAATGAGTAAGAAGAAAATGGTGAAATGGTGGATGGTATAAGACTCTCTAGTAAGAGTAACATCATAAAAAATCAGAATGCTCTAATATTGTAAACATAGTTCATAAACCATGCATACCTTTAGTTTGAAGAATAAAAATCCAAATAACTAAGAAGAAGAAGAATTAAATTAATATGTTGATATATAGGCAGTATAGAAATATGAAAAATGGAACACTAAAATTCAAAAAGGAGGAATAGATTGAAAATGGAGAGTTTTTGTTCTTTTCTTTTTTTTTCTTTCCTGTTTTTACAACCATGGTATGTTGCTAATATTTCAAAATAGCTTGTTACAAGTTAGAAAACTGTAACCAACAGAAGAAGCTATATTTAATCCATAAGCAATTCACAATAAATAAATGTAAGAATTTTAAAAGATGCTTTGAAAGTTAAGGGCAAAAACATGTGGGATATAGAAATTGCAAAGCTGAATTCACTCACATTCCATTTTTACCAGAACCCCAAAAGCTACTGAACATGATTTCAAAAGAATAAGACTCTTTCATAATTTTATTTCTATAGTTGAGAAAACTGAGGCTCAGTACATAAGAGTCTTGCCCAATCATATATGGTTAAAAGTAAAGTAGCCAGCTTTCAGTTTATTGAGAACCAAAGTCATCTTTTTATTGAACTATAAAGCATCTCTCCATATTGATTTCTTTTGTCTTTCAAATCATAATCAACATTCCTAAGTAGAACTCTTGTTAGTTTCATTTTTTTTTTCTTACTCATTTGGTCAAAACATTTTGGCTTGTATTTTTACAACCGTATTTTATTTATATTGCCTAGCACATATTTCTGGCAAAGTTGTCATATCTTGTTATTTTTTCATTAAATACAAACATATGTGTCACACATATATTATTAAGCATATACAGAAAATTTTATAATATGATTAGACTTAAGTACTTAAGCAAATTTTCACACTGCTCTAAATATCCACTATTTTTATGGAAAATTTATTTAAGTAAGATGATTAAATAAGTACTATACATACCACTTGATATTACAGATACAATGTTAGTGGATAGGAAATGCAAAAGAAGGGGAAAAAATCATTAAAGAGACTAAAAGGTAAAACAGTATGTAGCTCTTCCCAATAAATTCAAATGTCTGTACACTGATATATTACATTTAATAGTATTAATAGAATTAGCAAATAAGATTATTGGCCATAGTTAGAAATATCTTTCAGAAAGATCAAATGTTGGAGAGTATTTTTGGTAGTTGTAAAGAAAAGAGTAGACCAAGTACCGAGACAATGTTCAAGTTTCTGCAACTCAAACTGAGCAAGGTAGATTATCAGGGAATGTAGTGAACTGGGAGCACTGGCTCTGTCTAGAGCAAGTAATACTACTCCATTTCAGTCAATTCCTTACATAGGGAGCTTTAGTCACCAAATCTTTAAAAGTTTTAAGAGCAGTCAAGAATGCATATGTTTAATGAAAACATTGTCATCACCCTCTAAAAAGTACTTACAAGCCAAACACAAAAGTAAAATATGTCAGATAACAAAATTCTGCCTATGCCTACAGCCCCCAAGCTGTAGAGGTCTTCTGTTTCTTCCAGGTTGTACAAAGAAAAGTGTTTTCCTCCATAATTGAAAGTCTGACATGCAATGGAATTAGTCTGAGATCTACAAAGTCATATTAAAGAGAAGAAAGTCTCCCAGAGAACAGCAAGACTTGATTGAATGAATTAACACAGCAAGAAAGACTTGTCAATCTGAGTGAGATTGTTATGTCTAAACTGGAAACCAGAGTCAGGGGTTAAAACATAAGAAAAGAGGCATTTTGCCTTATACACTTGGACAATTCATTCCTAAAGTAAGGTGGCCAGCGTGAGGATATTGCTGCTGCTGCCTTCTTCCTACCTAGTTACCCTTATGAGTAAAATGTAATGTTATAGAAATCCATACAAGATATGACGATCCTTGTTGTCTGTCTTATTACAAATTGGTAAAATGACAAATTGGTTTATATACCTGTCTCCAGTGAGACTAGTTAATGGAAACGAACCCCTGAGAAACAAAACCAGTTATAAGGTGCTGAAAGCTGAACATAATTTAGATTTTGGCAATTTCATTAAGGCAAATTCTACTTTCCAAATTGTTTTTGTTAACGCTAGTAAGCATTTACCCAGAACTAAAAAAATTAAGTCCCCCATTTTTTTTTTAATTTCAGAAATTCCAGAAACCTAAAATTGTTGTGTTAATATTTCAACCACATAAAAAATGTCAAGAAATGATAATGTGTAAGTATGTTAGAGAAATAACAATGTGGATTCAGTAAGTGCAGTTGTAACAATAATAGCAAACAAAACTGAAAAATTCTAGTAATGTGGTAGATATAATGTACCTAAACAAGAGAAATATTGATAACTAAAGGGTTTTCAGTAGTGATTTGAACAATTTCCCTTTATTTTTTACCTGAACAAAAACTTATCACATTTTCATATCACAAAGCTACATAAAGAAATATATAATGGGTGATAGAAGAAGAAAGAAATGATGGGCTAAAATGGGAGAAGTCTAATTTATGCATATTAGATTTCAATTCACCTTTGCAGTTTATAAAAGCAAAGTCTGAAATAGTTGGACTTGCCAGAATATACATGTATTTGGAAGAAAAACTGCATTTTTATGAAAATAACTCAAAGTGATAAATTCAAGTGCAGAAAATAGCATAATTAATGAAATATTAGTTCAAAGAAATTTAGAAGTTTTTCATCTATAGGAGAAAAGTGAAACTTAGTCATTTATTTTCTAGGAAGTCAAACCATATCCAGGTCTGCATTTAGGCCCAAGTACAACACAAGGGGTTATAGAAGCTTAGGGAACTCTGGAAGGAAACAAGAATAACAAAACCAAAATAAATGGAAAATAATTGAAGGAACTGAGGATATCTGGCCTTCAATGGAGTAAATTAAATATGAGAATGACCAAGTATCTGAAATTACCGTAAAGATAAAATTCAGATTTGTTCAGAATTAATCCAAGGACTAGAAGTTGGAATGTGGTACAAGTTTCTATAAAACATATTTCAACTCACTTTAAGGAAGGATTTCCCAAAGATTGGCAAAGGACATAATGTACTGCCCCAGGGTGCAAGGGGCTCCTTATTGCTTAAAGATTTATGTAGGTAGATACTGAATAACTACTTAGTGAAACCTGAACAGACAGGTTTCAAATACTGAATGACTCATTAGATTTGGCCAACAGTTTTAAAATCTTTTCTAAAGAACTTGGTATTTTAGGGACTTTCTCACAAATATGATTCTAACTTAATTTCAAAAATATTTATTCCTCTATTTTTATAACTTTGATTTTGAAAACATAACTTAAATGTGGCAAATACAAATATTATACCACATATGTCATTTTTCCTGTTCCTCAAGTCATGTTATTTGGGTGTCATTCTGGCAGGTGTTTTGCCCCAGCACATGGATGCCATGTAGTTAACTAATTGCAGGACACATGCTCTCTGACAGTCAGTGAGTTGTACATCAAGTGTACAAATAATAATGGGTGTTGTGAAAATATGAGACTAAAATCATTTTAGTACACATTTTTTGTTTTTGGCACTCTGGTTGAGTAAATAATGTGATCTGTTTATAGTCACAGTTACTAATACAACCTTTAGACCAAAATTCCCTCCCTCTCCTTTTTCAGATAACTTCTGTTATCTGTTCTTTAAAGAGAATAAAACTGTGACACACTCTTTTAAAGGAAAGTTATCTGTGTGACTTAGGAAATTCTTGCTATTGCACAACCAGTTCATAATACAGAACTAAAATATCCATTGAGGCAGACAGAGGAGAATAACCAACATACATATTCTTCACTTCCAAATATGTCACAATCAGATCATATTGAACTCATTGACCAATTTGATAACAGGAAAACACTGTAATATATACATATATATATATATATATATATATATATGATATTTTAAGCTAGTGAAATGTCATTTTTATTTGTTTAAATGTTGTATGAAGTTTACTAAAATTTATCCAGTCCATTATTGCTAAAATTTACCCTGTCCATTATATAAAGTATAAATTAGGTATAATTTACAATTGGATTATTTTTTCTAATAAATTATAGTACGTCATTTTGCTTAGTATAATGGATACACTATAAAAGCAAGATTATAACTATAACTACTTAATTTGAGTAAAACAAAATTGTCTAAACTTTCCATTAAAAATTAGTATGCAGTGTTTTTACATATATATATATATATATGTATATATATATATATATAGTGTGTGTGTGTGTGTGTGTGTGTTTTAAACATACTTGAGAGTGAAAAAAGCAAAGAAGGAAATGTCTCTCGACTGTGTGGAAACTGACATAAAATCAGCTTATTTGACCAAGTAGACTTTGTCTATCAAGCAATTTCCTGTCCTAAGCAGCAATCTGGCCCAGGCTTCAGAGTCATCAGAATAAAATATAAGAACCCTTTTATAGGAGAATCAAGTAAGATTTGGAATAAAAATTTCATTGCAAAGCAAGGAAAATTTGGAATGATTTTCTATAATATAAGAAGATTTTTTAGCACTTTCATTACTGAAGCAATTCTAAATAACAGAGCTTTTCCTATAATAGCATTTTTATAATGATGATGTTTTATAACAGACGTGCTATTATTACAGAAATGGCATTATAATAGTCACATTATTGTTGTTGAACCTCTCCTATAACAGAAGTGCTAAATAAGCCTATCTATATTTTTTAAATTTCAAATTACTTCCTTCTCAAATAAAAGTGCTTTGGCCAGTCACTTTAATATGATCACATTACATGTAATTTTACATGTTAACCCAACATTGAAAGATATGTCCAGTCCACCCAAAGGCTCTTGGGAAATCTGACATTGAACTATAGTCAAAAGATTCAAGTTATATTTTCTACTTTAGCATTAACTATTGAGTGATAGTAAGTATATTGACCTTCCTGTGAGACTATTTTTTCTCTAACCAAAAAAAGAAAAAAAAAAAAGGGAGGCAGGCAAATTCTTTTTAAATATCAGTGAAGGGCTAGGGTTGTAGCTCAGTGGAAAAGTGCTTGCCTAGCATGTGTGAGGCACTGGGTTCAACTCTCAGCATCACGAATACAAATAAATAAAAAAATAAAGGTCTGTCAAAAACTAAAAAATATTTTTAAAAAAATCAGTGAAAATTTCTTACCTTTACTAAAATGTTCATTTGGCCCCAAATCCTAATACAGTCAGTTATTCTTTTTTTTTTTTTACTTTTTGTTTTAAAGTCATTGATGTTTCTGTTTTGTAATTGTTGCATTTATTTTACTGAAATAAATTTATATTCTCATATTAAGAACTGAATAAAGGTAAATATCTTTTTCAAAAAGCATTTCCCTTAAATGGTCAGCATAGTTCCCTGAATATAATAGGTTACTTAGAATTTTTAATTAAAATGCACCTGATAACAAAGTTTTAACAAATCCCAAGAGAATAATGAAAGTGTTTGGTTCAGAAGCTAGTAAAAGACTATCAGGGAACTGAAACATTTTCATGTTGAAGTAATAAAATATTGGAATAAGGTTGGAACTAATAAAAAGATATAAGGTTCAATAATAGTTAAAGTTCAAAAAAATTGCCTCAGAAAAAAACTTATATTCATATCAAGTATATTACTATAAATTTCACTTCTCATTCAATAAAGTATATATTGCTTTGCCATATATTTAGGGAATACTCATCAAAAGAACCTAGCTGTATATGGAAGACGAATAAGTGAGTTTAACTTTATAAAATTCCACTTTTTATTAAAGATATCTTGTAATCCTTTGACAGTGAGCCTCCAGCAAAGAAAAGAAGACAGGAAAGATTTTGAGTTCCAAAGATACTGACCTTTTTAACATTAAAATAAAATCCTATATATTTCTAGGTTGTTACAATTAGATTACACTAGTTGCTTAGACTATAGTTTGAGAAACAGTAAAGTTAGGAAATTCAATATACTCATATCCTCTGCAGGCATTTTTATAATTTTAAATTGTCTTGAGTGCTTTCAGTGTATATACTGTTAAACTGAACTTACTTTATCATTGATTGCAAGCAGAAGAAAGTTTTGTTAGAATTTATATATATATATATATATATATATATATATATATATATATATATATATATATAGTCAGCATAGTTCACTGAATATAATAGTAACATATAATTGGGTGCATTTATATATATTTTATGTGTCTATATAAATATCACATACATGTGCACACACATACACACAATGCATTGTCACCAATGAAAATGAGTTGTCTTTGAGGCAGTGACCATAGCATGATTATCCATCATAATAAATACAATTCAAGGGTTATCATTTTTTAAATATTCCTGACATGCAAAAAATAATACCACTTTAACCCAAAAAGAGCACAAAAAAGAACAAAATGAGTGCAGGAGACAAAAAGACAAGGAAAAGGTAATGATTTTTATTTATTTGTTTATTTGAGCTAGAATCGGAACCCAGAGCCTCTTACATGATACTCTACCATTAACCCAAGTCATTGATTATTTTTAATAAATTACTAAGAGACAGACTCCAGGCAAGGACTCACTGGGTCCCACTACCACTATACTAATGCAAGCACACTCACACATCTGTGCTTATTAGGGGCTGGTGAGCCCAATTTCAAAGAGGATTGTGATGACAATTCAAAGTTGTAAGGTACAGTCTTCTATGAGATATTTAGTTTTCTACATTCTGAGAGGCATCAAGGTGTAAGATTGATTAAAGATGTATTTGTGTGTCTGATTCCATTCAACAGTGTGTCATATGCTATTTTGTTTTGTTTTATTCAATCTTCACTGATCTCAGTAATTATTATAATTATCCAATAGAAAAATAATGGTTAGAGAAAGCCACCAATGGATAGACACCTGTAAACTAGACTCTAGCTTCCTAATCCTAACCAGCCAATCTATAAAGTGTATGGATCAAGGATTAAGAGGGAATAAGAAAGAATGAAAGAATTGGGTTGAATCCATCCTAAATGTGGAAAAGTGCCTCTAAATGTTCAGTGGCACTAACAAAAGCAACATGCATAGGAAAACTCACATAATAGCAGAAAGTAATAAATAAATACATAAGTAACACCAAATACAATTCCTTTGTTTTGCAGATGACAGTACTAAATACAACAAAGAGAACTTACATGAAGTATGAAGTCAGACTTGAACCTCCGGTTCCTGCCCCCACTTTGGATCTGTCCTCTATGGTAGAGTATTTCTCCACTTTGAGTTAGTTCTAAGCACTTGTAATCCTTTGAGTTAGTTCCTCGTGTTAATTACATCACAGTAGACAGAAAACTTGTCTTTCAGTCTCCTACCAATATATAATAATATTGAATGGAGAAAACTATTTTGCATGAGGCATTCAAAGGAGTCAACTTGGAACACTGAGAAAATCATTTGCCCACTATAACTTTCAGGCAAAGTACCTTAGACAAACCAATATAAGCCTTCCTTCACAATCATTTTGCACTATTATCTAGTATAGAAGTTCTTAACTGTCTTATGCCATGATCTTCTTAGATAACATTTTTAAATACACGAAAGGATATATATAAGATTATATATGAAAACCCAAATATATTAAAATGTCAACTAGCATGAAAAAAAATTTTGATTCTTTATTGTTTCATTTAATAACAATATGTAACAGCAATTCTAATAATACTAACTTTGAAATAGTGATAGGATAAAGAATTTTCAGTGATATATAATAATTGTTAATACAACATGAAAATATCAACTTTTTGTATTAATACCAAAGTCACAAGTACTGCTAATACCATTGTAGTTTTTGCCTACCTTCTTAACTGAAGGAATGATTAAATTTCATTACAAGTTAGTAAAACTGAAAATGTGACTTTTGCTCTCATCCTGAGTTCATTGTGAAGCCCAAATTTAAAAATCCTGATTCTAGGAGAATCAGTGTGATAAGGTAATTGAATAAAAAGAAGTTCTGGAAGTTTTGTTTTAGTTACTAGAAAATTGGCTCATAAAAGAATAGAATTCCTATATCCCATAAAATTTCACAGGCTCATGTTACAAAGTCCTTGTTTCAAAGTTTCTTTTATACTTGATATTTAATAAGAGGTTTCATGAGGCCAATGGCTGAAAGAACTAAAATTTCTCTTAGAGGTGAACTCTTTGTGTGCTACAGCTTTAAATATCCAGAATAACTGAGGAAAATGGGGAAGGAGGAGTGAAAAATACTGGAAATGAGTTGATTTTTCTTTTAATCATCAAGCAACACACAGAGAAGGCAAAGAGGGTTCTAGGGTAATAAAGCCAATTAGTGGATCAAAGAATAAGGAGCCACCTTTTGAAATAAAAGAGTGATAATTTTAAGCAGCAAGAGAGACATTAGAATAAAGATGTGATAATGCTATGCAATTTAGACAGGAGATGTTAGAAAACTGAATGGCAATGAAAAAATTCTATTAAAAGGACTTCCTAAGTTAATCAACCCTTTATTTTTTGGATCCTTGTTTATTCTAAGGATTTTGATTCATAGTTTATTTTTGTATACTGTTTTCTCTTTGTTTGTTTATCTTGTACTGGGGATTAAACCCAGAGGCACTTAACACTGAGCCACATTCCTAGTCTCTTTTTATATTTTATTTTATTTTTTTTAAGATTTTTTTATTGATTATTTAAAGCATTACATAGCTCATGATATATCATCTTTCATACATTTGACTCAAATTGTGTTTTGAACTCCCATTTTCACCCCAAATACAGATTGCAGAATCACATCTGTTACATATTCACATTTTTACATAATGCCATATCAGTGACTGTTGTATTCTGTTCAGAGACAGGGTCTTGCTAAGTTATTTAGGGTCTCAATAAGTTGCTGAAGCTGGTTTTGAACTTGTGATCCTCTTACCTCAGCTTCTCAAACTGCTGGGATTTCAGGAATGCCCCACTGCGACTAGCTATATTTTTTTAATAATTATTTTTTAGTTGTAGTTGGACACAATACCTTTATTTATTTATTTTTATGTGTTGCTGAGGATTGAACCCAGGGCCTTGTGCCTGCTAGGCAAGTGCTCAACCCCAGCCTCCCCCAGATATTCTTGTATACTGTTATCTTTTGCTCTTGTGTTTTTCAATCTTCCCAATTGATTCACTCTGTCATTTTTCTTCAATTGTTCTTTCTTATCTTCCATAATAAACAAGAACCCAAATTTTTATTCTCACCCACTAATTTCATCATTGTTTGCACAGGTTAATCTAGACTCTAAAGTCAAATATTGCTTGAAAATAATATCTTCCATTTCCCAAATCCTAGTTGTTCGTTAGCATTCACCATCTTGGATGCACAATATGAGTTCACTGTGTAAGACACCATAATACATATGTAATTTACCTACACTATGTAGACTTAACATTCCTGAACTCTGGTTTAAATGTACGCTGGAAGAGAGATGTAAATTACCAGCTAGCACCTCAAAGCCACATATAGCTAAAGCCAGTAATGAAAGGCAAGCTCTCTAACTGCCAGGACATGACTAAGAAACTCAAGATCATGAGCAAATCAACACTTTGGACTTTAGGCCCTCACCAGCAGCAAAGGATTAAAATCTAAATAATTTTTCAGAACAAAGATACTAAAATTTATTACCATGACTACTTATGTGTATTAGACATTTCTTTGGGCTTTATTGAGCTTCTTGGATCTATTTTTTTTTTTTAATTTGACCACTACTTCCTCAAAAATGTTGAGCCCCTTAATTCATATCCTTTTGGTACTCCAATTAAATGTATATTAGACTACATGATGTTATCCCACATATCACTAACACTCTACACTTTTTTTAATCCAGTCATCTTTCTCTATGTTTCACACTGGATAGTTTCTACTGCTATTATTTTAATTCAAGTTAACTGTTTCTATAGTGTCTAATTTGCAATTAATTTCAGTTAATTATAAATTTCAGTTGCATTTTTTCATCTAACAGTTTGGGTCTTTATTATATCATCTTTTTATTTCCTTGTCATGTTCATATCAGCTCCCCCTTTCTGGAACATAAAGATTTTATCATAATGTTTTCACTTCCTTGTTAGATAATTCTACAATATCTACCATTTCTGAGTCTGTTTATGTTTATTAATTTACTCCTAGTTATGGTCATGCTTTCCTGTATCTTTTATAAATAATAATTTTTCATTGAAGGTGAGATACTTTATTACATTTCTGGGTGGAAGATTTTGTTGTATTACTTTCAATAAGGCTGACCATTGCTTCAGTACGTAATTAAATTAATTAGAAGCAATTAATTTGAGGCTTGCTTTCCAAGTTTGTTAGCACAAGTTCTGGAAAGTTTTTAGTGTAGGGTCAAACTAAACCTACTCTTAAGTAATACCATGCTAAGGACTCTACTCAAAGCATATATAGTGAGTTTTTTCCATTCTGGCTAGAAAGAACATAAGCTAGTTGTTATCCATTATGTGAAATCCTTAGTATTGTTCTGCTTCCTTTTTCCTAGAGGTTCTGTCTGTGGCTGCAGGTAATGCCCTCCCCAATATGCACAGTCTGTTAAAGACTCAATGGGGAACCCTTGATATATCTCCAGATCTCCCTCTATATGGATCCCTCCTATCATATTTTGCCCCAAATTTTCTGTTTTGAGTACCCTAAACTCATAATTCTAGATCCTCAACTCATCAAAACAAGTAGGTTCTATTTGGATTGTCCTTCCCTGGAGGAAGGTCACCAGGGACATGGGTTTGTGGTTTATATTTTGTCCCTGGTGAGTGGACCTGTCTCTGCTTCCTGGTTGTCATGCCCTGAGCTGATTTCTTCCACCACATCCTGTGGCCATGATATTCTACCTCAACTGGAGCAAAGAGGTATGCAGTTGGCCAGCCATGGGTTAAACTTCTGAAACTGTGGCCCAAAATGAACTTTTCCTCCTCTACATTGTTCTTGTCAGGTCTTTCGGTTGCAGTGACAAAAAAAAAAAAAAAAAAAAAGGTTTCATTTCCTTGGGATCATTGTCATGTATAGTCTGTTGTTCAAAATATGAAAAACACTGTTTAATTATTCTGTTCAATTTCTAAGTTATGATGAAAGGCTAAGTTTGGTCCCTACATCACATTCTAGGAAACTGAAATCTTGACTTCCATGTACGTTTCAAAATGCTAGATAAAATAACTTTTCTCTGAATTTCTACTGAAAAAACAAACAATAAAAAACAATGTATATCCCAAACACCAAAAATATTTTAAAATAAAATAGCAGCAACAAGAATACAATGAAATGAAACAATTACATTTTATTTAAATGGAATAAAATGGTTATTTTATTATTTAATAGGTCAGATGCACTATTTTTAGGCTTTTATTAAAAGACAGTGTTTTAGCTGGGTATAATGGTACATATCCATAATCCCAGCAACTCTAGAGGTTGAGGCAAGAGGACTGCAATTTCAAGGCCAGCCTCAACAATTTAGCCAGGCCGTAGGCAACTTAATGAAATCCTGTCTCAAAATCAAAAAATAAGAAGTAGTGGGGATGTAACTCAGTAGTAAACCACCCCTGGGTTCAATCCCCAGTATCAAAAGGGGGGGTGCTATTTCACTATTTAAGGTGGTTTACATCTATATTTGATAAATTTTAAAATGATATTTTGCTCTATGATTAACATATCAGTTAAAAGGCGACTTTTTAAGATTTTGACTTTTTTTACAAGGATTAAAATGTGGTATCCAGAGACAAAACTACTAAATTTTGTTTTGTTTTATTTTATTTTTTGTTTTTAGCTGTTTTGCTTATAAGAGCTGATGAAGAGTATTGATTCATTCCCCCTGTATAAGTCTGACAAATATCAAGCAAAAACAAGCACTTAATTTTGTATGTTGGTTGGCCCTGTACTACAGAACAAAATGGAGTTTTGAGAGTAGACTTTGTATCATATGTTATAAGCACATCTCAATATTTATAAACACACACCAACCTTTAACATAGAGGTTACAATTATGGAGCAGAATTAATGGGTTTATGGCCCACTGTTATCTCATACAACTTTGTGATCTTGGGCACAATTTACTTCTCTGAGCCTCAGTTTCACTATAAGTAAAATGGAAACAATAGCATTATTTTAGGGAGGATTAAACAAGGTATGTGGAATTTGAACTGTATAAATTATTAGACATATATTTTTGTCAGCATTCACTCCTTTTCTCTTCCATCCTGATTTTATGAGGTAAAGTCAGAAATTAAAATGATGGCAACAGACAACATGAACTTTTTACATAAAAATAAATATTATTTTTAAAAATTAATGTTTTGAATAGAAAACATATCTCATAAACAATCTGCAATGTTCAAAGTATACTTACTTTTTACTATACTATAAGAAACCATAACAAAATAGATTCTCATTAAGAATATTTCTCAATTTCTAAAACAATTATCTAATTTAATATGTAAATTCTATAAAGAAATAATATGTTAAAGGAGGCTTTTCTACAGTTTTTGTCACTATATTTATGTCTTCTGTCATGATACTAGCCTACAAAATTATCTTATTATTTTACCATAAAATGTTTGTCATCTTGTGCCTGCATAAATTGTCTATACAATCTTCCGATCTATCATAATTTTAAAAACCAGTTCTCTTGCCATGGAAACAAATATCAAAATGTGGTCTGTAAACACTAAACAAATGATTTTAAAAATCAGGAAAAATGAGATTTTTATATAAACTTTTAAAATTTGATCCATGTGTAGATTATATAGTTATATAGATATTTTAGTATTTTTAAGAATAATTATTAAATGGGATAAAATAAATAGTTTTATTCCTACCTTAGAATATCATTTATTTCTAAATTTTAATTCTTAATTCATAATCAGCCCACCAGGTTAATAGTTAACAGAAGCACATGTTGTATATATTTACAGCTATAGCTTGCATTACAAGAGAATTAAAAAGAAATGAGGCTGTAAATGAAAAGCTTTTATGGATGGATCTCTTCTAAGTGATATATGTGATACAAATGATTAGCATTAACTGATCTTCTTGAAGAATGTACTGGTATAATTCATTATAATAGCTTCGAAGTGCAATTAGTGAACTATAGTGTAAATGACACTGCTGTTCATAGACCTACCCATAAGAGTAATTATATTTTGAAAACTACTTAGTGAAAAATTGATTGAATGAGTCCTATGGGCATAGATAATTGAGATAAAAATATGTAAACAAAATGCCTATTAATAGGCTTTCTGGCACATTTATATAATTATGGGGGTTTGCTGATACATGATTTGATAAAAGAAATATTTTTTAAAGTTTCTCTTATTTTTAAGCAAATATGCCTAACTTAAAAAAAGGTAAAGGTGTATATTCCATTCATTAAAGCTAAAGTATTTTTCCAAATACAGTATAATGACATTTTCAATTGAATAAAAATTATGAATAATTAATTTTTATAGCAATGTTAACAAGAAATTAAAGACTAAATTTCAAGTCATCTTAGGAAATAAATTATCCTGTTTTTGTTTTTATATATCAAAGAAAAGGAAAACAATTATAAATAACACTATATAACATTCAAGAATCTACAACATATAAACCTAATTGACTCTTTAATATGCAAAAACTCAAAATGTTTTCATTTCTTTTCTAAGTAATAGGATACCATATTTGTAAAAATAGATGTTACAATAAATAAATTCTTTTAAAAATACCTTTATTTTATTTGCTTATTTATAGGTGTTGCTGAGGATCGAAACCAGGGCCTCACATGTGGGAGGCAAGTACTTTACAACTGAGCCACATCCCCAGTCCCACAATAATTAATTCTTAATCATAGGTTTATTGTTCTAATCTCAAAAAGATATATAAATATGATATATCCAATCTATATAGTCCACATATAAAAAAGAATCATTTTCCAGACATGTATATAGATAGAGCCATATACACATGAGTACTAGACCATGAATATAGATTGTAGGTTTGAGTTCTAGCTCACAGAGATTAATGGCTTAAGTTTCAGCTTTTATCTAGCTAGTGGAACTACATATATGTCAGGCAATTGAAAACCTGAGTTACTCTTTTGTAAAATGAACACATTGTGCTATATAATATCTAATTCTAAAGCCCATGAGGCAGTACTTTGTGGGTGAGACTTAAAAATTAGGTAGACTTATGTTTCTGCTCATATTTCATATATCTTATCAGCTAGATAATCCTGGGCAAATTTAATAAGCTGCATTTTTCTCAGTTGTGAAATGGAGATATGATCACTTATAAGCCATAAAATGATTGTAAAGATCATGTAAGACACGGGTTAAATAAAGAAATTTCATTCCTTTCCTATAGAAACTATTCATTAATTATTATACTTGTCAGTAACCTATAGCATACAATGAATTGTTTTGAAGTAACAAACCCTGCCAAATACCAATGACTTAAAAACAATGTTTCTTTCTTGCTCATGTTTTCTATCATTTTGGGTTTGCAGTCCTAATAAAATCCTCTTAACTGAAAAACTAAAGTTGAAGGAGCAACTGCTAACATTCATGTCTTCTTATGGTAGAGGGTTAAGAATGATATGGAACAACATGGTGGCTTATAATACTTCAGTTGGGAAGTAGTGTACATCGTTTTCAACATATTGAAGTGACCCAAGTAAGTTTCATGCCAAGTCTAACATCAGTGGGGTGGAAAGTATAATTCCGTAACAGGGAGGAGCCAATAGGAAAAGGCAACATAAAGCTCATAGAATAATTATCTGTCTTCCTCAACTTGTACTATCCCTGTGGCCATCAGCTCTGTAAAACTATATGTAATGCATCTATGTTTCTGCTCATATATATACACCAATAGCAGTGGATAATTGTACATTTGTGGATACTAAATTATATGTTTCTTATATATCCTTAACCATGAAAAATTAAGTAAGTTTATATGTCTAAAGGCCAAACATAAGAAAAAACTTAAATTATTAGACACTCATCAATATGTATATATCTGAAATTTGTTGTGCAACATTTTGTTGATGGGGAAGAACCAAGATACATTGAAACATTGAATAACAAATTATAGTTTTTATTTTCAATTTAATATTTATATGTATATTCACTTGTATTCCTTGCTACTCTTGTTTCACTATACTTCCCTGTACAGCTTTGAATTTCAGGAAATGAGATTGATAATCAAAGGTATTTCTTGCATTGTAATACTGAATATCATTCCTCAGTTCTCTCTGTAAGCCAGTTAAAGACCCTGCATTTAATAAAATTCTAGCAAACTACTATTGAACTACAGTTGAAAGAAAGGAACTTAAATCCTGGGACAGTGGAAAAAGTTGTTCTATAGGGCATTTTACAGTTGACCCCATATTCCTACTACCCATTACAGTGTGTGACATAGAATATTATTATGGTTTTGATATGAATTATCCCCTAAAAACTCACATATGAAGCCTTGTTCCCTTGTGCCCCAATGTTCAGAGGTGAGGCTTTGGGATAGTGATTAGATCATGAGGGCTTTGACCTCACTTGTGGATTAAACCACCAATAACTGGATGGACTCCTTTTCTGTGAGGTGGTGGAAACTATAGGCAGTGGGGCCTAGTTGATGTAAGTAGGGGGTACCTCTGGGTGTACATTCTGAAAGGGTCTTTTTTTCTAGTCCCTGCTCCCTTCTTCTCTCTCTTTCTCTCTCTCCTTCCCAACTGTCATGAGCCCAGCAGCTTTCTTCTGTCACTCCATTCCACTATGGTGTTCTGTCTTAATCTCAGGTCCAAGGCAATGGAGCCAGCCAGCATGGACTGAAACCTCTGAAACCATGAGCCGAATGTATATTTTTCTCCTTTGAGCTGGTTATTTTGGATATTTGGACACAGAAGATAATTAAAAGCTTACCAACACTGCTATTATTTTAAAAAGCTTATTAACACTTATAAGTAAATGAATAGATGAATGGATAAAAAGAAAGATTGGGGATGCTATAGGTTATTTATTTATTTATTATTGGCAAATCTTATTTCCCAAATGAAAGGAACTTCAGTTAGTTGTATTGAAATACAAAGAAATAATTTATGAAATAGAAGAATCCATCAGAAACCTAACAACCAGGAAAAATCCCAGGACCAGATGGATACACAGCCAAGTTCTACAGGATCTTTAAAGAAGAACTAATACCACCAATACTCTTCAATTTACTTCAGGAAATAGAAAAAGAGAGAGCACTTCCAAACTCATTCTATGAGGACAATGTCACTCTGATTCCAAACCAGGCAAAGACACATCAAAAAAAGAAAACTTCAAATCAATATCTCTAATGAACACAGATGTAAAATTTCTCAATAAAATTCTGGCAAATCAAATACAAAAAATAGTATACCACAATCAAGTGGGGTTCATCAAGGGATGAAAGCTTGGCTTAACATAAGGAAATCAATAAATGTAATTCATCATGTGAATAGACTTAATGATAAGAACCATATGATCATCTCAATAGATGCACAAAAGCATTCAGCAAAATACAGCACCCCTTCATGTTCGAAACATTAGAAAAACTAGAGATATCAGGAACATATCTCAATATTGTAAAAGCTATCTATGCTAAGCCCCAGACCAACATCATTTTAAATGGAGAAAAATGTAAAAGCATTCCCTCTAAAAACTGGAACAAGATGGGGATGCCCTCTTTCACCACTTCTATTTAATATAGTTCTTGAAACACTGGCCAGAGCAATTAGACAGATTAAAGAAAGGGATACGGGTAGATAAAGAAAAACTCAAATTAGCACTATTTGCTAACGATATGATTCTATACCTAGAAGACCCAAAAATTCCATCAGAAAACTTTTTAAACTAGTAAATGAATTCAGCAAAGTAGCAGGATACAAAATCAACACCCATAAATCAAAGACATTTCTGTATATCAGTGAAAAATCCTCTGAAAGGGAAATGAGGAAAACTACCCGATTTACAATAGCATCAAAAAAAAAAAATACTTGGGAATAAACTTAACAAAAGAGGTGAAAGATGTCTACAATGAAAACTACAGAATGTTAAGAAAAAAATTAAAGAAGACGTTAGAAGATGGAAAGATCTACCTTGTTCTTGGATAGGCAGAAATAATATTGTCAAAATGTCCATACTACCAAAAGCACTATACAGATTTAATGTAATTCCAATCAAAATCTGAATGACATTCCTTATAGAGATAGAAAAAGCAGTCATGAAATTCATCTGGAAAAATAAGAGACCCAGAATAGCTAAAGCAATCCTTACCAAGAAGAGTGAAGCAGGTGGCATCAGTATAACAGACCTTAAACTATAATACAGAACAATAGTAACAAAAACAGCATAGCATTGAAACCAAAATAGACTTGTAGACCAATGGTACAGAATAGAGGACACAGAGACTAACCCACACAATTACAGTTATCTTATATTGACAAGGTGCCCAAAACATACATTCAAGAAAAGATAGCCTCTTCAACAAATGATGCTGGGAAAACTGGAAATCCATATGCCACAAAATGAAATTTAACCCCTATCTCTCACCATGCACAAAACTCAACTCAAAGTGGATCAAGGACCTAGGAATTAAACCAGAGACACTGTGTCTATTAGAAGAAAAAGTAGACCCAAATTTCCATCATGTAAGATTAGGCCCCAACTTCCTTAATAAGACTCCTATACTGAAAGAATTAATATCATGAATCATTAAATGGGATGGATTCAAACTAAAAAGCTTCTTCTCAGCAAAAGAAAAAAAAACAGTGAGGTAAATAGAGAGCCTTCTAATTGGGAACAAATTTTTACCACATGCACGTCAGATAGAGCACTAATCTCTAGAATATATAAAGAATTCAAAAATCTTAATACCAAAAACAAAATAACACAATCAATAAATGGGCCAAGGAACTGACCAGACACTTCTCAGAAGATGATATACAATCAATCAACAAATACATGAAAAAATGTTCAACATCTCTAGCAATTAGAGAAATGCAAATCAAACTATTCTAAGATTTAATCTCACTCTAGTCAGAATGGCAGCTATAAATAATACAAACAACAATAAGTGTTGGAGAGGATGTGGGGCAAAAGGCACACTCATGCATTGCTGGTGGGACTGCAAGTTGGTGCAGCCAAAATGAAAAGCAGTATGGAGAATCCTTGGAAAACTGGGAATGGAACCATTATTTGACCCAGCTATCCCACTTCTCAGTCTATACCCAAAGGACTTAAAAACAGTATACTGCAGGGACACAGCCACATAAATGTTTATAGCAGCACAATTCACAGTAGCTAAACTGTAGAACCAACCTAGATGCCTTTTAGCAGATGAATGGATAAAGAAAATGTGGTATATATACACAATGGAATATTATTCATCATTAAAAGACAAAATCATTAAAATCATGGCATTTGCAGGTAAATGGATGCATTTGGAAAAAAGCAATTCTAAACAGGAAGTGTGAATCAGGTGGTATATCGATACCAGATTTCGAACTATATTACAGAGCAATAGTGACAAAAACAGCATGGTACTGGTACCAAAACAGGCGGGTGGACCAATGGTTTAGAATAGAGGACATAGAGACTAATCCACAAAGTTACAACTATCTTATATTTGATAAAGGGGCTAAAAGCATGCAATGGAGGAAGGATAGCATCTTCAACAAATGGTGTTGGGAAAACTGGAAATCCATATGCAACAAAATGAAACTGAATACCTTTCTCTCACCATGCACAAAAGTTAACTCAAAATGGATCAAGGAGGTTGATATCAAACCAGAGACTCTGCGTCTGATAGAAGAAAAAGTTGGCTCCGATCTACATATTGTGGGGTCGGGCTCCAAATTCCTTAATAGGACACCCATAGCACAAGAGTTAACAACAAGAATCAACAAATGGGACTTAATTAAACTTAAAAGTTTTTTTCTCAGCAAGAGAAACAATAAGAGAGGTAAATAGGGAGCCCACATCCTGGGAACAATTTTTTACTCCTCACACTTCAGATAGAGCCGTAATATCCAGAGTATACAAAGAACTCAAAAAATTAGACAATAAGATAACAAATAACCCAATTAACAAATGGGCCAAGGACCTGAACAGACACTTCTCAGAGGAGGATATACAATCAATCAACAAGTACATGAAAAAATGCTCACCATCTCTAGCAGTCAGAGAAATGCAAATCAAAACCACCCTAAGATACCATCTCACTCCAGTAAGATTGGCAGCCACTATGAAGTCAAACAACAACAAGTGCTGGCGAGGATGTGGAGAAAAGGGTACACTTGTACATTGCTGGTGGGACTGCAAATTGGTGCGGCCAATTTGGAAAGCAGTTTGGAGATTCCTGGGAAAGCTGGGAATGGAACCACCATTTGACCCTGCTATTGCCCTTCTCGGACTATTCCCTGAAGACCTTAAAAGAGCATGCTACAGGGATACTGCCACATCCATGTTCATAGCAGCACAATTCACAATAGCTAGACTGTGGAACCAACCCAGATGCCCTTCAATAGATGAATGGATAAAAAAAATGTGGCATCTATACACAATGGAGTACTATGCAGCAATAAAAAATGACAAAATCATAGAATTTGCAGGGAAATGGATGGCACTAGAGCAGATTATGCTTAGTGAAGCTAGCCAATCCCTAAAAAACAAATACCAAATGTCTTCTTTGATATAATGAGAGCAAATATGAGCAGAGCAGGGAGGAAGAGTGGGAAGAAAAGAGTAACATTAATCAGTGACATGAGATGGGAGGGAAAGGGAGAGATGAGGAAAATTGCATGGAAATGAAGGGAGACCCTCTTTGCTATACAAAATTACATATAAGAGGTTGTGAGGGGAATGGGAAAATAAACAAGGAGAGAAATGAATTACAGTAGATGGGGTAGAGAGAGAAGAAGAGAGGGGAGGGGGGATAGTAGGGGATAGGAAAGGTAGCAGAATACAACAATTACTAATAGGGCATTATGTAAAATTGTGGATGTGTAACTGACGTGATTCTGCAATCTGCATTTGGGGTAAAATTGGGGGTTCATAACCCACTTCAATCTAATGTATGAAGTATGATATGTCAAGAGCTTTGTAATGTTGTGAACAACCAATAAAAATTATAAAAAAAATAATGCTAAGTAAAATTATCCAATCCCAAAAAACCAAATATCAAATGATTTCTCTAGTTTAATGATACCAATTCATAATATGTGGGGGTGGGGAAATTAAATAAACTCTAGATATGGCAAAGGGGAAAAGAAGAGGGAGGGGAAAGTGGAGGAATAGGGGTAGGAAAGACGATGGAATGCAGTGTTCATTATTACCCTAAGTACATGTATGAAGACACAAAGGATGTGACTCTACTTTGAGTACAATCAGAGATATGAAAAATTGTGCTCTATATGTATAATATGAATTCTAGTGCATTCTGTTGTCATATATAACAAATTAAAATTTAAAAAAAGAACTAATTTAAAGACAAAAATATTTATTTCATAGAATGTGTTACAGTTTGGCTCTTACATGTCCTTCAAAGGCCTATATATTGAAAGCTTTGTTGCCAGCTTGTGTTGTTATCAGGAGGCAGTAGAACCTTTAAGAGGCAGGGACTAGTGGGAGGAATTTAGGTCACTGGGAGTGTGACTTTGAACCCTAGCCCCTTCCTCCCTTTCTCCTTTTTCTTTCTGCCCACCATGAGGTAAACCTTGACTATTGCCATTACTACCATGATTTACTTTGCAGCCCCAGGCCCAAAGCATCAAGTCTAACCGACCATGGACCAAAGTCTATGAAACCATGAGCCAAAATAACACATGCCTCCTAATAACTTGATTATTTCAAGTATTTTGTCACAATGATAGAAAGCTGACTAAAGGCAAATCAGATCTTCTGGCATCTCATAAAATACACTATACAAAATGTATGTTGTATTAAATGTAAAAGCAAAAGAAACATCAGAATTTCTTAGAATAGTTTTTCCATTGATCTGAGGTAGTATCTAGCAGAAAAGGGAAAAGAGGTCTTCTAAAATAATATTAGCCTTTAAATGAATATTGAGTATAGTTCCAAACAAGGCTTAGGTTTTCTTTTCCTTTGAACCCATGATATTGATTTTTCACAAGTCTCCTGAACAAATATTACTCTTAAGCTCTTTCTTTAATTTACAACTCCATCTTTTAAGCAATAACATTGTGTCTTATTATATTAAACATCAATGACTCAAATCTCTGTTTTCATGATCAAAATGAAAGAAGTCTTCATAATCAAAAAATCATTATAAGAGTGCATTTAATAGTTGTTTTCACATCCACTTTTTAATATACTATTTATAAGGGTGTTATACAAATCCTTAAACTATGGTGCAGTCCCCAGATATTGTTAATAAAAATAGTTACTTATTTAGTATCTCTTACTAAGTTGGCATTATGCTAACCATTCTTTGTGGGCTATCTCAGGAAATCCTTACAACCATCCTAAAAGTTATATAGTATTATTTCCATTTCATAGGCAAAGAAACCAAGGCTCTGAGAGAATACATTTACCAAATAGGTAAATGGAAGATCAAGGATTCAAACTCAATTTTTAAGGTATTGACACAAGAGCAGTAAGTATGGTTCTTATGAATGTATATGTCCCTACTATGCCTTGGTAAATTCCAACCCAAAAAGTCACCAACATTTGAATTACAACACATTTGCTTAGAAAGCAAGGACTATGCCTTTATATTAAAGGAGGGGAAAATCTATATTTTGCCATCTATTGTTACATAATAAATACCACAAAGAGAGTGACTTAAAGCAAAATACAATTTTGGTGGATTTGAAGTCTGGGAATGGCTTATCCTGGTCCTCTCATTAAAGTCTCACAAGATTAGCCAAGCCTGGTTATTTACCTAAGGATCTGGACTGGGGAAAGATTCCCTTCCTTGCTCATGTGGGTTTCAGCATCATTCAGCTCCTGTGGCTGTGGGACTTAAGGATTCTGTTCTTTACTGATTTCCAATTGAAGGCTGCCTTTATCTCTAAGGCCGCCTGCAATTCCTTGGATAGTGGGTTTTCTCAACACTAGTGCTAGCTTCCCCATGTCCAGCCAATAATAACAAGACTTCTAAAGTACTCAGCAGGTGTTTTATATACTTCACCATCTTTCTTTTAAGGTCAATTGACTTCAATGATACATTGTAACATCCTACTTCTTATAGACTGTAAAAGATTTTTTGTCAGCACTGAGATACCTTCAAATGATGGCTCCAGAGTGCTAACAGAGCACTGCCATGGGAGAGGAGGAGAAAAATTTTAAAAATAACAATTCTATACAGTGTTTCAAGCTTCAGTGATTTGGAGAAAAAGTGTTATGTTCAGAACATTAAATATTGGTTCCCTTCCCCATGCAGAAGGCAAAATATCTAAAAACCTAATATTTATTCAGAACCTACTATGAATCAGACCCTGTTCAGCACTTTCATGAATATCATCTTATTTAATTATTTATTTAGTTAGTTCTCAAACACTGGGAAATAAACATTATTATCTGGTAAAGAGAGTTGATAGTGTAATTAGAAAGGAACTTTTCAATAGCAAACAGATACAGGCTATGGAAGCAGAAATTCATGGAATTCCTGTTGATGTTTCAATTAAAGATATAATACATATAAGATAATGATAATTAAAACATGTTTAACATTTTCTAAGTATCAAGCACTATTACAAGTGAATTGCCTCAATTCCATGCAACTACCAAGACATTAACTATTACAATACCCATTTTATAGATAAAGAAACTAAAATATGAGAGGTGAAGTACTTCTTCAAAGTCACACAGGAGCTAAGTTAAAATATGAACCCAGGTCATCTGAGTCCTTGACCCTGGAAGTAAGGGCCAGTTATCACTTTTTGGAAGGGACTTTTCTTCTTTCAAATAGCATTTATGAGGGTTTAAACACTGCAGTCCACAAACAAATAATTTACACTGAAGACAAATCTAAGAAGATCTGAATGAATTCCTTATGATTAAAAAATCTACATTTCATATATATCTAGGTCATTCCAATTTCCTCATTTCCCAATATATGTTTAAATTTACTTGTGAAGTTTCTTTGAAAAGGTGCCCTTCTACATTTTCAAACCTTTCTTTCTTTACATATGAAGTAAAGCAACTCTGTAGCTTCTAATAACCCCCTTAATCCAAGTTTTTTGAAATGGTAAATTGCTGTGAGATGAAAAGTAGATCTCATATTTCTTGGGGCTAAATTCAGTACTCAGCTACAAATATGGTCACAAGGTCTCCTTGCTGGGGTCTTTTATGTTACTTTAATTAAGTTCCAGCTATTATTATTACTGCTTCCTCTAAAGGAGCATATAGTAGCTTAGGAAATCTGTTTTTGAGAACATCTACACTTATTTTTCCCTAATCAGTCTTGAGATTAATTTCATGTTAATTCCTGCTATCTGGTAGATGTTCTGTGCTATAGCATACTTAGACTGGTCTGAAACCATGTTTAAAAATCAAACCTGCATCACACAAGTTTTGACTAACATCAGACCTAGTTTGAAATACGTCTCTCGTGTGCTAAAAGAAAACTCTGAAAGTGTGCTGGATGCATCCTAAGGCACACAATTGTGATTTTAACTCAGCTCCATCTCCCCATCTCCCAGAACAGCCACAGAGAGGGTGCTGCTGTGCAGTGTCTCTGTAGCTCTGTAGTGTCTCTGCAGCAGTTGGCAGCCAGCAGCTCTCTATGGGGAACTTCAGAATGGAAAGGCAGCCAATCATGCATAGTACAATTTACATCTGATTGATGAAGGTCTAAGAATCTTGGAAACAATTAATTTGTATCAGGACTCTTGTGGGCCACAAAGTAAAAGATTGTGCCACTGGTATCCAATTTTAATTTTTTCCTTGATCAATCACTTGCCTTTCTACATGTACTTTGTTTTCAAAACCAACTTTTTCAGCCACATGTTAAAGGATGCAGCAGAAAGAGTTTCTGGAATATAAGAACAGCAAGGAAAACACTCATTGATAAAACTCACTGGTAACTACACTACATTATACCTTTTACAATTTGATAATGGCAAGGCATTCTCCTTGCAACTGAAAAGGAGGATTTAAAAAAATCTTTTTAAAATAAACCACTTTGTTTTTATTCATGTAAGAAAGATTACAATGGCCAGAAGAAAAGGGAAAAGAATAGTGGCTACTTCCTAGTAGGAGAACAACAGCAGGAGCAATTTAAAATAAAAATAACTAACAATGTCTTAACTTCATAGTTAAAAATGAAATGAAAATTGCAAAAGCAATTTGTGGCAGGAAGCCTTTAAAATGTTCTAAGGATTGTTCATATTTTGCATAAGCCATGGCCAATCTTTAAAATAGTTAGTCCATTAAGCCTATGTATATCTGATTCAACATTCCACTGTAGGCAAAAGCCTTTCAATTAAGAAACTGTGAAAGGATGAGTCTGACAAAGTCTCATCAAATTACAAGTTCATAAACTTCATAAAGCATTCTAATATCTTTCCTTATTAAGAAATCTCACTGCTCAAACCAGAAATAGATCTAATACATTTATATTTTTCTACTGTTCTTGGCATGTAATTGCCCTTTACTTGTCAGAATGCATAAAACAGTGGGAAATAGCATACATAATTATTTATTGATCAAATGTTTAAATTAGTTTTAATCCTGTTCACATGCCTAAAAGATGATTTAACATGAATGTAATTGTTTATATTTGCTTTTCAATTATCCACTATTGCTTCCTAATCTTATAGATGTGGAAAATGAAATGGAGACAAGTAAAATGGCTCAGGTCAGTGTATGCAGGGATCTAGAGCAGAAATTAGAACCCACTCAGAACTGTCAATCTTTGTTTTGGTTCCTTAAACTGAGGGTAGTAACAATATCCAACATGCAGTATTTGCTTCTCTATACTTCTGGTGACTTATATACTAAAATGTCTTTAACATTATTAACAATTGTAAATGATTAATTCTGTGATATGTAATACTATTCCTGCTTCTGGCTAAGCAAAAATTTTACACTGTGAAATGAGTGAAGTGTATTATGTCAACCCTATGAGCTAGCCATGAACTCTTATCTCTTGGAAAAAGATGGTCTACACTAGAAAAAAAGAATGCAAATCTTAATCATTCATCTATTATATCTCCCCAACCTCAGAAAAGGGTTGCTTTTACTTATCATAGACTCAGAAATTGACCTAAACTTATGCTAAATTTAATTTGCTCCATATTATGATTGGAGTTTCAGCATCCTCTGGATATGCTTATGCCATTTTGACCATTTATGTTGTCATATGATACATTTTAACAGTATATACATGAAAATCATAATTTCAAAAAAGTAAAAACATTTTTTCAATTCATTTCAAAAGCATTAAAGTCTCATAAACCATATAAAGTCTATTATAATTAACATGCACCTGCTTTAAATGACAAGATAAATGATATAGAGTGTACCTGCACAGTCTGCCAGGTCCAACTTGATAACAAGTGCCAGATAAAAAGGTTAACATGAGTCCTTTGGTATCACCTCTGTGCTGTACAAGTGATGTGACATGTAAAGTTGATATTTTCTGTTTTCATATACAAAAATAAATGAATTTGTATACAATTCTCAATAATACTTAAACTAAGATGTTGAATATTAATAAACAATTTGATATCTCATACAGCACTTAAACCTACACACAGCACTTCCATGTTTCAAATTTGTAGCATGCACAGCAGGAGGGCTTTTTGAGATAATTGGCAGATTAGCTTTATTGAGCTTTTTCCTTTTATAATCAATTAAAGGGAGCAGCAATCTAAATAGCAGACAATTCCGGACTTGGCACCTACTACAGCTCTAAAATCACTGAATTGCTTGATTCTATGACCCCAAAAGTTCTAGTTGGAGTTCAGGAAAGTCCTCTGATATGATAGAACTTTAGTTTTAGGGTAGCACTAGAAGCTATTAGCTCATTATGTTGATTTTTAGCTATTGAGATCTACATATTCATATTTACATTAATTCAACAAATATTTATTAACTACCTACTATATACTAGGTATGAAAATAAGCATATGAAAACAGTAATAGAAAAACTACTGCCTTAAAGAGCTATTAATTTACTGAATTTGTTATTATCAATTTTTTCCTGTCCTAATAAACCCTAAGAGCTAAGATATATCTACTTGGTAGAAATAGCTTCCTATAGAAGTAACTATCAGGGTAAGGATCAGAGGTGTATATAAGAGGCAGAATGGACTGACTAGTATTTAAATTTTTTTAAACAGAATTTCCCTTCTTGTGGTATTGATCACTGTAGATATAACAAAATATATATAAAGTTCTTTTTGCTCTCAAAAGGAACCCTGTATGTTAGATTATTAAACTCTCATTTCCTCAGTACTAGACCCACCACCATCTATTAAAAGATTGAGAATAAACAACTTACTGTGATTTCACTGCTTTGATGGTCAAAGAAGGAGGTATGAAAAATAACAACACAACTACAACTTATTGAATGATTCCCACATGACAATTAGGTATTTTATATGATTTTGTCATTGACTCTTCACAAGAATCCTATATAGTAGATACTGTTATGACTGGATGCCCATACATTCTGGTTTATCTGGACAGTTCTATCTAGTTTATATTTGTTATCTTAATTATTAGTAGTAACTCCTTTCACTCTTAAAAGCATGCCAATTGAATAATAAAGCACTTTTTTACCTGTATATTAGCTTCATATACTTCAAGGTAAAAGATGATTTTATAATTTCTTCATGGAAGTCTTGGAGAGGCTTTCTAAAACTCTACTGAAAAAACCTTTAGGTCTCATTTGGGTTTCTGAAGAGGGGAATTTTGGAATGAAGAGAATCCTACAGCATCTAATAAACTCCATTTCCATGCAAAGTGCTCACTAGAAGTATGAGAACAGAAGGTACAAAGATTTGTGTTCAGGTGTTAATGGTATGTAGAGATGGGACCTTTGTGAGGTAATCATGTCATGGGAACATAGACCTCATGAATTGATTAATGTTCTTATAAGAATATGAGACATAAGATATACCCCAGCATTTCTTTAACCACGTGAGCACACATCAAGAGGGTACCATCTATGAATCAGGGAGATGGTCCTCACTAAATACAAAATCTGCCAACACCTTGATCTTAGACTTTCCAGATTCCATTACTGTGAGAAATATATATCCATTATTTATAAACTACCTAGTTTATGATATTTTGTTATAGCTGTACAAATGGACTAAGGCAATCATACATATGTATCAGGGACCTAAAAGGAACATGCCCCCTCTAAACATATGGAAATATTACTTGTTGGCCAAAAAATCTTTATGAGATATATTTCCAAAGAAATATAAACCAATAGTAGCTACTCTATATCAAACTTAGAGCTCCTTACAAAGAATTTGATAAAATGAGCCAGGTGTGGTAGTGCACACCTGTAATCCCAGTGGCTTGAGAGGCTGAGGCAGGAAGACTGTGAGTTCAAAGCTAGCCTCAGCAATTTAGCAAGGTGCTAAGTAATTCAGTGAGACCCTGTCTCTAAATAAAATACAAAAATGGCAGAAAATGTGGCTCAGTGTTTAAGCACCCTGGGTTCAATCCCAAATACCAAAAAAAAAATTTTTTTTGATAAAATGAAAGAATACAATTATACCTCCTTAAAGTTTATCATAATAAGATCTGAGGATCTCCCTTCCTCTACAGCATCAAAATGTAGCAAAAGCTTTTGAAAAAAATAAAATTGTGTATTGTATATTTTAGAATCTGATAAAAGTAAACAAGTTGTACATTTTATTAAATTCAATATAATAGTAATAAAAAGGCAAATGGGAGTACCTAAACTGAAGGCAACACCGGAGCAGCTATAAATGGATGCTTTAACATCCAGTGAAGGAAACCGAATTCTTCCTGCTATCAAACTTCACAACATTTTCTTGCACACCAATTATGAATTTTTTCATAAGTATTTAAACATTCATGTCAGATTATTTGAGCTATATACATGAACTGCTTCCCAGTCTTACTCACTTAACCCCATTTTAAACATGTTCACTTGACCCACAAAATTCCACTAACAGCAGCAGCCTCAAATGTAAGCTTCCCAGATAATCAGTAGATACCCTCCCCCACTATCAATCCAACAGTGACCTTCTTATCATATCACAGTTGTTAGAATCTTTTTAACCAATTCATTATTAGAGCCAACAAGTATTGATTTATAGTCGGTGAGGGGAAAATTCCATTTACAGGAAGTTTAACTTCTTAGGAAATTGTCTGACTCATGCAAAATTATCTGAGAAAGCATTTTAAAATGGCTTTTTTTAAATCTCTGAATTTTGGTTAAGTCCCTGGGGTAATGGTTTATCACATGAAGGTAACTCATCAGAAAAGGAAGAACCCTTGTATATCTGCATTAAAGGGGACTGAATTTAATCATTCATTATTCATTTTAAAGAGTACAACTTCTGGGAAATCATTACTTATTTACCAAATATTTGCAGACATTGTATGATAGAATTAAGTGCACATAGACTACAGATTGGCATTTCCTTCAAGATTTTTTTTCTTGAAGAAATGTTACAATATAATAAGTTTTGTTTCTGATTGAATATGAATTATTCCTATAAACTATGCAAAATTATGAAGTCAATGGCAGATATATTTTGTCATAAATAGTCTAACACATTACAAACTCATCTAATGCATAGCTTAAGGTCCCTCTACTTAGAATGAGGAGGTCTTCATAAGAGCACCTTGTCTGCCTAAGCTGCACACTTGTGAACCATCTAAGTGCCCTTCAGGATGATGAGTTTTTGATTAGCCCTTTCAATTAGTGTTTATTTTCTTAAGTAGAATACTCACAACAGTTTCAAAGCTCTGAATCTCCTTTAATCACTGCCTTTAAATTAAGAGGAATGGATTTTTTTAACTGGTCTCCTGCTGCTTTGGCCAAAAGATCAAGTATGAATACAATTTAAATATGAAAGCTAGCATCCAATAAGTGAAGATCTACTTTAAACTAAGTGGGAATATTCACTATATCTCCATTAAGTAAAAGCTATTACTATGCATCCAGACTTTCTGACACATCCTTGAATGATAGTTGAACTTTCCTATCATTGGAAAGATGAAAACAATTACTTTCTTGACAAAACTGCACAAACATATTTTTACCATATATATTTTTTTCCCCAAATAACCTAGAAATCTCATGTTTCTAGTTTTATTTCTAAATGCCCCACAAAATTAGATATTTCAAAAGTCAACATAAAAAAATTTACAAAGTACATTACTAAAGCAATTGGGAAATTTGATTATAGACTATATTGTAGTCTATATACAATATAAATTTATATTTAATATTTTTGCATCAATACAAAATTTCTAGGGCATGATAATGGTACCATAGTTAGGTAGGAAAATGTCTATATATTTACAAGATAGAGACAGAAGCATTTGGGAGTCAAAAGTCTGCAACTTTCAAATTTTCCAGCAATATGTTCATAAACATATATGTATATATTAATATACACTATACATGTATACACATATGTGTGTTTTTACACATATATAAAGATATATAGATATAGATATAGATATCTAAATGTAGATATCTAAGTAGCAAATATGATGAAATGTTAATTCATGAATTAAAGCCAGGCACCAAACTTCCAGCTATTCAAGAGGCTGAGTCAGGAGGATCACTTGAGCCTAGGAGTTAAAGACCACCCTTGGCAACATACTGCATCCAAAAGTAAATTTAAAAAATTATTAAAAATAATTACTGAATGTGAACAAAGGTTGCAAGAGTGTTCATTGTGTTTTTCTTAGAATTTTTTTCCACAGTTTGAATTTATTCAAATTTAAAGCTGTAAAAAATTAAATATGAATAAAATCATTATATTACCATACTTACATAATCTCCAAATTACAAAAGCCATTCATCATTTATTGACACAAAGATAGTTCTGACTGAATGGTCAGAACACAGAGCATTCATTCTACAGAAGCAGGAAAATATAAATCAAATTAATGAGAATAAGCAAGAAGTTCAGGGAAAACTTAAGGGCTAAAAGTGTCAAGGAACTTGAAAATTCCTGTGGCAACATTTCTTCTGTGGTTCTGAACCCAGAACAAAGCTTCTTGTCAATCCTAGGATTTCATATGTTCAGCTTCATGTTCAAATAGTTTGTGCCGTACTTGGGGCCCACAATTTCATTGTGTCCTCTACATGGGAAGAAACAATCCCCATTTTTTCTGAGAACCTTAGAATACATGAGAGATTGTGGAACAGTGTCTTCTGACTGGCTGAATTAGCATCTTGGCCACAATTGAAGTCCATTGCCACAGTTGAAGTTTCTGTAATTCCACTGGCAGAAGTAGTTCCAATTTAGTATCAAGGTCCCAGTCTCTTCCAGAATTAGCGAAGTTATAGAAAATGAGATAGCAAATCAGGACCAAGTCAAACTACTTATGATTTTGGGCTCTTTTGAGCTGTAATCCTAGCAACTTGCCCCCTGAATTATTTTGTGATGTAATGTCCTTGATTTACCTTGTATATCTAATGGTTAGGTCTATGTCTCACCACCACAACTCTCCCCACCTACTCCCTCTTAACTGCATGTCTGAGTACCTGTTACCATTCCTGACTAGTATAATCCAAAAAGACTAGATCCTGATGTTGTATCTCCACTTCTTTAGGAACTAAAGGGTTACTCCCAAAGCTCCACTTACATGACTAAATTCTTACTTCCTTCTTATTGACTGTCCATCAACTATTCTTATAGTCAATGGTCCTTGAAGAGCTCCTTATGCTAATATTTATAATCCATAGGAATCTCCAGAAACCTCCATCTGCTATCTACAAGATGTACTCATGTTTCACTGCCTTTCATTATCTGTTTCTAGAATTATCCTTCATAGCTTGTCCTAGGCCAGTGATTCCACTTTTGTCACTTAATCTGGCCTATTCATTTACTAATTAAACTCAAATTTGAAAATATCTAAAATCATTGATATCATTCATCCATTGATATCATTCATCCATTCATTCATTTGCACAAGAAATATTATTGAGCACTATGTGTTCCAAACTGTGATAGATATCAACACTGAAAAGAACTTTTAGTTTTCTGATATTCCATAATGAATGGATATTTAGGTAATTCTTGAACTCTTGAGTTATAAAAACCATAATATGAACTTGATCCCAATACATGACAGATCATTCCACACAGATATCCACAGAGGCAATCTGGGTCCTTAGGTATAGTATTAAAAGTGTCACATTCATTGGCAAATGCATCACAGCAATAACAGACATCAGCTATCAACCAGGGGTAAGAACTATGGGGTTTTCTATAAAGATCAAGGTTATCAGGTTACCTAGAGTTAAAAGGTATATCATTTTTCAAAGTCTGGTGCATTTGTGGATACCAAACCTCCATGTGTGCATGTGTGTGTGTGTATGTGTGTATGTTTGTGCATGTGCACATATCTTTTCAAGAGTAACAAAATTCAAAAAATTCAATATTTTATGGGAGAAGTCATCTAGAGAGATCATCATAGCAAAATCTAAAGCCATAAGTCTTTAAAATACAAGACCATGAATATATAATAGTCTTATCTATTTTCTGCCAGTCTTCTATTATCTATTATCATCTATCTATCTATTATTATCTATTATCTTCTCCACATTAGAGGTATACTATTTGCTTCTCATTCTCCCCACACCTTTCTTCGTTCTCCAACCCTATCACATCTTCAACAAATGGGACTTATCATATTTGTGTTTCTTATCTATATACTCACTAGATTCCAAATTTCATTATTGGTAGAAATCATGTTTACTCACCTTTGTCCCACTCTTTGCTAACACAGTGCCTAGCATGCAGTAGATGCTCAAAAAACTAGCTAAATTTAACCTCACATAAGCTGAGTACATTCAATCTCATGACATCTTGTAGGCATGTATTAAGTTTATAATGAGGGGCTAATTTAAGATCATTTCAGTTCCCAAGAATGCCATTTAGTCATGTTATAGATCTTATTCTCTAATTCTTCCAATGTGTTTTACTTCATGAAAAAGATAGATGTTCTAAGAGACTAAGAATTATAATAATAATTTTTTAAAAACCCTTTAACTTTGTTCTTGTAGCCTCTAAGGGACAGACTTTCTAGACTGAAGAAGTAATGTCTAAGTTAGTAATAGCTGGAGTTTCACAAAACAAAATTATGTAATTTTACTGGTAAATACAAAACTGAATCATAGGGTCATTATAATGGCTAATTATATATGTCAATTTATCATTGTCAGAATGCCCAGGTTTTGGACAAACATTATTCTGGATATTTCTTGGAGGGTGTTTTTAAATAGTATTTACATTTAAATCAGTGGGTTTTTTTAATGAAGTAAATTACGTTCCATAATGTGAGTCAACCACTTGACTAATCATTTGAAAATTTGAGTAGGCCAGGTACAGTGGTGCATGCTTGTAATCCCAGTGCTCAGGAGGCTGAAGCAGGAGGATCACAAGTTCAAAGCCAGATTAAGCAATTTAGCAAGGACCTAAGCAACTTAGCAAAATAAAAAATAAAAAAGGGATGAGAACGTGGCTCAGTGGGTGAGTGCCCCTGGATTCAAACTCTGGTACCAAAAAAAAAAAAAAAGTCTGATGAGTGGAATTAAAGAGTGACCTCATTAGAGAAAAACAACATTCTCCACTCTCTAGTGGAGAGTATCTGAAAGTATCAGAAAGTATCTGAAATACTCTCAGATTTTATCCACAACCTGGGTTCTTCCTTAGTTCTGCAGCTGACTGCCTTTGGACTTGAACTGCAACCCTTCACCTGAGTCTCTAGCCTACTGTCCTTCATCAGTCTCCGTACACATGAAGCCCTCACAATCACATTAGTCAATTTATTCATATGTGTATATGTGAGTGTGTGTGTATACACACATACACATAATATGCATATATACACAGATACATATATATGTGTGTATATATGCATACATATACGAGTATATGTGTATGTGTGCATATGCACACACACACACATATACACACACTTGTTTGTGTGATATCCATCTCATTGGTTCTGTTTTTCTGGAGGATCCTAATATAGATAGGAAATATTTTATCTCTCAAAAGTAAAGACATAATCTTCTCACCCACTTTAGAAAGACATAGCCTGCCCCACTTGTAGGTGTGGCTGATTCCAAAGTTTTGTTGTATCTCTTCATAGCTATGGTTTGATGAGTTCACAAGATATATGGGTTATGTGGAACAAGCTACTACATTTACAAGACATTAAGGACAAGAGAAAGCAAGGCTTTATCAAGGGAAATAGATCTCTCTTACTCGTTCACTGGCTCTCACTCTCTCTCTGTCTCATCTTTTCTGTGTCCTTACACTAACCTCTCTGATATCCTCTTGGTTTTATAAGATCTGAGTCTCCCATGTTACAATGAATTAAACATGTTTTCCTTCAAAATTCAATGTTGAAATTCTAATTTCCAATGTGATGTTATCAAGAGAGGCTTTAGGTCATGAAGGTAGAGTCTTCACGAATAGGTTAGAGCCCTTCCAAAAGTTACCCAAAAGGGCTCTTGCTTCTCATGAAGTTAATGTACTAGTTAAGAAGACTTGCATTAATCATATTACAGGAAAAAAATGTACAATTGAACTCAGTTTTGTGGTTAAAGAGAGAAGGCATATGGCATAGGATGCATTGATGGTAGGCAGGATTCTAAAATGGCCTCCAAGATCCCTGACCTTGCAGTATATGTACTGTATAAACCTCTCCCCTTTAAAAAGGACAGAACATGTCAATACGATCGGGTATCTATCCCATGATTAAGGTAACTAATTAATCAGTTGGTTTTGAGTTCATCAAAGGAGAGATTATTCTTGGTGTATCTAGGTAGGTCTGGCATGATCAGAGGAGCCTTAAAAGAAGATGTGGCATCAGAAATTTGCATTCTTGCTGTCCTGGAAGGAAACCAACAGCGATGTTTTGATCTTTCTAGGGAGTCAAGTGGCAAAGAAGTATAGACAACTTCTAGGAGCTGAAAGCAGTCCCTGGCCAACATCCAGCAAGAAAAGATAGAATTGCAAGGAAATTAATTTAACTAACAGTCATTGAGTTTACAAGAGGACTCTGGGCTTCAAATGAGAACAGACAGTTCAGCAAACCCCTGGATTTCAGTATTGTAAGAGCTATCCAGAAAATCTAGCTAAACTGTGGGCAGACTCCTAACCCAAGAAAAGTATGAAATAAGTAACTTATATTGTCTTAAGCAGACAAATATGTGGTAACTGGTTTCACGACAATATAAAACTGATACAAAGAATAGAGAGTTGGCTTAGTCAAGGAAGACTTTCGTGGAGAAGGGATATTTGAAAAGTATCAAAAGAATAATTTGGACTTAGCCAAGTAAAAAGAGTTGAAGGTATGAGAACTGGATACAAAAGATTTAGGTTTAAAATGTTTAAAAGACTTGTTACTACTGGAAGCATGACAAACACTAGAAATGTAAAGATATCTAAGGCGGGAGGGATATATAGTGTGAAATGGAACTCGAAAGGAGAATGAAGAAGACAGTGGAACAGATGAAGAAGGACTTTGTAGACCATGTAAAGGAGCTCAGATTTTATTCTCAATGACCAGAATGTTGTTGCTATTTCCCCCTGTTGTTATTGGATGGTATCTCTTCTACTGAAGGTTTCCATCAGGGTATCTTCAAAAGAGCTCTGTAGATTTCAAGGAGCTGTGATATAAGCTCTGCTACTTAGGAAATAAGAATAACCCACATCTGCCCAAGACCCTTCATTGGACATGCAGGATGGTCTATCTTCTAGATTTATTTGAAGATCTTATACTTTTGGGTCACTTCCCCACATCAAGCTTTGAAGTTAGTTGAGAATAATAAACTAGGGGAAGGTGACAGTGGTGGGGGGGGGAGAGGTAAATAAAGAAATTATCCACATGTCCAGGAGTATAATGTATAGGATAGAAATAATTTCTATTCCCTGACTTTCCTAACTCTCTGACTTTCCTGCTTCAGGAATAGGTCCTATTTAATAAGAACTCAGAATAGATAAAATTTTCCAAAAGTAGAGATTTTCTTTATTTTCCCCATATTATAATTCCTTTTGAATTAGGAATTTGCGAAGGAAGTGTTCAAATGTCTCTTTGGCTACTCTTTCACTATATTAGAAAATATTATATATCTCACACAACACAAAATCCATCTTCTTTATTCTCAGACATTTCCATTCCAAAATTTAAATACGAAAATTGTCAATTCTTGCATTCTAATCTCTTTAAGAAATCCACACAAAATTTGATTTAAGTCAAACCAACTGCTAAAGCTAGCAAAAAGAAAGCAAGTATTTCTTAGATTTCCTTGCCTACAAGAGAAAGTTTCATTCTTCAACACTTTTAAAAGGTGACTGGTAAAGTACAATACAAATTATGTAAGTTTTGGTTCACTAGATTCAGCAATTCCATATTATATAGAAATTTAATCAATCTTTCAGGGATTGCAGACATATCACAGTAGGAGGTACTTTTGACCTTTCATGGAGAAGTAAGCAAGATGAGGGACTGAACTACATATTTCAGCGGGTTTGTTGGATTATACATAATTGTCTTTTTCAGAATTTCTGGCCAAATTTGAGCCTTCCTACTTAGTAATTTATTCTACTTTACATATGAAAAGCAAAACCTGTAATTTACCTATTTGAATCAAAATTTACTTTTATTCAAACCCAAATCTTTTCTCTTTCTATCCCAAAAAGAGTAGAGAATAAATGAAGGAGATCACTATGCAAAACAGTATGTAACACATTAAAATCATCCTCTTTTCCCTAAAAACTTCCCTAATAGTCCTGTATAACTGTGGTCCTCATAATTATTAATAACCCTCCATTTCACTCCTAAAAGTATGCCAGTTTGAAAGATAATTTTATGTTTATCCTATGTCAAGATTGGCTTCATATTCAGGAAGATAACCCCAATACATTTGTCTAGTTGCTGTTCTATAATGGAGAATGTAGCTACCTACAAACTTCAATACAAAAATCAATATAACCCCAAAAATAAGACTCCAAAGAAGTAGAGAATTCTATGAAACAGAAATAAGAAGCTGCAGGCATGATACTGAAGCTGCAGATAAAAAAGGATAATACAGCTTGAGTTTTTTAATTAATAAAAACAATACAAAAATGTTACACAGCATCAAATATATATGACTTACAATTAGAATTGTGTTCTTTTTCCTGTGCTAAGAGTTCTGATACTTTAAAAAGCATTTTTTAAAAACATAACAAAAAGAAAACCTGCGTTGAACTATTCAGAAATTCCCATTTTACAGATAAGAAAGTAAAGCCCCAGAAAGGGCAATGACTTTTCCCAAGATCATCAAGCTCAGTGACGAGAACAGAAAACTTGTGTCTTGGCTCTTGTGTCACTCAATTTCTCATCATTGTTAGACAAATACCTGAAAAATCAACCTAATGGAGAAAAGGTTGATTTTGGCTCATGATTTCAGTTCATGGCCACTGGGCTCCATTGATTCTGGGTGTATAGTCAACCAAAGTTACTTATCTGCTGGTGGCAAGGAAGCAAAGAGAGTAAGAGAGAGGAAAGGGCTCGGGACAAGATATACTATCCCAGGGCATGTCCCCAGTGACCTAAGTCCTCCAATTATTTCCCCACTTCTTACAGTTTCTATCACCTCCCAATAATGCCATAAATACAAATCTATCAATGAAGTACTCTGCTGATGAAGTTACAGTCTCATTATTTAGTCACCTTCCTGAAAACCACATCTCTGAACATTGCTACATTTGGGACCAAGACTTCAACACATGACCCTTTGGGGGACAGTCCAGATCCAAACTGCATAAACTCTGAAAAAGTTCTTTCTCATGCCATGCTTTCTCTTTTCTTATAACTTGAACCCTATCTACCACTGTCAAAATTTGAATATACTTACAAGTAATTATTTTCTAATTTATGCATATTCAAGTCTTAAGGATACCTGTGAGTATCCTGGACTTTATTGTAACTACAGATCCTATCTTCATAACAATAAAGCATTGTAAAATGTATTCTAAATTAGTATTTTTATTAATCTTAAAAAATGTTCATAAGTAAACTTATAGGTTCAATGTACATTTTAAAATTACTGTTATACAAAGGCATCAACACTTGATAAATACATTATATACAAAGAAATAAGTTGTCATACCTCTGAATAGAACATTGAAATAACAGTTAGGGACTATGTTGTACCAGCTAAAAGTACTCAAATATGAAATCAGTACTACCTCTCTTCATATTTTATTTTAAAAGTCAAATAAACAATATTCATTAAGCTAATTATTTCTTAGGGATGAACTCACTAATATAATAGACTTGCCCATCTGTAAAATGGCAAATGTTCTTTCTTAAAATTGGTGTGTTTAAATATCAGGTCAAACCCATTAAATAAACTTTAGTTTTAAAATTAAATAATTGTTTACCCTTTAAAACTGAGTTTTAACTCAACGATGATGACTTTTTAACACTCTCACTTAAAAAACTGAGTGGACTATTTCAAATTCACTGAAAATATCAATAGTCTAAGATTCAGTTCCACACATAAGTTTTAGCATATATCCTTCTTTTTTCATTGCACTTTGAATGCTAACAACAACAACAACAAAAACAAAAACAAAGTACCAGATTTCTTGAATTAGTTTTCCTGAGCAACCAATTAAGTATTGATGAGAAATTTAAATTAAAAAAAAAATCTTTTGGCATATAACTTGAGTGCCTGAGTTCCAATCTTTTCATGTTTACCAGTGTTATAGGTGAAGAAGTGCTACTTGAATGGCATGAAGGCATTTGTCCACAAATTTCCAAACTGTGAGAAAATAGAGCATAAAAGAAATTTATGTTCTTTTTATAAGAAGAAAAAATAAATAAAACTTAGAAATTACATAAGTGACACCACCATTGGCATCTATTAACATTCTTAACTCTAAATAATTCTCATAGTTTTTCAATTATAGGCTAAAGTTTTCAAATATGAATAACTTTTACCTAATTATATCAGATGTTGTTTTCTCTATATTGCAAAATTCACACTTAGTGTTAAGATTTACCCAGGATATCTGCTTGAGATTAAATCTGATACCAGATTGAGAGAAAGGAACAACTTGAATTCTAATTCAAGTTCCACTTAAAATCTATATATTTTGTCACTCTTACCAACAACAGAATTTCTGTCTATTCAAAAGAAATTTTTTTTATTGGTTGCTCAAAACATTACATAGTTCTTGATATATCATATTTCACACTTTGATTCAAGTGGGTTATGAACTCCCATTTTTACCCTGTATACAGATTGCAGAGTCACATCAGTTACACTTCCACTGATTTACATATTGACATACTCATGTCTGTTGTATTCTGTTGCCTTTCCTATCCTCTACTATCCCCCCTCCCCTCCCCTCCCCTCCCCTCTTCTCTCTCTACCCCCTCTACTGTAATTCATTTCTCCCCCTTGTATTATTTTCCCCTTTCCCCTCACTTCCTCTTGTATGTAATTTTGTATAACCCTAAGGGTCTCCTTCCATTTCCAAGCAATTTCCCTTCTCTCTCCCTGTCCCTCCCACCTCTCATCCCTGTTTAATGTTAGTCATCTTCTCATGCTCTTCTTCCCTACTCTGTTCTTAGTTACAATCCTTATATCAAAGAAGACATTTGGCATTTGTTTTTTAGGGATTGGCTAGCTTCACTTAGCATAATCTGCTCTAATGCCATCCATTTCCCTCCAAATTCTATAATTTTGTCATTTTTAATGCAGAGTAATACTCCATTGTGTATAAATGCCACATTTTTTATCCATTCGTCTATTGAAGGGCATCTAGGTTGCTTCCACAGTCTTGCTATTGTGAATTGTACTGCTATGAATATCGATGTAGCAGTGTTCCTGTAGCATGCTCTTTTTAGGTCTTTAGGGAATAGACCCAGAAGGGGAATAGTTGGATCAAATGGTGGTTCCATTCCCAGCTTTCCAAGAAATCTCCATACTGCTTTCCAAATTGGTTGCACCAATTTGCAGTCCCACCAACAATGTACAAGTGTACACTTTTCCCCACATCCTCGCCAGCACTTGTTGTTGTTTGACTTCATAATGGCTGCCAATCTTACTGGAGTGAGATGATATCTTAGGGTGGTTTTGATTTGCATTTCTCTGACTACTAGCGATGGTGAGCATTTTTTCATGTACTTGTTGATTGATTGTATGTCCTCCTCTGAGAAGTGTCTGTTTAGGTCCTTGGCCCATTTGTTGATTGGGTTATTTGTTATCTTATTGTCTAATTTTTTGAGTTCTTTATATACTCTGGATATTAGGGCTCTATCTGAAGTGTGAGGAGTAAAGATTTGTTCCCATGATGTAGGCTCCCTATTTACCTCTCTTATTTTTTCTTTTGCTGAGAAAAAAACTTTTTAGTTTGAGCAAGTCCCATTTGTTGATTCTAGATATTAATTCTTGTGCTATGGGTGTCCTATTGAGGAATTTGGAGCCCGACCCCATAGTATGTAGGTCGTAGCCAACTTTTTCTTCTATCAGATGCCTTGTCTCTGGTTTGATATCAAGCTCCTTGATCCATTTTGAGTTAACTTTTTGTGCATGGCGAGAGAAAGGGATTCAGTTTCATTTTGTTGCATATGGATTTCCAGTTTTCCCAGCACCATTTGTTGAAGATGCTATCCTTCCTCCATTGCATGCTTTTAGCCCCTTTATCAAATATAAGAAATTTGTAGTTTTGTGGGTTGGTTTCTGTGTCCTCTATTCTGTACCATTGGTCCACCTGCCTGTTTTGGTACCAATACCACACTGTTTTTGTTACTATTGCTCTGTAGTATAGTTTGAAGTCTGGTATCGCTATACCACCTGATTCACACTTCCTGCTTAGCATTGTTTTTGCTATTCTGGGTCTTTTATTTTTCCATATGAATTTCATGATTGCTTTATCTATTTCTACAAGAAATGCCGTTGGGATTTTGATTGGCATCGCATTAAACCTGTAGAGAACTTTTGGTAATATCACCATTTTGATGATGTTAGTTCTGCCTATCCATGAACAGGGTATATTTTTCCATCTTCTAAGATCTTCTTCAATTTCTCTCTTTAGGGTTCTGTAGTTTTCATTGTATAAGTCTTTTACCTCTTTTGTTAGGTTGATTCCCAAGTATTTTATTATTTTTGAGGATATTGTGAATGGAGTAGTTGTCCTCATTTCCATTTCAGAGGGTTTGTCGCTGATATACAGGAATGCCTTTGATTTATGCATGTTGATTTTATATCCTGCCACTTTGCTGAATTCATTTATTAGCTCTAATAGTTTCTTTGTAGACCATTTTGGGTCTGCTACGTATAGAATCATGTCATCTGCAAATAGTGATAATTTAAGTTCTTCTTTTCCTATTTTTATGCCTTTAATTTCTTTCGTCTGTCTAATTGCTCTGGCCAGTGTTTCGAGAACTATGTTGAACAGAAGTGGTGAGAGAGGGCATCCCTGTCTTGTTCCAGATTTTAGAGGGAATGCCTTCAATTTTTCTCCATTCAGAATGATGCTAGCCTGGGGCTTAGCGTAGATTGCTTTTACAATGTTGAGGTATGTTCCTGTTATCCCTATTTTTTCGAGAGTTTTGAACAAAAAGGGATGCTGTACTTTGTCGAATGCTTTTTCCGCATCTATCGAGATGATCATATGGTTCTTATTTTTAAATCTATTGATGTGGTGGATAACATTTATTGATTTCCGTATATTGAACCAGCCTTGCATCCCAGGGATGAATCCTACTTGATCATGGTGTACAATTTTTTTGATATGATTTTATATCCGATTCGCCAGAATTTTATTGAGGATTTTTGCGTCTAGGTTCATTAGAGATATAGGTCTGTAGTTTTCTTTCTTTGAAGTGTCTTTGTCTGGTTTAGGAATCAGGGTGATGTTGGCCTCGTAGAATGAATTTGGAAGTTCTCCCTCTTTTTCTATTTCCTGAAATACCTTGAAAAGTATTGCTATTAGTTCCTCTTTAAAGGTTTTGTAAAACTCTGCTGTATACCCATCTGGTCCTGGGCTTTTCTTAGTTGGTAATCTTTTCATGGTTTCTTCTATTTCCTCAATTGATATTGGTCTGTTTAGGTTGTCCATATCCTCCTGTCTCAATCTGGGCAGATCATATGACTTAAGAAATTTATCGATGCCTTCACTATCTTCTATTTTATTGGAGTATAAGGATTCAAAATAATTTCTGATTATCTTCTGTATTTCTGAAGTGTCTGTTGTGATATTGCCTTTTTCATCCTGTATGCTAGTAATTTGAGTTCTCTCTCTTCTTCTCTTCATTAGCATGGCTAAGGGTCTGTGGATCTTATTTATTTTTTCAAAGAACCAACTTTTAGTTTTATCAATTTTTTCAATTGTTTCTTTTGTTTCGATTTCATTAATTCCAGCTCTGATTTTAATTATTTCTTGCCTTCTACTTCTTTTGCTGTTATTTTGCTCTTCTTTTTCTAGGATTTTGAGATGAAGTATGAGATCATTTATTTGTTGTTTTTTTTCTTTTTTTAAGGAATGAACTCCATGCAATGAATTTTCCTCTTAGAACTGCTTTCAATGTGTCCCATAGATTCCGATATGTTGTGTCTGTGTTTTCATTTATCTCTAAGAATTTTTTAATTTCCTCCTTAATGTCTTCTATATCCCATTGATCATTCAGTAACCTATTGTTCATTCAAAAGAAATTTACAATCTTTCTTTAGTTCCTATAATAAACAAATAGAAATTGCTTTAATATATGTGAAACAGCATTAATTATTTCACTTGATAAGTGCAAAAAGGACATGTAACTACAAGACTTAACCTAGTCCTAGGGTAAGAAGAGGCAAGATCAAGGGGAATCATCTTAAGAGTAATGAGAAGTGATTAATGGCCCATCTGAGAGAATGAACTGGTGAGAGTGTGAAGAATGAAAGCAGTGGGACAGGGTTATTGCAGGCAAGTCAGTGAAGATGGTTGCTCTGACTAGTTCTACATCAATATGCTGAAAATCAATTATTTCTAGGAAGCTCTATTTGCAAGTTCATCAAACTTATCTCATTTACCAATTAACTTCTGATGAAATACAATGTCCCTTGAAAAATCTAGATATGGACTCAGTGACTATGATGTCTGGATACCCTTCACAATGGTTTAAAGACATTATTATTGACCAGTCACAGAAGCACCTCCTTGGATTCACAAGGATCTTTGCCAATTACCCTAGCACAAGGTACCACTTTCAAAAGCATAGACCTTAACCACAGGCAGATAAATATCCATCATGATGCCTTGGCCACTTAATAAGCTTCAAAGTTCTACAGTGGTCTTTTCTTATTTGTTTGTCTGCTTGTTAGCTACTCCACAAATGAATATCTCTCCTGCTTGATTTAAGAGCCTTGGTGGATTAATGGTCTTAACAAAAGTCCAGTATTGAGACTGTCACGAACAGAGTAGAACAACATCTACAGTCTGGACCTGAGGGTTGATTGAATACTTAGAAGTTTGCTCAGACTTCTTTTGAAAATATTCCACCTCTACCAAAAGACAGAGAAGAGAAACAAGGAAAGTGTTAGTTAAAATATTCCGTCTCTTTGGGGTTTCATGGGGTGGTTATTTCATTACATTCCTCTGACTTGAGATAGTTTCTTTGGGGAGGAAAAGACAATATTAATCTACAAGTCAGTAATTAAGTAGTTTAATTTCACAACACAGAGCTGAATGCACATTCATGATTTTTCAAATAGCTTTTGGTAGTGATTATAACTATAAGTAATGAGGGGGCAAATTGCATTTTTTGGATACACTTTGTAAAATTTCTCTTTCTAGAAATCTAAGCATTAAGCACTAAGATTATATATATATATATATATATATATATATATATATATAGAGAGAGAGAGAGAGAGAGAGAGAGAGAGAGAGATTAAAAATGAACCAAAGAATAGTTTCAACAGATCTCTGTTTATTTTTCACTGTAATAGTGGATTTTTATGAAATTAGTTTACACTCTATTTACAATAATGAATCAGAGTTAAAATGGAAAAAAAAAGTGAAACATTGAGCTACTGCCTTTGATTTCTGAGCAAGATGGAAGATAAATTCTTCACAGGTTGAGAAACAGTGATACACTTAAAAATTAATATTGGCAGTCTTTAATCTATTTACTTGACACTTTCAAGATTGTAATTAAAGAAGTTCAATAAATGCATAATGGACACAGGAAAGGATTAAAGGTGACATTCCCCCCATGAGATCTCTTTTAGGTAGTAACAAAAAGACAAGAAATAATAAAATCTGATTTTGCTTTCACCAATAGCCATATTTTGAGCCCTTTGAGAATGGGGATATTAGCATTCATAATTATTCAGGGTGTACCTTACAGTTCAGAACTCCAATTCACTCTTCCCTATGGTTGAGGGAAAATAGTTAATGAGAGTGTTTTTCTTTCCCTGATAGATCATCATGGTTTTGCCCATTTCTACTTCTCTTGGTTCCCTGAAGGACCCAGCACATTAGTCATATGGAGGGTGCTTCCGGAAAATACGTTATCTCTATCACTGGACCCTAGGAATTAGGCCTCTCAGCACCTATAATAGTGTATTTTAATAACTAGACTCAACACTTGTTTCTTCCATGTTGAGGCAAAGTTAACATTTACTCTTAGTTTTAATAGATTTAAAACATAGAAAAGGCCAAATCCATTATGAAATATATATGATAATATCTTCACCCAGGGCTCTGAGTGCATTCATATAAAGTGTTCCCTATCTTTCCATCAAGATTTCTGCCAAGAACCTTTTTAGCTTTGCTGAATGTTATTGTTTCAGTATCAAGATCCACCACTAATTTTCAAACATGAAAAACAATACCATAATATATTAAAGAACAAAGTGCAGTTTATCATGTAAGATAATGCCAATACTGCATGGAGAAAAACTTTAGGAAATAAATTGAATGATTTAGATCTAATGCTGTCCACAGTCATATACAAGATTATTGCCAACCATTTACAGAATACACTCAATTAACTTAAAATTCTTCAGGACTCAGAAGGAATTAATTCTCTAGGAATTTGAAACTAAAACATTTTTGGACCCACATGATGTAGGCTATGATAAGAATCTAAAAAGAAAAAGCAAAGACGCTGAGCACTGTGGCATACACTGTAATACCAGCTTTGCAGGAGGATCACAAGTTAATTCCAGACTAGACAACTTAGCGAGGCCCTGTCTCAAAATAAAAATTAGAAGAAGGGCTGGGGATGTAGTTCAGTGGTAGAGCGCACCTGTGTTCAAATCCCAGTAACAGGCACATGTGCACACATTCATAGTGAATAAATAGGAAAAGAGGTGAAAAGAAAAAGAAGGAAAAGGAAAATGCAAAGAATGGTTTTTGTTGTTGTTGTTTTGTTCTAATTAGTTATACATGTATAATTAGTTATACAGCAGAATGCCTTTTGATTCATTGTATACTAATGGAGCACAACTTTTCATTTCTCTGGTGGTACACGATGTAGACTCCCACCATTCATGCAATCATACATATACCTAGGAATATAGAGTCAGAGACAAGTGCTCATAAATCTGTTACCAAATGTAAACTTGAATTGTTGTTGGAGATTATTGTAACAGAGTAGTAACAAGGAGATTTGCAGATATAGCAAATTCATTGTTGCCTTACAACCAATCTAAATTCAATGTGCCACCACCTGTAAACATAAGCAATAGATTTCTTTTTCTTTTTTTAAATGACCTGGAAAGTATCTAACAGCTATCCTTGGGGAACTAACACATTTGAACTAATTAATCACCAGATGCCACCTCTGCTCCACTCCAATGAATATGAAAAAGGAGCTATTGGGCAATAAAAGAAAATAAAAAATTAAAACATGTTGATACACTGATACTGTAGGAAAAATTCTTCTGCAAACAACATTTATGAATCTTCTTCAAAACCTTCATTTTAAACAGTAGCAAAAATTGCAATATTGAAACTAATTTGAATATTTTTATTTTCTTAGTATTTTGAAAGAAACATGGGATAAAGGACAAATAGGTAATGACTACTAAAAATGAAAAAAAAAAAAGGTGTTATAGTAACTAGACTTCCAGACTGAACTGTACATAAAAAGCAATGACTTCTAATTTGGCTTGACAATTAACCAATGTTATGACTCTGAAAATCTGCTTCATTTCTATTCCTCAGTATTCCTAGGAATGATATGAGGTTAGACTAAATCTAAGATCCCTCCTAGCCCTAATCTTCTATGAAAAGCCAACATTTGTACAGCTTTGTCGATATTTTAAGAGTTATGGTTTGAATTAAGCACTTAAAATCAATATATAAATTTTCACTATTATTTATATAAGTATCTGTGGATCTCATCAGTGTTTGCTTTCTCACATCCTTTATTTTAATAATAAACAATGCAATCTTCATAAAACTAAACATTACACATGAAGTTGTGACTGACCCAAGTTGACATCCATTCTAAGATGTTTTGAATAGAAGTATCCTCTTCTTAGAACATCAAAGAACAAAGCATTTTTCTTTTCACTACATTCTTATGCTTTTCTAATTATGTGCAGAATGTTAAAATATGTTTAACAAGTAGAAAAAGCACAAGAATTATACAATTTGTTACAAAAATTCATGTAATAAGAACTGTTCACTTTAAGAACATACATGAGAATTAGAGGTTAGTGGATTAGGTGCAAAAATCTTTAGACACCTGCCAACAGGGCAATTGGAATATTTCATGTGCATAAAATAAAACTATTTTCTGCCAACAAGAACCATAATAAAAAGAACACAAGTCATGAATCTATCCCAAACCCCTAAAAGTATAGTGTACTCAAATATATATTATATACTTTTTTTAAATAAAAGAATTGAAATTCTGAGAGTTTATCATGAATTTTAAAAGTAATAAATATTTATCAAAAATTTTCATGATAGAGGCCAAAGAACTGAAATTACATTTCCTATATTTCCTTGTGTTTGGAATTCTAGATGTAGTTCAAGTGTTACCAGTTAGATACACCAGCAATGACACTTGAATTTGGTACTGATTTAAGTGGGAGAGAAGTTGTGATGATTTCATTTTCTTTGGGTCATATCTAGAAGTTGTGCTATGGCTCTGAGTCTATAGTTCTGGTAGGAGATTCTTGATTTCCCAACCTGTTAATTGTAGTGGAGTTTGTGATTTCCTTGGAAGAACTCTTCTGGAACATTGTTCTTGTAGAAACTCTAGGGGCCCACTATAATTCTTAATCCTCTAAAATGTCTACATTTTGTAACCATGCTTCTATTTTAATGTCTTTTTGCTTAAAGCAGCTGAAATATTTTCTGTTATCAGAAAATTAACCCTTGAATAATATAGAATTTTTATCAGGAATAACTGTAGATAAAATACTAAAAGAATCTGAGTTTTCTTAAAAGAAGTGAGGACCTGAATGCCACACAGGTTAATATCAGTAGAACTTGGTCACAAGTAGTAAAATTGCTAGTTCAGTTACTACCTATGACATCTAGAATGAAGTAAAATTTGCTCCTAGGTTTTAATGGCTCTAAAATCTAGAAAAGGTCAAATATGTTACAAAATATATCTGATAATGCCATCACCCAGGGCTCTGAGTACATTCACACAGTGTTCCCGATCACTCCATCAAGATTTCTGCCAAGAATCTGAAGGTACAACTTTAGTGAAATGAGTGGTGGCTTCCAAAACATAGTACAATGAGCATTAGAATCCAAAGGTAGTCAGGTAGGTTAGTGGCTTATAACTGCATTGGAGAATTACAAAAAGAAAACTAGCATGCTCTAACATAATATACAGCAGATAACAGGGAATTTTTCTAGCTGCCTTAAAAGAGTCTCTTCATATCTACTGTCACATGTTAGCTGAAAATCAAAAGAATCTAATCTTTAAGTTGCTGAATTACAGCAAAGTCATGTGAAGATTATAAACTAGCTTGAGAAACAGTAAACATTGAGAATTTAAAAGTGATAACTGGGATCATTCAGATATCTTTGAATAAACAGCTCCCCCAAATCCTACTGAACCTCCTATAGTCAGCAAAGGGCTCCCTGATTGATGAGGCTGGTTCTACCTTGTATAAAGACCTGATAATGACCTCATTTGATGCTGTTTCTTTGTAAAGGAGTGCCAGTACTCCTTATGTCACACCCTATTTTTTTTCTAGATTTGTGTCAATTGTCAGCATATAATCAGTTACTTACACAAAATTTAAACTCATTAATGTCCTAAAATAATTTGGTAGGGATGCTGGAAATATCTTAATATTATATGGAAAAGGGAACACACAACTTGGAAAAGAGAAATGTTGGAGTGAATTTATCATATGCAACCACTTCTCATTTCTCCCAGGTCCAAAGAACAACACTTCCTTCACAAAAACATTGACAAATCAATTGTCCTCAGAGATGAAATATCTTCAGTGAAACACAGTGATAGCCATCCTCAGAAACTGATTCCTTAACATTAATGGGGATGAACTCTGAAGGTGACAGAAACTTAACTTCAAGAGGCAAAAAGAATATGGTTACCATAACAAGTATTACAGCTGAACAAATCATCGGAATGAATTTTTACTAATTCACCATAAGGTCCTACTAACTAAAATAAATGGGCAGCCTAATTTGATATATACAATGAAATCTTCTAGAATAAAAGCTCCTAGACTCAATGAAGAGAGCCTGACTTGGCTCACCCTATTAAAAAATCATAGCGTTTCACTTAGAAACCCAAGTGAAAGGACCTATAATGATATCACCTCCCAGTCTTTCTCAACTACCTGCAGCCACTCAATTGCTTTAATGTACAAGAGCAAGTCCTAAGAGCTGTGTTCTGGATGACAAAGAATTTCATTGTATTTTCTCCTTTTCCTCTCATTTCCTGAACATTCTTATTTGATTAAATCAGAGTAAAATTATAGCTCACATATGACTTTAAAGGTAAAGTTTACACATGGGCAATCTAGATGGCCAGTAGAGAGATGAAAATAGAGAACAGCAGTTTCTTTTCTCACTAGCATCTCTTGTGAGTTTGCTTGGGCTTCATGTCCACACCTGGCAAGAATCTCTTTTTCCTACCAGGCTGTCATTACATAGAATTGCCCAACCACAAGAAAGAGACAGTTAACACAAATTACCACATCCTATGAACAACTACCCAATTTCAAACTCCCAAATACATGGACAGGCTCAATAGATAAAGTCTAGGAAACCCATATTTGGGTCCTAATCTATCAAACATCTGTTGCAGTTATGGATACAGTTAACTCCCAACACAGTCCAAAAAGGAATCATCTAGATCCATTGCCAAATTTGTAAAGCTGAGGGATAATTTCAATGTAATTAGACACACTCTAATGAGAGGTTTGGGCAAAAGATGTAGGAAATAAAAAGAATTCCCTAATAACCAAGAATGAACAAAGCAGGGAGTAGGAATAAATATAAGCACGATAATGAAGCCAAATAATTGAGATTTGATTGTAGTTCTTTCCAGTTTCCCACATAATATTATACTTTCTGAGATACTCAATATCCTAATCCAACTCCCCTTCCTCTACAAATACAACATCCCATTTTGGCAGCCTTCAACTAGCTTGACAGAGCCCATATCCTCAAGCCATGCATCCCCATTTATACCTTCAGAAATGAGATTTTCTGCATGAGATTTCTTCTTTAATCTCTGTTAAAAATGGCAATTGAAAATGACTTATTATATTAGCTTCTCATACAATATCCTCATTCAATCAACAACCTTCAATCTCTTGAAACAAATTAATATTTAATGCTAAAAATTTCTAGGACCAAGATAGGTAGGACATCCATGTTTGTAATTATAGCGTATGTACTAGATACAGAACAGATTTTTTTAAAAAATTATGTTTTGTCATTCATATAATTGGAAACTCTGATGAAAGAACTTCAGGTAAGACATTGAACCTTTCTACTAATTTCTGCCTTCATGATTATTAATGATTATATATACATGGTCCAGCACAGGAAATAGCAAGGTTCATTTCATTCCCACTTGCTAATCTTTTCCTCACGTTTTTAAACTGACACACAATTCACCAATATCAAGAAAACATCCAATGTTATCTCTGCAACCAGTTTACCTACAACTATTCAATAAATATTTGAAGTGATTTTTGGTACTAATATTTAGTATCAGTTTTTCAAGGGTAAAAGCTATTTCTCATATCTTTTAGTAAATCTCCACAGCATTGGTTTTATAATCTTCATGTAGTAGTTGATCAATAACTGAATAATTCAAAGGAAGCTGATACTTCTATAGTGTTATTTTCAAGCCTGAACTTCTGTTTTTCAAAAAAAATTTATTAAGGGTTTATTAGGTACTGAGCGTTGTGCTAGACACTGGGAAAAGTAATAAGTGTTCTCCACTATAAAAACTTAAAGCATAGATGAGGAGACATACCGAAAAAAATAAGCAAATTGATAAACAGTTAAAGTTGTGATAAGCAATGTAAAGGAAAAGAAAAATGAAAGATTATGGTAGAGTCTAATTTATATCAGAATTCAGGGAAGACCTCTCTAAGAAAGTTGTTTTAGTAGAGACCTGAATAATGTGCAGTCTATAGCTAGGCAAAGGGAAGAAAATCCATCCAGAAGTAATTAGTATAAAGGAGGCCCTAATGCGGTAAGGAGCTCAGCCCCTTTGAGAAATGGAAATAAATAAACAAATAAATTTTTAAAAGCATGCGGCTAAAGTGGAAAGGAAGACGGATCATGATGGGACTGGAGACTTATACAGGGATGAGATGATACAGGTGCAGTTTTAGATGAAGTTAAGAAAGTTTTAGATTTGTCCTAAAAGTGTTGCATAGATATTGAAGAGGTATAGCAGAGAATACTGCATTTTTACTCAGGGCTACTATATGCAAAATGTGTTGATGGGAGATAAGAGGAAATAGAGAATCAGGTAAGATTTTATAGTAGGTAATTCAAGGAGAAAACTTTCACTGAGACTACAAAGATGACAATGGATATTTAATGAAGTGGGCCTATTCAGAGTACATCATGGAGGTCTATTCTAGAGAAATCAAAAGGGAGCTGTGGACCTTGGCACATTTGCTCTCATACAATACCTCCAAATTGTATGCATGTTCTATAATTTCCCAATTCACAAAGATATCTTTATATTTAAACTTCTCTTAACCTTTTGTCTAATTGCTCATTTCAAATAGAAGCTAGATCTGCTTAACTTTTTTCATGTCTGTGAAACATGATACACATTAAACTCTCTAAAATTCATTTGATAAAGTTTTATCTTAAAAAAGTTATATTTAAAATTTGAGTTCGTATTATAAATATTTAAGGACAGTGTCATAAGGAACAGACTTTTAATTCAGTTCAAAAGAACAACCCTGACACTCTTTTTAAATGGCATCCTTTTCCAAAAGTTAACATCAACTTTGAGTTGGAATGTGAATTTTTTAGTGTCAAACTAACCTAAAAAATAAGTTTTCAATAACCACCAGTATCCCTAACCTCAATGAAACTAAATATTCAATGAGAATATAAATAACTTAAATGTTTTAATAAGATTTTTATATGAAACATGCAGAACTTCCAAACATACACAGAATGAAATTGGAAAATAAAAATAGTTTAGTAGTAAGTCTCTTACTACATTTGAATATGGTGATATAAAACTCCTTGGTCTTAAGTTACATACTCAAAAAATGGGGAAAATAGTGTTAAATTCATATAATGTCTTGTAATTTTAAAAATAATGCTAACTCTTCTTTCTCCTAGAATGTCAGCTAAAAAAGGAACTATGAATTACATTGCTGCAGATAGCCCCTTTGTGTTTTCTTTTCTAGAAAAGGGATAGATATTGAAACAAGGAAAAACAGGGGGAGACTAGTCAAGTGGAAAGAGATTCCAACAGGATTTATATATATAAAGACCATATCTTCTCCATCAACCCACATTCCTATTTCATACCTGATCATTTTCTTCATGGCCAATAAGCACTAACCTAGTGTAAAATAGTGTAGGAAGAGTATGTGCATTCATGACAGATAAAATACAAGCTGCACCCATTTGGGGTGTTTTTATCATTAACTGCTGTTGCATAAACTGAACATACAATGGTCTGTGACACTGGATAAATCATTTGTTTCCACTTGTTATTGATGACATTTCCTAACTCGTTTGGGGCTCTGCTTTGCCCCATCACTCTTGAGTTATGAGGTCATCAATCATGACTGGGAATAAATGATTTATGTAAGTCACCCTCTTGTATATTTTAGGTACAGTATACAATAAAACACACACTATTGATTTCTAATATTGTTGCATTATGTTTATCACATGTATTTGTAAAACTGTGAACTTGTATCATCTGCTGCAACAACAGAATATGAAATGTTAAAATAATTTATGAATTAAGATAGGCAAAAATAATTCTAAGAATTGCTATTTTTAATTATTAACCTTACTAAAGTCAATTTAAAGGTCTCCTCAAATTAAAAACATAGTGTCCTAAGGAAAGGGGTCATGAAGTCAATACGTAAGTTTATAATTAGGTAAAAGAAGAGAACTTATAGAGACCTTTTGACTAGGGCATATGTCACCCTGAGTAACCTACTAAGATTCTGAAGAAACTCTATCCACTGAGAAACATTTTGAGAGCATGAACAACTTAGTTTAAGCATAACACAGAAATATGAAAAAAATTTCATTCATTTTTAGAAAGAAAAGGGGTGGGGTAGGGAGAAGAAAAAAACCTTATTCTTTCATGATGAAAGCTTAGCCCTTTTAACTATAATTCAGGTGGGATTTTCAAGAAATGTACAAGGAAGTTTCATTAACATTCTATCTGAAAATAAACATAAAGCGATCAAGAAAATGTCTCTATTTAAATGAAGCTCTTTAAAAGGCCTCTTTAGAGACTGGAGAATTTTTCTTTCTCACCTTTTCATTCCATCCAACTGACTTTTTTTTTCTTTAATTTTTCCTGATGAGCTTAAAACTCTAAATATGGTTTAAAATAATATATGTAGCTACAAAAAATGCAAAGAAATTTGAGGGAGGCAATCAAAGTGCATTGAAAATCAAACCTAGAATAAGAGCATCAAAAATCCAGGAACTTTCCGCTATCTGCAATTACGAGAGTAATTGCTATTTTAACATGTTTTGCTTGTTCCAAAGAAACTCTGGTTCGTAAACTGAAATTCAAGGAGTTTAAATCACAGCAAAATCTGTTAGAAGCTGATCAAGACTAAATACACAATCAAAACAACCTATTATCTACATATTTTAGTTGATTAAAGAAAAAAATGTACACCTCCTATCAGTCTCATCCAGAAGATGTTGACCAGCTGTGGATCATCTCCAGCAATGATAAAAAACAACAACAACAACAACAAAAGAAACACTACTTAATCTAAAATATGAAAACTTTAGGTCAAATATAAGGAAAGTCTTCTAACCAGAAATTATTAAATATTTACATTAAATATTTATAATAGTTGGAAATTTATAATAGTAGTTTTACATTTTAGAATGGTATTGGTTTCTATTAATCTAACAGTCAAGAGTTGCATTCAAATTTTAAATGATTTCTCACAATTCCTTTCTCTACTTAATTTTATGATGACATAAATCAATTAAGAACCCTGTATAGTAATGACATAAAAGAAATAAAGATTTTAAAAGTTAGAGTAGTTTTGGGAATTAGCAGATGATATATTTCTTGGGAAAAATGCAACCAGAGGTACATAATTTAGTTAAAAATCCTTAGATTGCAGCCAATATTATTTAAAAATATGTATTTCTTAATTTTTATTCTAGATTTTTTCTAGAAATGTAAATACATTTTTTAACCTAGAGCCTTGAATGGCTTTTAAGATGTTCAGAAATTAACCGGATTTATATTTAATATATAAATATAATATATATAGAGAGAGAGAGCTCACAACATTATTAAGATTAAATCTTAACATAATTAAGATTAAAATCTTAACATTATTAAGATTTTCAAACTTTATTGTGTCCACATTCACAAATAATAATCTTTAAAAAAAATTACAAACTATTGCTTTGAGAGAAGCTGTCATAATTAAGCCTATTATTCATCTTTCAAATTATATGTAAAATTAACTCTTTTTTGTGTGTACATATTTTTCTAAGTTATCCATCTATCTCATTCTTTTTTTTTCTCCTCTTTCTCATGCCTTTAATTGGCAATTGGTGGGAAAGAAGTAATTATACTCAGTGATTCAGTGGATATTTTCCTCTCTTTAAAGTGTTTTTGGTTAAAAGATTTGTTGTAAATTCGATAGTTTGAAGAAAGTTCATAACCCACTTGAATCAATCTGTGAAATATGGTATATTAAGAACTATGTAATGTTTTGAACAACCAACAATAAAATAATTAAAAAAAATATAAAGCTATTTTCGTAAGAAAAAATCAAAAAAAAAAATAAAGTCACTTTTCTTCTTGTGTGCAGAAATCAGCTAAATGTGATTTCCCATCTCCCACATATAATCAGAGTAGCTGCTACTTAAATGTGGCAACTCACATGGAATCAGCACAATAATTTAAGGGAAAAAAAAACCCTTCTTTTCTAAAACTCAGGGTAGAGCTTATAACTTTTAATCTCAGATTTGACATTTTAATGATAAAAAGTGATGAGATATGAAATCATCATTTGATATAAAAAAAGTGAGACAAGAAGTAGGAAGTATAATTAGGGGAAAAAAAAAAAAACCCTTGCAGATTTGTACAGTAAGTGGTACCTGATCAATCCAGGATTTTTTTTTTTTTAAATAAAAGAATGGAAAAGAAACTGGGTATAAACTTGGTTTAATCAATTTAGAGACGTTTTAATAAGTGTGTTTTGTAAGCATTAGAAATGTTGATGTAGCCATAGCCGATATATTTGGTTGTGTACAAGGATGGGGATGGAGAGACTGGGAATTTAACACTACCTCTGCTCCTCAAGCCAGTTAATCCATCTGTTTTTCAGAACGAGATGATTTAGGGACTATCTAAAAATTGCTGTTCATCAATAGGGTGACAGAGGAAGAACCTGGAGCAGGAGAGCTTCAGTGTGAGGAAATAAGACTTTGCTGCTCTGCAGGATTACCTCAGTACCACTGCTTTTCTAGGAGGCTTCCTGCCATTGTTGCTCTTCTCCCAAACACCCCACACTGCCACAGTCACTACTTGGGGGTCATCTTTATCAGACAACCTCATTTTCAAATTTCCAGACCATTAAACAAAATGAGCCAGTGAAAGGGTGTTTTTCGTTTGTTTGTTTTGTTTTGTTTTGTTTTTTAAGGTTCCCAAAAAGATGCATAGAAGAGATGCCTATCTTGGAAGAGAGAAATACAGCAGTAGTTTTGCTTTGTGCTTTGTAATGATTAAAAAAGAAAGTAGATCAGAAAGCAGTTTTCTGAGTTGGAGAATTATTTAGATTTTAAATTGTATTTTGCTCTATATCACATTGGATTATATTCCCTGAATCTTCTAAGACTTTGACTCAGTCCATATCACATTTACAAATTAAAAAGAAGCTTTGGCAATGGAAATCGTATACAACAATAAAGTTTTGAGAGGCAGACAGTCAGATTCAACCTAAAGGCCCATCCACTTGCACAATGTCTCATATCAACTTCTTTTTATATTGAGAAAATATTCTCAATATCTAACATGCTAAAAATTCATTCATAGATAGACATTTGTAAAATATCAATATACCTATTTTTATACTATATCGTGTTTCTAAATTCAACAATTATTCCTTAGAGTTAATCACCTTAAATTTCAGGGTATGGTAAGTATGATACAAATGTAGAGCACTTAAAATATTAATCAAATTTTAAATGACTAAAATAAATGACTTTCACCCAGCTTCTAAAAGTCATATATTTGATAGGCCATGATGACTAGAACATGCTCTAAATTACCATGCAGAAGTGGAAGCAATGAAAAGAAAGGAAGAGGACTGATCGATTAATTCTAGCATTTGAACAACAAGAAATTTGGCTGTGCAGGAATTTTAAAGATAAAAAGTAATCAATCATCTTTGTATAAGCAGGAAGTTTGAGCCAAAATATCACCCAACCAAACAATGCAGACTAGATCAGTCACCCTTTAAGGAAAAACAGGATCATCAGATATACACAATCAGAGTCCTTCAGCACAATACACTCCAACAACTTCGCAAAGCTGCCATGTGTGTGCAAAGCTTCATCAATAGGGTTTGAAAAGCACTGCTATTCTCCAGACAGCACTCACTACATGAACGCTAACATAAATCAAAAATACTGGCATGTGTTCCCTGTAGTCACTACTGCTTAATCCGCTTACTGTAACCCTTCCCACCTTCACACAGGGTCATCTCTCCATGTAACTGACATATTCCCTTTTCAAAAATCTTTTCTTTCATGAAGGGTTATAAATGCTTTATTGATTTCTCCACACAAGGCCAGTCAACTTCTGAATTCACAAGAAGAGTCGAATATAGTGGCTGAACCCACTGCTGTTTCCCTACCTACATAACTAAAGTACCAACAGTTAATTTTAGTTCGACTAAGTGATCTGGTCAGGGAATAGCATCATCAGTATCAGGGATCCCAAAGGACAGAGAGTTTGCTGTGCTTCTGCTGACTACTAAGTTTCAAGCCCACTGGCCAAATAGCCTCTTGGCTGGTTGATTATCCTCCCAGTCTCTGTCCTATAAAACAATCTTCACCCAGCTTCTGAAAACATTATTTTCATGCTAGATGATCCTTTTAACACATAGGTAATCATATAACATTGTCATATCGTTTGTAATTTTAAGCAAATTAGAATTAAGTTTATAAATTTAAAATTGTTTTGTCTCTAATTTTATTCTTTTTGCCACAATTTTTGAAAAAATGTTTTTGTATTATAATGGATTATCAAAATCTGTTACTTCATAGACTTAATTATTATTTTATTTATATTATTTTTATTATTCATCCACAACTTCTTCTTAGTCTGCACTTTCTTCAAATAAAATTAAGAGTTCTAGGGGCTGAAGTTGTAGCTCGGCAGTACAGCGGCTTGCCTTGTACACGTGAGGCACTGGGTTCAATTCCCAGTACCACATATAAATAAGCAAATAAAATACAGGTCCATCAACAACTAAAAAAAATATTTTTTAAAAATTAGGAGTTCTAAAAATCAATCTCATATCTATTTTTTCTGCTTTAGAAATTGAATAGCATAATATTAAAAAATTATATACATACTACAGATAAGTACATATGTGTGTGATATATTCCTTTTCTACTGAAAAGTACAAAGTTTGATAAGCATTATTAAAAGTTTCATAGAAAATAAACAAATGAGAAAAAAACAATAAATTGGCAGTTTTAAAAATTGCATGGACTTATAAGTTAGGTAAGATTAATAATCATTAAAAATTTGCTTTTATAGCTAAGCACAGTGGCACAAATTATAATCCAAGTTACTAGAGAGGCTGAGGCAAGAGGATCCCAAGTTCAACATCGGTCTCAGGAATTTAGCAAGACCTTCAGCAACTTAGATGCTGTCTCTAGATTAAAAATAAATAAATGCTAAATAAATAAATGGTGCAGGGATTTAGCTCAGTCATAGAGTGTCCCTGGGTTCAATCCCCAGTACTGAAACAAACGAAATGAAAAAATAAATTTGCTCTTATAGATTACACTTCTTCTTAAAAGGTATTTTTAATAGTTTTTTGTTTTAATGTGATTTATACACAAGAAAACTTCTAAATGTTATGAGCTTTGATGAGCTTTGAACAATCTATCTATCTATCTATAAATCCTACAAGAATCATGAACTAGAATGATTGCTACATTCCCAAATTTGCTTCCTATCTCATTATCTTTAATTCATTCCTCCCATGTGGGCTCATGGAAACCACTGATGTGTTTTCTGTCATTAGAATATAGTCTTTTCTAGAACTGTGTATAAATAGAATCATATGATATATAATTTGTGATGTCAGTTTTAATTTTGTTTGGTTTGTTTTTGGTTGTTTTGCTTTTGAGACTAATCCATGTTGTTGTCAGGATCAGCAAGTGGTTCACTCCTTTTCATTGCTGGAAAATATTCTATATATAGACAAGACACAATTTGTTTTATCCATTCACATATAAGTTGTTCACTGTATTCAACTATTGTAAATCAACTTGCTATGAGCATTTGAGTATAAATGTCTCTGTTGACATATATTTTCATTGTCTCTTGAATAAATACTGAGAAGTAGAATTTCTGGATTATATTATACGCAAATATACATTCAATTGTATAAGAAAACAATCAAACTGTTTTCTGTACTGCTATGCCATACATTTTCTCACAGCAATGTATTCGATATACAGCTGTTTCATATCTTCCCCAATACTTGGTAGGGTTAGTCTTTTTAATGTAACAATTCTAATGAGTGTGTTGTGGTATATACTTTATTTCCTAAGTTATAATTTACATATCATAAAAATTTCATTACAAACGTGAACTTCAGTGATTTTAAGTTAACTTATATGCTACAATTATCACCAATATTCAAGCTTAGAACACTTTAATCACCCTAAAATTATCTTATACCTGTTTGCAATTGATTCCCATTCCTATCTTAGCCATGCAAACAATAATTTACTTTATCTTTAAATATGTTTGAAATTTCTAGAAATTTTATAAAAATAAAATCATACAATAGGTAGTCTTTTGTGTCTGTCTACTTAGATTTAGCACAATAGGTCTGAAGCTTATTGGGTTGTTACATTTGTTGGTAGCCCTATCCTTTTTATTTTTTTTATTCTGTGCTCCATATAAATATACCATATTTTGTTCATGAATTCACCAACTGATGAACATCTGGATTATTTCAGTATGAGGACTTTATGAACAATGCTGCTACCAACATTCACATAAGAGTTTTGTGTCAAATATGCCCTCTTTCACAACTTTTATTCAACATAGTCATTGAAACTCTAAGGAGAGCAATTATGTAAAAAAAGAAAAGAAAGAAAGAAATTAAAGGGATATGACGAGGAAAATAAGAATTCAAACCAGGCCTATTTGCTGATGACATATCCTATATTTACAAGACCCAAAAAACTCTACCAGAAAACTTCTAGAACTCATAAACTATTTCATCAAAGTAGCAGGATATAAAATTAACAACCATAAATCAATTTGATTCCTATACACCAATGATGAATCAGCTGAAAGAGAAATTAGAAAAATTATCCCAGTAACTATAGCCTCAAAAAAATTAAAATACTTGGGAGTCATTCTAACAAAAGAGGTATAAGAACTCTACAATGAAAACTACAGAACATTTGACAAAGAAATTGAAGAACACCACAGAAGATAGAAAGATTGTCCATTTTTTGGATAAGCAGAATAAACATTGCCAAAAAAGGCCATACTCCCAAAAGTACTATGCAGATTTAATGTTACTACTATTAAAATTCCAATGATATTCTTCATAGAAACTGAAAAAAAGCAATCATAAAATTCATTTGAAAAATAAGAGGTTTAGAATAAGCAAAGCAAACACAAAGTAGGAAGCATCACAAAACCAGACGTTACTTTCCTATAGCTTTATATGAATACTCAATCAGTGAAATAACACATCATGTACAAGCACAAAAATGGTATCCTTATTACAATAAGATGTACTACATGTATGTATAATATTTCAAAATACAATCTACTGTCATGCATGTGTAGAAAGAACAAATTTTAAAAACTTAAAAAATTAATTACAGAGCAATAATAGCAAAGTGGCATGGTATTGGCACAAAAGTAAAATTGAAGACCAATGGAACAGAATAGATGACACAGAAACAAGCCCACATAAATACAGTTATCTCATACTAGACACAAAGGCACCATGAACATACATTGGAAAAAAGATAGCTCTTCAACAAATGTTGCTGGGAAAATTGGAAATCCATATATAGTATGGAGTGAACCCCTATATCTTACCCTACCCTAAACTCAACTCAGAGTGGATGAAGAACCTGGGCATTAGTTCAGAGACCCTGCACCAACTAGAAGAAAAAGTAAGTCCAACTCTCCATCAGATCAGCTCAAGAACAGACTTCCTCAATAAGATTCCTAAAGCACAAAAAGTAAAATCAAGAATCAATAAATGGATGTCATCAAACTAAAAACTCCTTCACAACAAAGGAATCAATCAAGAACATGAACAGAGAGCCTACACTGTAGAAGAAAACTTTGCCACCTACACCTCAGGGAGCATTATAAAGCATATATAAAGAACACAAAAATTTTAGCACCAAAAAACCAAATAACCTAATTAATAAATTGGCAAAGATACTGAAAAAAACTCTTCACGTGAAAGGATATATATAGTCAACAAATATATGCCAAAAGTTCAACATCTCTCTCAATTAGAGGAATACAAATCAAAACTACACTGAGATTCCATCTCACTCCAGTCAGAATGGATTTTCAAGAATACAAATCATAATAAACATTGGTAAAGAAATGGGGAAAAGGGTACACCCATTTGTTGCTGGTGGGACTACAAAATTGTGCATCAACTCTGGAAAGCACTATAAAGATTCCTCAGAAAACTTGAAATGGAACCATGATTTGACACAGTTATCCCATTCTTTGGCTTATACCTAAGGACTTAAAATCAGCATACTATAGTGATGCAACCATATCAGTGTTTACAGTAGCTCAATTCACAATAGCTAAACTGTGGAACCAACCTAGGTGCTCTTCAACAGATGAATAGATTAAGAAAATGTGGTATATTTACACAATGGAATATTACTCAGCCATAAAAATAATAGCCATGACTTTTTTTTAATGACTTCTGTCAGTAAATGAATGGATCTGGAGGATATCATGCCAATCCCCAAAAAACCAAAGGCCAAATGTTCTTTCTTATATGCAGATGCTAAAACACAAAAATGGGGTAGGTAATAGAAGTTCAGTGAATTAGACATAGGAGAATGAAGAGAAGGTAGGGGGGTGGGAATAAGAAATACAGTAAAATAAACTGCAGATAGCTTTCCTATGTTCATATATGAATATATCAACAGTGAAACTCCACATCATGTACAACCACAAGAATGGTATCCTAATTAGAATAAGTTATACTCCATGTATATATAATGTCAAAATACACTCTATTGTCATGTATATCTAAAAAAATAAATAAAAACATTTTCAAATAAAATTTAAAATATTATTAGATTTCAATGAGAAAAAAATCAGGTAGGAAACCATACTATTTTATTTTTTTTTTAATTATTTTATTGTTGGTTGTTCAAAACATTACATAGTTCTTAATATACCATATTTCACAGATTGATTCAAGTGGGTTATGAACTCCCATTTTTACTCCGTATACAGATTGCTGTGTCACATCAGTTACATTTCCATTGATTTACAAATTGCCTTTCTAGTGACTGATGTATTCTGCTGTCTATCCCATTCTCCACTGTCCCCCTCCCCTCCCCTACCCTCCCCTCCCCTTCTCTCTCTCCATCCCCTCTACTATAAATCGTTTCTTCCACTTATATAATTTTTCTCCTACTCCTCCTTTCCTCTTATATGTAATTGTGTATAACCCTGAGGCTCACCTTCCAATTCCATGCAATTTCCCTTCTCTCTCCCTTTCCCTCCCGCCTATCATCCCTGTTTAATGTTAATCTTCTTCTCCAGCTCTTCGTCTCTACCCTGTCCTTGGTTACTCCCCTTATATCAAAGAAGACATTTGACATTTGTTTTTTAAGGATTGGCTAGCTTCACTTAGCATAATCTGCTCTAATGCCATCCATTTCTCTCCAAATTCTATGATTTTGTCATTTCTTAATGCAGAGTAATACTCCATTGTGTATAAATGCCACATTTTTTAATCCATTCATCTATTGAAGGGCTTCTAGGTTGGTTCCACAATCTTGCTATGGTGAATTGTGCTGCTATGAACATCAATATAGCAGTGTCCCTGTAGCATGCTCTTGTTAGGTCTTTAGGGAATAGACCGAGAAGGGGAATAGCTGGGTCAAATGGTGGTTCCATTCCCAGCTTTCCAAGAAATCTCCATACTGCTTTCCAAATTGGCTGCACCATTTTGCAGTCCCACCAACAATGAACAAGTGTACCCATTTCCCCGCATCCTCGCCAGCACTTGTTGTTGTTGGACTTCTTAATGGCTGCCAATCTTACTGGAGTGAGATGGTATCTTAGGGTGGTTTTGATTTGCATTTCTCTGACTGCTAGCGATGGTGAGCATTTTTTCATGTACTTGTTGATTGATTGTATGTCCTCCTCTGAGAAGTGTCTGTTCAGGTCCTTGGCCCATTTGTTGATTGGGTTATTTGTTATCTTATTATCTAATTTTTTGAGTTCTTTGTATACTCTGGATATTAGGGCTCTATCTGAAGTGTGTGGGGTAAAGATTTGTTCCCAGGATGTAGGCTCCCTGTTTATCTCTCTTATTGTTTCTTTGGTTGAGAGAAAACTTTTTAGTTTGAGTAAGTCCCATTTGTTGATTCTGGTTGTTAACTCTTGCGCTATGGGTGTCCTATTGAGGGATTTGGAGCCTGACCCCACAGTATGTAGATCATAGCCGACTTTTTCTTCTATCAGACGCCGTGTCTCTGATTTAATATCAAGCTCCTTGATCCATTTTGAGTTAACTTTTGTGCATGGCGAGAGAAAGGGATTCAGTTTCATTTTGATGCAAATGGATTTCCAGTTTTCCCAGCACCATTTGTTGAAGATGCTATCCTTCCTCCATTGCATGCTTTTAGCCCCTTTATCAAATATAAGATAGTTGTAGTTTTGCGGATTGGTATTTTATTTTAATATAATCAAATGAAAAGACATTGAAGAAGGCAGGAAGGAAAGAGTTGCAAGTGTCACACCTTAGTCAATTTCAAGAACTCCAAATGGAGAGAGACATAATTCCAGTATGAGGGAAAGAGAGACAGAATTGCATTCAAGCCTTGGACTTCAAGACCAGTATAAAGTCACCATAGGGAAACCCAGAATTGAGATGAGCAGAGCCCCAGGACCCCTACCACAAGATCAATACCCATGGACTGAGATGCCAAATGGAAAAGAGACTGCCTATGCCACCCCTCCTCAACATTGATTGACACAGAGAAGAGCAAGATTCCATCCATTAGGAAGCAGAACACAAAAACTTGCATAGGACTCTATCTTGAAGCCCAATTCCAGGACTGCCATGGTGAAATACAGCACCCTGCAGAAACTGCAGTCCCCATACACATCCCAAAGCTAACAGAAACTCCAGACAACCCTAGTGCAATATACTCATTACCAGCATTGGAATAGGCATGAGCCACATACATTTTCCTTCTGAGACTGTTTAGGTCCCTAAGTTTGTGAGCCTCTGGTGCAACTCAGCTTTTTTTTTTTTTTTTTTTTTTAGCCTTGGAAGCCAAGGGATTATCTACACATGCAAACCCCCAACCTCAGGTAGCACAGCTTGTCAGGTCAGTGCTCACAGATGGGGCTTTAGAATTGTTCTAGAACCAGGGAGAGACCTGTGCTCCAGTGAGACAGACTCCTGTTGGGCCTGCATCACTACCAGCTGCTTCATTGACCTTGGTGCACCCCTGAGATTTTCCAGGTCCATCACTATAAGACTCAGGCATGGCAAAGCTTCCCATTAGCCTAGGTGACTAAGGATTCCTTTACCAACACTACCCTAATCTTGGGCAGCATAGTGTAGTGAAAGATTTCATTCACTGTGGTTGAGAGCAAAGGATTTACCTCAGAACACAGAGCTGGATAATCTAATGTTGAACAGATTCTAACAGTCCCCATCCTAAGACATTTTTGTTAACAGAGCCTATAAAACAATTCTGGAGCCAAAAGAAGATATGCATCCCCAGTCTATTAGTCTTTGATTCCAGCTACCAGCACCTGTGGCTAATTGCAACAATCTTGGGCCATAAACCACCTCACAAATAGACAAGCTCAAAGGAGTGTAAGTCTTGGTCTTGCCCCAATATTATATAGGTCTTGATGGGTCATGGGTTTAGAGTGTATCACAGCTTGGTGGTGTTGATTGCTGTACATAACATAGAACATGGGGCTTGTCCATTCATGGTGACTTTTCCCAGGGGGGAACAAAATGCCCCAGTTCCTAATCACAGGTCAATAACTATGGACAAGGTGCCTGTTCCTGCCTTGACCCCATTGAGATGCTTGTGTAGACAGGCTACCCTCTCTAGGTACCCTCCTGGTTCACCCTGTACAATACACCAGTAATACATTTGGAACAATCTTGGGCACGTAGTACAAAAAGTAACAATATACCAACAGTGGACTCCTGGCAAATCTGGACCTGGATGTCTTTCCCTGATGAAAAAGTAGAAGTGATTCTTGGCTCACAGAAAAATAAGAGAACTGATGGATGGTGGAAGGAGACCCTCATTGTTATACAAAATACATGTATGAAGATGTGAGAAAAAAAAAAGAATAGTGTTACCCTAGATAAGGTAGAGAGAAGTGATGGGAGGGGAGGGTGGGGTTGGGGAGATAGGAAGGATAGAAGAATGAAACAGACATTATTATTATCGTGTGTGTATATATGTGAATACATGACCAATGTGATTCTGCAACCTGTATACTCAGAAAAATGAGATATTATAACCCATCTGATTCAAATGTATGATATGTCAAGGTCATTGTACTGTCATGTAACTAATTAAAACAAATTAAAAAATTAAATAAAAAAATAAGAGAACTGCTTATAATTTCTGGAAAGAGAGGCACAAACAAAGCCAGATTAAAAAGATTGGAATAAATACCTAATCTCTCAATATCCAGAAAATATCAAACACCAACAAGCATTTCCAGGCAATCATGACCTCACTTAATAGTCAAAATGAAGTGCCAGAAGTAGACCACATAGAATTCAGTAGAGAGGGCTGGGGATGTGGCTCAAGCGGTAGCGCGCTCGCCTGGCATGCGTGCGGCCCGGGTTCGATCCTCAGCACCACATACCAACAAAGATGTTGTGTCCGCCGAGAACTAAAAAATAAATATTAAAAATTCTCTCTCTCTCTCTCTCCTCTCTCACTCTCTCTTTAAAAAAAAAAAAAAGAATTCAGTAGAGAATTCCCAGAGATTTTAAAACAATTGTTTAGAGGAAACAAAAAGCTTAAAGAAAACACACAGAAATATTTCAATGCTCTAACAGAAAAATAACAAAGAGATAGAAGTTGTTTCAGAAATTAAATGTAATTGGAGTAATCAATAGTAATATAGACCAAAGAAAAAGAAGAATTAGTGAGCTTCAAGAAAGTTGATTTGAAAACACACAATTGAAAGAGAAAAAATAAATAAATAAACAGGAATGAAGAAAGTCTACTTTTGGATAGTATTCAAAAACCAATATCTGTGTTTTGGGGCTCAAGAAAAACCTGAAAATGCTGCAGGGGTAGAAGACTTATTTTAAAAAAATAATAACAGAAAACTTTTCTTTTTTATTTTATTTTATTTGTTGCTTTTAGATATACATTACAATAGAGCAGGCTTTTTTTTACATATTATATATAAAAGGTGTGCAACACATTAAAATTTTGATCCCATTCTTGTGGTTGAACATGATATGGTATTACACTGGCTGTGTATTCATATACAAACATAGACAATATATCTCCAATTAATTTTACCTTCTTTCTACCCGTCCCCATTCCTTCCTTTTATCTCCCTTTGTCTAATCCAATGAACTTATATATTTCCACTCCTTCCCCTCCCTTGTTATGGGTTACCATCCATATATCAGAAAGAACAATTAATCTTTGCTTTTGGGGGGCAATTGGCTTATTTTACTTAGCATAACACTGTCCAGTTCCATCCATTTACCCTAAATGCTATAATTTCATTCTTCTTTATAGCTGAGTAGTATTCCATTCTGTATATACACTACATTTTATTTATCCATTCATCTGTTGAAGTGCACCTAGGTTGGTCCAAAGATTGGCTTTTGTGAATTGGCTCTGTAGTAATTTAAGGTGATGCCTCCTGCTTTACTTTTCTCACTGAGGATTTCTTGGTCATTATGGACCTCTTATTTTTCCAAAGGAATTTCATGACTGGTTTTTCTATTTCAGTGAAGAACGTCATCAGAATTTTAATGAGAATTGCATTAAAACTGTATGGCCTTTTGGGGAGTATGGCCATTTTTACAATATTAATTCTGTCTATCCAAAAACATGGGAGGTATTTCCATTTTCTAACATCTTTTTCAATTTCTTTCTCTAGGGTTCTGTAGTTTTCATTATAGAGGTCTTTTACCTCTTTTCTTAGATTGATTACCAAGTATTTTACTTTCTTTGAGGCTGCTGTAAATGGTCAGATTTAACTCAACTACATCTACCCCAAGACATCTTATAATCAAGCTCTCAAAGTTGAAAGATAAAGATTCTCAAGGAAGCAATAGAAAAGAAACAACACATTAAGGCATCCTGGATTGCTTAAAAATAGATTTTTCAGCAAAAACTTCATAGGCCAGAAGAGAGTAGCATAAGATTTTGCTGAAAGACAAAAACTGCCTACTAAGAATAGAGAATACTGTACCCAGCAAAACTAACCTTTAGAATGAAAGAGATAAAAAGACATCCCCATATAAAAACTGAGAGAACATATCTCTACCATATCTATCCTATAAAAAATGCAAAAGGAAGTTTTTTAAACTGAAAGAATCATTGGGGAATAAGAAAAAAGCATGGGATGTTATAAAACTCACTGTTAAAAGCAATTATATAAACAAATTTAGTATGTTCTAATACTATAAACAGTGCATAAACCATATCTTTAGTAGGAAGCTATAAAACTAAAAATAAAAATTAATACATTAATATATCAAGAGGTAGGCTGTATAAAAGATATAAACTGGAACATAAAAATTTAGAATATGGGAAAAAATGAAGTGCAACTGAAGATCATTTTAGTAATATATTTTCTTTCCTTTTTTCTGTTTATTTCTGTTCTTTATAATCATGCTATGTTGTTATTATATTTGTATATCTTATCAGAATCAAAATATTTCTGTAATCCTTATGACAAGCATAAGCCAAAAATCTGCAATAAGCAAACTAAATTTAATAAGCAAGGAAGGAAATTATAGTACTAGAGTAAATCACTTAACTACAGAGGAAGAGTGTAAGAGAGCAATAAAGAAAAGAGCTACAATAAAACTAAAAAAAATGTTATAATATGTCTGTAGTAAGATTCTACCAATCAATAATTACCTTGAGTATAATTAATGGGTTAAATTTTTCAATTAAAAGTTACATAGTTAATGAATGAATATAAGAATAAAACCATCTGTATGTCGCTTACAAGAAATTCACTTCATCTCTGAGGAAAGACATGGACTGAAAAACAAGGACAGAAAAAGATAATCCATGCAAATGAAACCCAAAAGAAAGCAGATATAGCAATACTTATATTTCTATAATGTACATTTTAAATCAAAACTAGTCTAGCACTATTTACAATAGCCAAAAAGTGAAAACAACCTAAATGTCCACCAAGCATTCATCATGAATTGATACAGAACATGATGTACACACACACACTGAAATATTATTCAGTCATAAAATGAATGAAATGCCATTATTTGCAACAACACAAATGGGACTGAAAATAATTATATTATGTGAAATAAGCCAGGCACAGAAAGACAAATACTGCACTTTTTCACTCATGTGCAATCTAAAAAAGTTGATCTCATAGAAGTTGAAAGTAGAATAGTGGTTACAAGAGTCCATGAAGAAAAGGGGAAAAAGTTTTTCAATGTGTATTTTATGGTGAATATTTTCACCACAAAGAAAAGAAAAAATATTTTTGGAGATAAATATATGTAAACATATTTGAACAATATACAATGTACATGTATATCAAAACATTGCATAAAACTTCATTAACATATGCAATTTTATGTTTTATGTATTAGTTAAATAAACTTTAAAATGAAGAACATTTTGGGGGATGTAGCTTAGTTGTAAGAGCTCTTGCTTAGCATGTGTATGGCCACAGGTTTGATCCCCAGCACTGCAAAAATAACAAAAAAATAAATAAATAAATTTTATAAATCAGCAATAAAAGAAAAAAATGTAAAATCTTGAAAGCAGAGAAAATAACATATTATGTACAAAAGAATAAAGATTAAAATGACCGCTGACTTTTTATCAGAATCAAATAGCCAAAGAAAGTGGAAAATTATTACAGTGAAAGAGAATAAAGATAAAATAACTGTCAATGAAAAGGTTTTTTGGGGAGGTCGATGGGATGGTAACTGGGGATTGAACTCACAGGCATTTAGCCACTGAGCCACATCCCCATCCCTATGTTATATTTTATTTAGAGACAGCTTCTCATGAAGTTGTTTAGCACCTTGCTTTTGCTTTAAACTTGTAATCCACCTGCCTCAGTCTCCTGAGCTGCTGGGATCATAGGCATGCACTACAGTGCCTGGCATTGAAAAGTTTTATATCCAGAAAAATTGTCTTTTAAAAACTCAGGCAAAATAAAGACAATGTAGATGAAAGACAACGAAGAGCATCTATGATGCAAACCTCTAAGCTATAAGAAATATTAAAGGAAGATCTTCAAGCTAAAGGAAAATAATACCAGAAGTAAACTTGGATCTTTAGAAAGGAATCAAGAGCATTGGAAATGATGAACATCTGAGTAAATATAAAATACTTTTTTCTTCCTTTCATTTATTTAAGCATACAGTTTAAGGGTATTTTTTAACTGTGGAATGGAGAAGATAGGAGGCTTAGGGGAGATACTGCAGAATGAAACTGAAAAAAATTAGATTATATACATGTATAAATATGTAACAATGAACCCCACTAATATATATCTAATTATAGTCTACCAATAAAAATTTAAAAATAAACTGTGGAATTTATAATGTATGCAGATACATTATATATTTAAATTACAGAACAAAAGAAAGTGTAAAGTGGTAAATGAATGTACAGAATTGCAAGGTTTTCATACTTTAGCAACACAATAATAACACTAAATAAACTGTATGAATTAAAATTGTATATAGCAATCCCTAGGGTAACCCCTAAAAATTCTAACACAAAATAAAGAACACATATATATGATAAAAATATTTAACAAATATAGCTAAAAAGGTAATGTATAAAACAGAATTCTAAGACTTTAAAAACATTAATATAATCCAGTAATTATATATAGTTTTATTATATCCTAATCCAAAGACAGAACAGAGGAATGATAAACAGAAGGAAGAAAAAGAAAACAAAATTTTAGATGGTAGATCTAAAACTTCATACAACAATAATTACATTAAATTTAAGTGGATTAATAATTCTAATTAAAAAGTAGAGGTAACCACAAAACTTTAAAATTTGTAAGACCCTACTCTATACTGTCTATATGAGATGCATTTTTAAACTAAGAATTAAGAATAATTTATAGTTAAATGAATAAAATGAAAAGTTGTGCTCCTTTTGTGTATAGTGAGTCAAAATGCATTCTACTGTCATGTATAACTAGTTAAAATAAATTTAAAGAAGATATACACTGAAACAGTAGGTATACCAAAGTTAGAGTAGCTCTTATAGCTGCTTTACTCATAATAGGCAAAATTAGAAAGCAAACATGTGCCAACGAGAAGTGGATAGACAAATCAAGATACATTCATACAATGGTGCACTACTTGGCAATTAAAAGTAACTATTAATACATCCAACAGCATAGATTTATCCCAAAAGCATTATGCAGGATGAAAGAAGCTATACACAACACAGTATATACCATTCAATCCCATTATTTAATTCTCAAGCAGGCAATACTCACTCTGGTGGAAAATGTCAGAAAAGTAGTTATTTCTAGGTGGACTAGGGCAAAAATTGACTGAGAAGGAGCAACAGGAATATTCTGAAATAATAACAATATTCTACAACTTTTTTATATGTTTGAAATGTTTTCTACTGAAAGTTGAAAAAATACATATTAAGAAAAAAGGAGAAGGAAAGAGGGGCAGAGTTACAAAAAGATTCAACTATGTCTGCTTTATTTCTTAAAATACGAGAATGGTCTGAAAACATGACTCTAAAGACCAGAATATAGGATACATAGGTATTAATTGCATTGTTCTCTTCTGGGTTTTTTTTCATATTTTATGGCATACTTGAAATATTTCACAATATAATTTTTATATAAAATAAAATTGAATGAATACAACATAGAAGAATATAAGGGCAATGGACTGAGTCAAAGGTAGTGAGAATTCATCTTAGCTCCATCATTAACTGACCGGACCTAGTAAAAGAGACAAAAATCTCTGTGGATCCCATTTTTTTCACTTTTAAAATAAGAGTAATGAACTGTGTGATATATGTGCATTTTCATCTCTACAGTTCTATAAACCTAAAATAGGAAAAAATTAACAAAAGTTGAGATTTAAGGAAGTGAAACCTAAGAAAATGCTGTAGTTGAGAAAAATATTTAAAATATTGTTTATCTAATTATACAAGTGATCAGTAAAAATTTTTGTGTACAAGAGAATCATAACTTCTGTTTTTACTCAATAAAGTATATGTAAGTAGGTAAAAATACATATATATCACTAAGGATACCAAAGTCCAGAAAAGAATGGCAACAAATTTAAGTTTTTAAGATCTAACTTCTAATTTTTAATTTCTATAACTATGGACATTAGAAATCCATTCTGAGCCTTATTTTTCATACCTACAAATATGAAAAATATGGGGGCATTAAAGTCAAAAACCTTTAAAAATACTGCCAGTTCTAAGATTCTGATCAGAATTCCATCTGGGTTAAATATCAATGAATGTATATCACTAAACTGATCCATCCTCCCATATCATTCTGTACTTGTACACAACCCTTAGGAACAAAATTAAAAATTTACTCTGTAAAAACTTTACTAAATAGTGTGACTTTGTGAGAGCCACAGCAGAGTACTGTCATTATCAATCACCACCAGATAGCCATTCAAAATTGGTGTTGCTAATGACAGCAAGCAGTGGACAAATTAATCTTGAAAATCTATTGGAACTAAAATTTTCAATGTAAAATGTAGGGATGCAAATGTGGAGCATTCCTGGAGATCAAATCACATACTGCCATAGTACCTATTACAATAATACTTCTTAGGTACAAACATCGTATCCCAATAGTACACAGAGGTGGCACACATATTTCATTTTATTAAAATAAAACTGGGGTGAAAAAAAAACAAGCAGATGTGCAGATGTATTTAATATCAGTGCTTACCTTTTACTTGGTAATTCCCTGATCTTTTACAAAATTTACCCTACTGATTTTGAAACACTCATTTTGGTTATCAATTGAGTTGGACATTTAAAACTACAACTTGGTCTGGGGATATAGCTCATTTGGTAGAGTGCTTGCTTCACATGCACAAGGCCCTGTGCTCAATCCGAAGCACAGAAAGAAAGAAAGAAAGAAAGAAAGAAAGAAAGAAAGAAAGAAAGAAAGAAAGGAAGGAAGGAAGGAAGGAAGGAAGGAAGGAAGGAAGGAAGGAAGGAAGGAAGGAAGGAAGGAAGGAAGGAAGGAAGGAAGGAAGGAAAACTACATGTCTGACCAAAAGATAAAACTCCTAATCTCTTTTTTTAAGAGGGGAAAGGGGATAGGAGGAGATTTTTATGCTTGAAATCTCTATAATATTCAAATCTTATCTCTATAACTTGTATAATACATCTTCACAACTATGATTCGTTAGGAAAAGATGCCTAAAAGTAACAACTACTCTCACTTCTTAATGGAACTGGAGAAACATCATGCTAAGTGAAATAAGACAGACCCAGAAAGTCAGTGGTTGATATTTTCTCTCATATGCAAAAGCTAGACTAAATTATGGAGGAAAAAAAGACCAGGGGATCCCTTGAAAATAAAAGAGAGATCAGTGGAGTAGAGAAAGGGGATTGAGGAGGGAAGAAGAAGGGCTGGGGGAAAAGGAGGAAAGATAGAATGAAACTGACCAAACTATCCATATATGTATATATATGAAATACCACAATGAATTTCACCTTTATGTACACCTATAAAGCATTCATTTAAAAATACTATAAATAAATAGAAAAAAATGGTAGGATAGAGGAATGGAAACAGGGGAAGTAGGAGGCAAGGGAGAGGGGAAATACTGGTGACTAACTTGGAGCAATTGTATTTCATGCTTGTATAATTCTGTCAAAAAGAACCCCATATGATGTATAACTATAATGTATTAATTTTTTAAAAAGCAAAACAGAAACACAGGCATCTATTGCTTCTTCATGTGATGCTGTTTTCAATATTTCCTATTTTTTGAACATCTTATTTTAATAAAAAATATTAGCTGGGCCTGTAATCCCAGAGGTTCAGGAGGCTAAGACAGGAGGATCCCATGTTCAAAGCCAGCCTCAGCAACAGCAAGGCACTAAGCAACTCAGTGAGACCCTGTCTCTAAATAAAAATAAAATATAAGAATAGGGCTGGGAATGTATCTCAGTGTTAGAGTGTCCCCAAGTTCAATCCCCAGTAACCACCCCCCATGAAAAAAAGTTAATTAGTACTATGGTTTGGATATGATTTTTTCTCTCCAAAATTTGTTGAAATTTGGTCCCTAATATAACAGTATTGAGTACTGGGTCTTTTAAGGGTCATTTGACATTTAAAGGGATTAATGCATTTCTTCCAGGAATGGGTTAATTCTCATTAGTGTACACTAGTTATCTCAAAGTAGATTATTATAAAGCAAGTTCATCCCTTGTGTTTTGTCTCTTTCACATGTGCTTACTTGCCTTTCCATTTTTCTGTCACATTACAGTGCAGCATAAGGCACTTGTCCCATGCAATATCCCAATTTTAGACTTTCAGCCTTCAGAATTATGAGCCCAAACAAATCCCTATTCCTTATAAATTACCTAGTCTCTGGTATGCTATTATAGGAACAGAAAACAGACTAAGATGGATGGTAAATCACACCTTGTAAGGCAACATTTTTAACCTGAAAAACAGGTCTTTCGGAGTTTTTAATACCATATACTTTCTACAAATTTGAAAAGTATGTTCATAAAAAAGGCATGTGCTTTGAAAACAAACCTGTGTTGAAGCTTTTGCTTTTTAATTAGATCAAGAGCAATTTCTATTCTCCCCTGAATCATTACCACCTTCTTTAGTTCCTCTTCCTTTCTTCTTACCGTATTTTTTTTTCTTTCCTATACCTAACTTACATTGTTTCTCAATGTTCCAATATAATTAAAACTTGTTTTGCCCAGTGGATTCTAATAGGAAATGTGCCCTGTTGGATTCTGTCATGCAAAAGAGCTTTCCAAGGAAAGCTAAAGAGGAATACAAAGATCTGAAGGAACAATTTTTTTCCTACCATTTTGTGTCAAAGGAAACCTGACATCTAGAAGAAAACCTATTTAGTTTTATGGTGTAACTAATTATGCAAGAGTTTGAACAAGAATCCCTAATGTTGAAGGAAACCAATGTGCCATAGAGGAAGTCATCTTTTGTTTTTAAAAATTAATGTTTCAAATTAATTGTACAGTTTGCTTATCTGTTATATATTATAGTTTTATATAAGCCAAGAAACCAAAGATCTAGAAAGAATTAATGATGACTACATGTAATAGATAATGGTACACAAGAATAAATGGAGCTTCAGGTTTTATGCTTAATTTTCTGCATGCCTATCACAAATTAGTTTAAAGGCATACCCAAAAGAAATGATGATGATAACAATAACGATAACAACAATGACAATAATAATAATTGTATGCACCTCTGTATCACTGGTTCTAAATCCAAAGAAAGACATAGTTAAATAGCTTAATAGTAAAATGGCCCAGGGAAGAATACCTTTGATGTTGTTGCTGCTGCTGTTTTAAAGGAGCAGGCACAGCCAAATGAGTTGACTCTCCTAGAATCAGTCTGTAAAAGTGTAAAAAAAAATTAATATTTCTATGGGTTTATATTTATCTGAAAGAGAAGAAAAGGCAACAAATTCCCTGTGTTTCACATACAGTTAAAATCTGGGGATTATGGTGGGAGTGAGGGGGCAACGGAGACCAGCATCAAGACTATTTTCTAAGAATATTCTAAAGGTCATGAGATTTCTGTATTATCCAGGGAAGAGATGAAACTATTGCTTATCTCCTATCCCCATTTCTCACAGACATGGCCACTTTAAAAGGGGAAATTATGATTCTTCTAATATCCCAGTGTGTAGAAGATGAGTTCCATTATCCCATACTGAGCTTTTCTGGAAAAAAAAAAGGGGGGGGTGAAGGGGGGGGAGGTATGGGAGCAGGGAGAGGGAGGGAGTGGGAGTTTAATATGACCAAAGGTTTGTGGCTATAGGAAAAGCCTCAAAGGAAGACTGCTAATCAAAATAATTGGACTTGGGTATTACTTTCTTGAGAGAAGTTGCCAGATCCCATCCACACTAGTGAAAAATTTCATACTAAACAGAAAGTGGTTCCTTATAAGTACATGCCTGATTGTGGAAAAATAGCTACCAATGAATAGTTGTGCTTTCCAGCTTATTATGGAGCCAGAATTTGCTGGGAGGTTTTTTATTTTTATTTTTTATCATAACATTGGATTTATAACTATTTCAGTAGATACCTTCTCCTCCCTCCCCACACTTTCACAAACATATTCAAAAGAGAAGCACACCATATGAAGCAATCTAATTATGGGCCTTAAAAATAATTTTAAAAATAAACAAATAAGGCCATTCTTAGAGAAATACAGAACCAAAAAAAAAAAAACAGACTGTCTGAAATGTTGTATCTCTATATTTTAAAATGAAATTATGCTCAACACTAATGACAACAGGTTAAATAGGACCACAACAAGAACTATTACATTCTAATTAAATAATTGTTAATGAAAAAAATTTCCTCAATGTCTTAAAATGTTTTTTTCCAAATAGAAGTATATATTTCTCTGGTAAAAACTATGCCTTCTAAACAATCACTTTTCAGAAACATGATTTCTTTTTCTTCTATCAGCACAATATAATTGTACACTATAGTTGAGTTCATTTTGACATAATCATATATGTTTGGAGTGTAATTTACTCAGTTTTAGTTCCTGGTTCCCTGTCCTCTCTCCACTTATTCCCCAGTCTCTACTAGTCTTTGTTCCACTCATTTATTTATTTATTTTTGATTGATTCTTTGTAAATAGACATGATGGTAAAATTCACTGTTGTATACTTTATACATCCATATAGTATACTTTTGCCAGATTCAGTTCACATTTCTTCCCCTTTCCTGTCCTTGCTCCCATGGCTGTCAACCTCCTTCTTTTACTCCACTGGACTTCCCTAGGTTTTTATGATATCTTACCCACCTCTGTTTTTTCCCTTACTTTGTTCTAACTTCTGCATATTACAAAAAAAAAATTCTATCCTTGACATTCTGAGTCTGGCTTATTTCACTTAGCATGATGTTTTCCAGTTCCATCCATTTACCAGCAAATCCCATAATCTCATTTTTCTTTATGGCTGAGTAAAACTCCGTTGTGTATATATACCACATTTTCTTAATCCATTCATCTACTAATGTGCACCTGGGCTGGTTCTATATCTTGGCTATTGTAAGTTGCCTTGCTTATGAACATTGATTTGACTGTATCACTATATTGTGCTGATTTTAATTCTTTTGGGTAAATACTGAGGAGTGGAATAGCTGATTATTTGGTGATTCCATTCCTAGTTGTTTAAGGAATCTCCATACGACTTTCCAGAGTGGTTGTACTAATTTCCAGTCCTGACAACAATGTATGAGTGTACCTTTTTCCCCACATCCTGACCAGCATCTATTATTGTTTGTATTCTTAATAACTGCCATCTTGACTGGAGTGAGATGAAATCTCATTGTTGCTTTGATTTGCATTTTCCTGATTGCTAGTGATGTTGTACATTTTTTCACATACCTATTATCTGTTTGTGAGAAACATGCTCTTCATAGTTACTATTGATAGGAAATGTGTTTAAAAATTCTAAAGTATGTGAGTTATACTCCAAAAATAAAATTTAAAGGCTAAACACATTGCAAAAGATAAGAGACTCATAATTGAAAAATTATGCAAACAAAACCCTCCATGTGGATGAATAAAATATCACTAATTATGAAATTCTCTCAATTCTCATTGTATTTCTAGCCTCAACCCCACTGACCCAAGAAGCATGTGGCTTTGCTCTCAATTAGCAACCCAGAAAAAATAGAATAATTATCAGCTTCTTGACAGCAAGCAGATTTTGAACTCACCACTAATCAATATGAATTAAAAGATGTATTCTTAGAAATGTCAATGTTGACTTTCAGAGAAAGATTATAAGTTTGATGAGAGCAGGACTGTGGTTCTTGCACACTACTGTTTTCAATCTGCTACAGTGTTCAACACTCAATGGATGACTATAGGCGGCATAATAACCTTTGACTTGCTTTCACTGACTTTTGCTTTTCAACATGCTACATAATCTACAACTAGTTTTCATTATATTACCATAGGCTAAAGAATTATACAATCTACAACCAGTTTTCATTGTACTAATGTGAGTGTTTGGAACAGATTTTCAAATACATTTCCTACAGTGTCCTCTCTGTGAAGACCAGAAGATAAATTTCCCATGAGCCTGTGTACTCTGAACTAGCTGCACATCTCCTGAGAAACCTGTTTATGCACTTGTTGCGGAGCCTATATTTTGGAATTAATTATCTCCATATTAGTGTTGGCTGCAAGAGAGCTGAGGACTAAACCTGCAACCCACATCTAACTAGTACCTAAAGCTTTACAGAGGGCATTTGGATCCCTAGTTACACTTTGTGCTCCACTATTCCCTCCTCCTCTGGCTTTCCCTCAGCTTCATTTCCCTCACTTAGTTTTAAATTTATTTTATATATCTTTGTAAGTCACCTTAATTTCTTTTTGAAACAAGGTAGGGCATAAATAAATTGATTTTTCTTTCCTTCATGATAGAAGTTATTAACTTTGCTGAAGAGAAGAAGGGGCAAAAGAAGACAAAATATAGAGTTTGGCAATGTATGGCTGATTTTAAGAGACCTTGGGGATATCTTGTGAAGAGAAGATACTATTTCTAACCCACATTGTATAGTTTTAATTTTATGCACACACAGGCAATTGCACAATGTCAACCCTTTTTATTGTTATAGCCATTATGTTAATGCTCCAAATTTTTTTAAAATAAAGAATCAAAGGAACATGACTGAACTGGAGATTTTTCAATTTTACTTATGGTAGGAACATTAGAAATAAAGAAAATTCATGAATTGTAAAAATATATGAAGCCCACTAGTACCAAGTGGACAGAATGACTTCTCACTCTTGAATTATGTTTCAAGATTCAGATTTCCTCTCCCTCCATCTTTCTACACTTCATATAGAAAATTATCAATTTTTTATGAGGAGTATATTCTCAGGTGACAGGCAAATAGACCAATACCAGGTAACAGCAAGTGAACAAAATTTTTAGGAACTAATGTTTGAATTATATAGTTTATTCAGAAATTCAGTTTTATCATAATGTGACAAATTATGATAATTGTCAATCTGCATATAGAATATTTCTGTTTACTACCACTATCCCTACAGCTACATAATATGTACATTTAATTGAAAGGAAGAAACTATAGCAAAGGAGATATACACACATATAGACACACATACAGAGTCATCTGCCCTCAAATTAAGAATTTTCTCTATCACAAGAATCATGGCTATCTCTATCAAAACTACTGTCTATTTTAGAATTTAAATTTAAATTTTATTTGTATTTATAAATGCAGTTATCATTACCATTGTTACCCTATCACTCTCCATAATTGTCTTTCAGTCACGTACAGAGTGAGCCTGACCATAAATGTTTTGACATGAAACTGCAATTCAAACAATAAAATGGGTTATAATACTTCTAAAAATAATTTACCCCTAAGCTTTCCATATAGACTGGTAGCATGCAGACTGAGGGGCACAAAGCACCTCCAGCCACATGCTTACTATACTTTGTACTCTTCTGCATCTGTACATTCAGCTGCATGGTTTCAAAGACAATTCAGATATCATAACAAGGCTGTGATATCCAGAAACTTTTTAGCATCAGATTTTATAAAGCACTGATTATTATTAGCAATATTATCATTATTGTATTTAAGACACATGGAAAAATTGTTTTGAGAGTTTGTATCTTTCAAAGAGAAAGCTACTGTTTTAAGTTCTTAGTTTGGAGGCAGCTATATAAATATGTAGTGCACTTATATATAATGTATATATGAATGTCGAAGATATAGATACCACATACAAGTACATACATATTAATATGTACAATCATATAAACATTTACATATATTACACATATATATCCTATATATATATAATATACATATATACCATATGTATATAAAAACATATACACATAAACATACACACATATATGAATCTTTATACTGAAAATGATTTTGTTGGCATCAGGACTTGTTGTGCACTGCCACCCAGGGGCTATCTACAACATTTTACCATTCTATCCTGCCAAAAAGCATTCAGAGTCATTACCAAATGCACGTTCAACTGTCCTTCATGGTAACTGTTAGCATTCCCATTGCATTTCCTGTAGTTTTGATATCATTTCTCATAGCCTAAGTGCACATTTCAAAAACAAAAGCCAGAGAAAAGAATGCCAAACAAGCAAAGGACCACCTAGATGAAAACAAACAAGTTATACTGACAAAACTGACAAAAGGGAATATAAAAAGGGGAAAGAAGAGAAGGAGGAGGTTTATTGGGTTTCATGCCCACTGCTCTGGGTAAATATTCCTTCTTGTAACAATAAAGACAAATAAAGTACAAAGAAAGGATAAAGCAGAAGATTACAGACCTGGCCAGTGTTTGATAAATGGCATTCTACTTCACTTTGCTTATTGTGTACTTCATACCTCACTCCTGAATATGGAAGAGAATTTTATTAAAGATTTAGCCACGGTGGTGGTGGTGACTGGCTCACAGTAATTTTCCTACAAAGTAGTTTAATCTATCACAGGGCAGACAGTGCACCTTCTTACCATGTATCATATCTGTCTATTGAGTAAGTGCTATCCAAATCCAATTTCTTTTCATTTTTGGAACCTCTGATGCATATTCAAGATACACTTTCGTTTTGTCTTTGCCCTAAATTGGTGCTGTATAGATGGAAGAAAAATAATTGTACTAATAAAAAGGAAATCTGCACTCTATAGTTTCTATACTATTTTGGTCATTTTTTACATTTTATAAAAATAAATTGCAAAGTTTTAATTGCAGATAATATTGGTCACATGTGGAGCTCCCAAGACCTCCAGTGTTTATGAATATGAATATGAAGCACTGCATCACTGATTATGAAATGAACTTAGAAAACCATTACAGTCAAGTTTCAGTTTTGAGCTTTGTGGAGTACATAGGTGTGCTCCATTCAATAATAGGATGACTTGTACAATAATAAGGAAACCATTTCAACCAAAATCATTCAGCAGTTCATTATGTGATAAAATGTAAATCTAGAAGTGTCATAAGCAAGGCACCTCTAGAGTGCTCTCCTATGGAATCACGGAAATTAGAAAAACCCTGTGAGGTCATTCACTTCATCTGTCCCTGGTATCAAAGTGTTCTCAGCAAAATATTTTCAAATATAGAGTCCATACTTCCCATCATGAGATTCTATTATTTCTCCTTTTGTTGCATTACTTTTTTCACTATGATGAATTATTTTCTAACCTGACAATTGTTTCATTTAAATATTATTGGTCTTTTTGCAACAAATAAGTAATTCTCCCTATACAAAATATTGTTACACTCTTCTTATATTCTCTTTAAAACTGATCTTACACATTTTTTACTTATAAGGCTAAATACAGTACTGTTGGGCCAATAAAATTTACATTTTGGAAACACAAACTATTATTGTCTGATAGTCCTACGGGGATCCAGAAATCCCAGACACAGTCAATTCCAATCTACCAAAAACTTAAAAGGTATGCTTACCTGGTCAATTTCCAAGCTGTTTCTACTTTCGGCAACCAGAATTATTAGTACCCTTTGTCTGACCCCAAATACAAACATAAGATTTTGGAAAAATTAAAAGTAGATTCTTATTAGGAAAATTTGAGCAACACTTCAACTTTATCCAAGTCCTTCAATTTACATATGAGAAAATAATTGAATCCCAGAAAGCAATTTGTCTATGTGGCCAAACACCTGAATTAATTTACAATTAGAAGTGTATAACTTAAGTCTAAAAGATCTAGTTTCATTTCCTCCCTCTGCAGTTAATTAATTTTGTCATTTTTGGTAATCCATTAGCCTTCTGAGCCTCAGATACTTGTCTATAAAATGGAAAGAACAATATTTGGCATACAAGTTAGTTACAGGAATCAAACTTAAAATGCTTTTAACACAATACCTGGTTCAGAATAACTGTTCAATAAATGATACCAGTTAGTCACAAAAAACAGCTTATAAACCATTGTTTAAGATTTACTTAGCACATTCATTAATTGCACCTATCATCTCTCCTTCACTTAGATCTAAGTGTTATGCATCAATACTCATAATAAGAGAAAAATAAGGTTTTGTCTAAAGCTAAGTACAAGATATTCACTCATCAGTTACAACTAAGGATGTTTAAAGAGGTATGGCATTGCACTATGAAATATTTAGCCCAGTTTGAGGGTAAGAGAGACATAATAAATTTGTAATGTTGCAAAGAACCTAATTCTTTTAATCAGTGTCCTAACTTACACTGAAAATAAAATGTTTAAATACTATTTAGCATAAATTAAAACTAAAACATGGTCTTTATATGTATTTCTGGGTTTTAAAAAAATCATTTTTATATTATAAAAATAATACATATGGTGAAGAAAATTTTCCAGTGCAAAAAAAGAAAAAAGTCATTTATAATTTTACTATCCAGAAATAATTGCTTTTAGCGTTTTGACAAAAATCCTTAAAATCTTTTAAGTATATATTTTCCAATTATTTAATAGATATTGAGTTCATCATATATGAAATAAGTTATACACTCTTATTTAGTTATACACTACCTTATTTTCCAATTATAAATGCTGAGTATTTATCCATCATATATTCTTTTATTTTTTATTTGTTCTTTTTAGATACACATGACAGTAGAGTGTATTCTGAAGTATTATACATGGATGGAATACAAATTTTCTAAGATCCTATCTTGAAAAGATGTTTTTAAGTATCATGTCATAGGGATGAATCAATATTTTATTTTACTCCCATTCTCCTGTAAAACATTTATGCTGTTCTCATAACACTGTAATTAGCATCCTTTGGTTCCATAAATTCTTTTCAATTAGAATTTTCTATCAACCATTAAACTGAAAACTCCTTGAAGCCACAGCTCTTGTACAACCTGTATTGGATTTCATTTGCTGCCAGCATGGTGTGATTATTCAATAAGAACTACTCTAAGGGGCTGGGGTTATAGCTCAGTGGTAGCGCGCTTGCCTAGTACATGTGAAACACTGGGTTCAATCCTTAGCACCACATAAAAATAAATAAAATAAATATATATATTTTTAAAAGAACCACTCTAAGAAATATGTCCCTATTAATTAAAATTCAGTAAAGGCATTTTCCTTTATAGACACTAGGAAACTAATTCAGAATCTGTGATTCACACTACTCCACTTTCCTTACATTGACATAATAAATTTTAACAGAAAATTTTAAAATTACTGCTAAATATGGCTCCCTCTGTCTGAATGTTTCCTCCATAAACCATGAAACTTCTTAAGTATCAATACATTCAAGATACATCCATAAATTCACATGTTTTGCTAGCCACTGTAGTACCTAGATGACTCTAAAACTAGTTAAGGTTAGAAACCAGAAAAACAGTCCTATTTCTTATAGATAGCAAAAATACCCATATATTTTAAATGCCACCTTTTAAAATTCCAAAGCAATATATGTATTTTATATTCAAAGAACAAATTTGAAGGATTTAAATTCGCAATCATAATAGAGAAAATTGAATTAATAATTAAAATAATTTAGGAACTGACATATGCTACTTGCATGGAACTTAAAAACTTCCTGTGTAAAGATTGATTTGAGAGTAATTTTTAAGTCAAGCCATTATAATAATAAAGAGGAAAGCACCAAATTACATCATGCTGAAAGAAAAATAGCAACCAGAAAGTTGACTGTTTCAAGAATGATCTTAAGTGACTATGATGGAGCAAAAATATACTTTTTGAAATAATATTATATAGAAAGCTTTTCTCTGAAAAAATAAACCACCTTAAGTGTATGCTTATAAATGTTAGACTAACATTATAAATATTTTCTCCATTCATTACCTTTAAACTCCTACTAGTCTGATCTTCCAAAGTAAAAAGTTCTCTATTGACAACAAAAGAATTTTATTTTTAACACTGCATCATTTATTATTAAACCACAGTATTTATAAGGCATAGCACCAGTTATAATGGAAGACAGTACATTCTGGAAACTAAAAATCTTTTATTCAATCTCTTAAGACACACTCACGAGTACAAAAGCCTCTCATCAAAAGAGAACTTTAAGACGACCTATTTAACTATAGTCATAGAGGTGATTTGGAAATTTGTAAAAGTAAGTTTACATTCACACTTCCAGTAGAATCAGCTACCAGGGTCAGTAACACAATAAAATAGTCAGATCAGGACCACTTTATGTCTTGCACAAGACTATACCTACTACCACACAGCGCCACCTGGCAGCAGAATTAAAAACTGTGTCACTATGCTCTCCTGAGAATAGTCACTAATTGGTACTATACTCTGTTCTCCTTAATGACCCCAAATGATGCTGACCTCATTTTCCTCATTAAAAATGGACACATTCACATCCCAACTTTGAAAAGCCTGAATTTTTTTCATTTTATTTTATTATTCCTACTTTTAAGTATTTTAATTTAAAGCAGTACATTTTCAAAGAATATCTTCACTGTAGCTGATCACAATTGATAATAATAAATGCTATCTGCATTTTTCAAAAATAAGTTGTCATCAGTTTTCAGGGAGATCATCACAAGTTAATTTACAACAGTAACATGAAAAAATCCAGTGTTCAATGGAGTATAGGTGTCTGCCTCTTTGGTAAAGGAATAACAACAGAAATAATAACTTCTAATACCCACCTGTTTGATTACTATTTTTATGTATAAGTTTACCCACATATAAACACATGTATTTATGCCCTATTTATATATCTAAAGACATTATTTGCACATATTAAGATGAAATAAATCTTATTCAATCCATTGGCCTTTCTCTTCACAATGAGTTGCTTTAACCCGGATACATATAACAACCAGAGATACTCCCAACAAAAACTTAAATAGTAACTATTTCCACAACCTGACCAAAGAAATGTTTTTTCCTTTGACTGAAAAAGGAAATTTTTATTATCCACTGTTCCTTAGTCCTAAACAATTACCTTTTACCATACCATTTCTTCATAACTGCATAAATAAAAAAGGAGGGAGAAAAACTGATGATGATTGTCTGCAGAGACACTACCACTGGGATCCCAAAAATAATACCATAAACTCAATGAGAAAAGTACAAAGCTGGGTTCATATTCATATTTACCCAACTAGATGGTTCTGATTGAAAAAGTCAGTAAACATCTCTGTATAACATTACAGATTTCCTGACCATAAAAAAATATTTGTTATATTATTTATAATAAATATTATGTTTGATAATCTTCCTTAATTATGGAGCAATTGTTACTTAAGAATTTTAAAAATGCATATTTGTTTTGTGCTTTCTAGTCTTTCTTCTTAAGTCTTTTAAAAATAAAAACTTACATTAGTAGCAATCAAAATATGGCTTCAATATTCAAAAGTGTCCAGTAAAAATATCATAGAGTGGAGATACAGCACACATCTGATTATACAGTCAAAGAAAAACCTATTCTTGCATTTCCTTTGGCTCCCAAACAGGGGTACATGAGAAGAAGAAAAAAATGTTATAAAAAGGACATACTTATTGGAAAATGGCTTAAATCACATTTTGTTGATGCACTTCTTTCCTCAAAACTCAGGGCTGGAATTGCAGTCATCACATGGACAAAAATGAAGAATGAAAGTCACATTTTTCCCTACCTTCCTCTCTGTAAGTGCTTTCTCATGTTGGTAGAGGGTTGGAAAGAGAATATAAGAACACAGAACAATAAGAAAATTACAGCAATAGTTAAAATGAGATGAGAAAAAAAGAGATGATTTCAGAAATTAGAAAGCTAGTCTAAAAGAATTTAGTGACATATTTGATGGGAGAAGGTTTAAAGAGAATCAAAAATACAACTGGAAGATATTTTCTTCAAAGGAGAAATGAATATGGACAACAATGACCAATCACAAAACTGGTTTTGGATCTGTTGAACTTTATATGCTTCAAGTGTGATTTCTTAGTGAAAATGAATCAGCAGTCAGTTATACTTGATTCTGATGTCAGCAAACAAATCTAGGTAAAGGCACAGTGATGAATATAACAATAAATGCACAATTAAACAGTTATTGAACACAGAAATAGAATTGGAGGAAATGTTCCCCAAAATTATCATAATGACATCCATTCTTCATTTTTACTACTTAAGCTCCTGCTGGCAACCTATTATGCTTTAAAATACTTCTGTAAGAATTATAAATACAATAGATAGGAAAACGAGATCAACTAATTATACTGAATGATTTTAGTGTGAAGTGTTTCCAAAATCAATATTTAAAAATCTCAAGGTTATTATATTCCTTTTTGCCATTATCCTATCTCTTCAAATGACATAATGTACTTGAGAAATTGAATACATTCAAACTTTTATTAGGAAACTAAAGCATTAATACTACTAAACTCTGGGGAACTGCCAAAGTAGTAAGCTTCCAAAGGTTTGCCATCTGACCCCAGATATATTGCCAAGAATTAGGGGAAAAAAATTTTAAGTAACATTTACTGTAAAAATCATGTAATCTTTCATTTCTGCAGGAAATAGATAGCAATTTGGTTTTAAGGTGAGATCTTGAAAACAACTATACCAACATAATCATCAAATTTGGCTTTATTAATTTGAAATGGTTAGAGGTAAAATTTACCTGAATATTTGTAGTTGACTTCCATCTGGACTTTATTACTCACAAGTCCATGCTCTTTAAAACTATGTCTTTGGGATGACATATACTTTCAGAGTTGCCAGGCTATTTTGAGGGTAAAGCTGGCCTCGTGAGTCATGAAGAAGTGACACTAGAGTGGATATAATGTACTTGATCTTCGTAACAGCCAATATTTGTGACCTTTCAGAACTGGCTAAAGCAAAATAAGAAACCTCAACTGTAAAGATCAAGAAGAAACCCACACTGAGAATAGGCCTAAACTAGGACAAGTAGTTGGGAAAACTTGTCCCAAAAGCTGTAAAACTCAAAATATCATGAAACTCTGAGAAAATAGATTTTAAGATGAGAGATAGTAAGAACTTCATTTTAAAAAATACCAAACAGAATGATAAATTGGACATCAGATTTTAAAATATCAAAATGATAAATGTTAAATGCAATGTTAAAACTGGCAAGAACAGGAAGGAAATTAAAATCCTGAAGTAGGCACTTTAAAATATCTTTTAGGTTGCCAAAGCACTAAACCGTATTTAATTATATGCAAATATACCATTATATCTCAATTGTTCTATCCACTTGATTGGGCAATGGAAAGAGTGCTCCTAGTCCTAAGGGTGAAGACAATTTTTTTCAAATATTAACTTACAATTTATAACTTAGAAACAGTGTTCACAATATACTCTGAAAGCAGATTTCTTGAAACACTTATGGCAGGGTTTTTTCAAGGAGTCACATACACAAGTTCAAATGTCAAATCTATCTGCCATTAGCATGGCCACAAATCTTCTACCAAGCCAAAGACAATCAACTAAACCATTTATACCATCGTGAATTAATTCAGTACATAAACTCTTGCACAGAAGTTTAAAAGAAAATACAAACAGTAAAAATTTCAAATAGCTTCATGAGCACATCATCAAATACAGCATGGAATATTGATTATTTAAGCCTCTGTTACTCAAAATGTAGTATGACCTGAGAAACAGAAGCAAAACTTTGGATCTTGGTAGAAAGTATATACTTAGGACCAGGACAAACCTACTAATTCACAATCTGCATTTTAATAATTATCTCAGTTGACTCATCTGCACATTCAGGTCTAAGAAGCACCACTCCAAATTAGATAAAACTTGGTTAAATGAAGTTTGAGCAAGCCCTTAAGAATTGTCCAAAACTCATAAATGAATAATTAAGTCATTTGTTTTCATTATGCAAGAAAAAAAATAAAGGTTTAATTTCACACCATTTTCCTTGGAAATCTAAAATTCTGTTTAAAAAATCTTTTTCAAAATTTAAAAATTCTTTTACCAAGATTCAACTATAAATAATAAATCATAGGGACATGCAGCAATTAGAGATGATGTTGCTTAGCAAGTGCTATAATGTGTCAACTCAAAAGCCAACGGACAGCATAGTAAATTGTGTGAATCTGCAAAAGAGAAAATGCAGTTCAGATCAATCTTTTCAGACAATTGTCTCATTTAAAAGCATCAGGATTTTTAGAAACTTAAGCTTTAAATTTCAGGGTGATTTGAATCTCTTTTTACACAAAAAATCAACCCCATTATTTACAGAAAAGTATATACCCTAGATCCAATAACATCACTTTTAGCAGACTTCATAACTTTTTTGAACTTTAGTTTCTTTACCAGTACAAAGAAGAATTTTATTACTCATTTAAAAGAGATTGAAGTTAAATAAGTAAGGAAAGAATTCTAAATACAATGCTAAACATATAATCAATAAACTCTGGCATCCTATAATATTTAGTAATATTTATAGGATTTTTTTGGATTTTTGTCAAACATACCTATCAATGACAATATTTCAAATTTCAGGAAAACACATCTCACTCAGTGATGGTTAATAAATAAACACTTTGAATTAAAACAAATTGACAGGTAAAAAGAAAATTAATCAAAATAAATAAGTTAGTAACAAAAATAAATTATAGCACCGGACACACTTATGCATATGTAAGTTTTGAGGCTATTACTATAATGAATTAATTCTAGGTGTTTGTCAAATTATTTTATCTTTTAATCATCTTTATTTTATATATGATGATACTGAGACTCAGGTATAACAACTGAAGTCATCATAGTGTCACATGGAATGTTTTCACTGCCCTAAAAGTCCTCTCTGGTATTTTCATCCCTCCCTCCCTCCCTCCCTGCTAGCTCCCCAAACTCAGGCAACCAGTGATCTTTTTGCTTTCTTGATAGGTTTACCTATTCCAGAATATTCTATATTTTGACTCTTTTTTGTTGTCGTTTTTGGTTCTTTTTATTTATACATGACACAAGAATCCATTTTGACATAATTACAAAAGCATGGAATATATCAGGTTCTAATTCAGTCCCTAGGAACTCCTCTTCCTCTTGCCTCCCCCAAAGCCCTGCTGCCTTTCCTCTACTTCACAGACCTGCCATTTACGCTATTTATTTTTTTTAATTAATTTCTTGTGCATGTACACCATGGTGAGATTCACTATGTTATATTTATATATGTACATAAGAAATTATATCAGACTCATTCCACTGCTTTCCTTTTCCAAACCCTCCTCCCTTCTCTTCATTTCCCATTGTCAACTCCACTGAACTTCTTTTTATTTTTATATTCCCTGCTCTTTGATTGGGGATTAACTTGGATATTAACAGAGAAAACACTCAACGTTTGGTTTTTTTGTGACGGGCTTATTTCACTTAGCATGATAATCTCCAGATAAATCTATTTACTGGAAAATGTCATAAAGCTATTTTTCTTTATGGCTGAGTATGCTTCATTGTGTATGTACACCACATTTTCTTTATCCATTCATTTGTTGAAGGGCACCTAGTATGGCTCCTTAGCTTAGCTAACATGAATTCTGCAGCTATAAATATTAGCATGGCTTCATCACTGTAGTATGCTGATTTTAAATCATTTGGATATATACCAAGGAGTGGTATACCTGGGTCAAATGGTGGTCCCATTCCTAGTTTTTTGAGGAATCTCCATACTGCTTTCCAGAGTGGTTGCACCAATTTGCAGTCCCAACAGCAAGGTAGGAGTATACCTTTTCCCCACATCCTCACCAACATTTATTGTTACTTGTACGCTTGATAATTGCCATTCCAACTGGAATGAAATGGAATCTCAGTGTAGTTTTGATTTTCACTTCTCTAATTGCTAAAGATGTTGAACATTTTTCCATATATGTATTGACCATTCATGTTTCTTCTTCTATAAAGTGCTTGTTCAGTTCCTTTGTCCATTTATTGATTGGATGATGATGATGATGATGATGATGATGATGATGATGATTTTGGTGTTAAGTTTTTTTAGTTCTTTTTATATTCTGGAGAATATAATGCCCTATCTGAGGAGCAGGTGGTAAAGATTTTCTCCCATTCTGTAGGCTCTCTCTTCACATTCATAATCATTTCTTTTGCAGTGAAGCAACTTTTTGATGACATCTTATTTATTGATTTTTGATTTTACTTCTTGCACTTTAGGAGTCTTGTTAAGGAAGTCAGTTCCTAGGCTAACATGTTGGAGAATTGGGCCTACATTTTCTTCTAGCAGGTGCAGCGTTTCTGGTCCAATTCCTAGGTCTTTGAGCCACATTAAATTTAGTGTAGGGTGAGAGGGGTTAAATTTAATTCTACTATATATAGATTTTCAGTTATCACAGCACCATTTGTTAAACTGCTATCTTTTTCCAATGTATTGTTTTGGCACCTTTATCAAGGTGGGTTTATCTCTGTGTATATTCTGTTCCATTGGTCTTTATGCCTGTTTTGGTGCCAATACTATGCTGTTTTTTGTTACTATAGTACAAATTTAGTGCTTGTATTTTGATGACTCCTGATTTGCTTTTCTCATTTAGGATTGCTTTGGCTATTCTAGGTCTTTTATTTTTCCAAATGAATCATGACTGTTTTTTTTTTTTATTTCTATGAAGAGCATCACTAGAATTTTAATGGGAATTGTTTTGAATATGTATAACACTTTTGTTAGTATGGTTATTTTGACAATATTAATTCTGCCTATCTTAGAAAGGTCTTTCCACCTTCTAAGCTCTCCTTCAATTTCTTTCTTTGGTGTTCTGTAGTTTTCATTATAGAGGTCCTTCACGCCTTTGTTAGATTGAGTCCATCGTGAATGAAATAATTTTCCTAATTTCTCTTTCAGCTGATTCATCACTGGAGTGTAGGAACACAATTGATTTATGGGTGTTGATTTGTATCCTTATATGCTTATTTGCTGAATTCATTTATGAGTTCTAGAAGTTTTCTGGTGGAATTTCTTGGGTCTTCTAAATATAGGATCATGCCATTGGCAAAACAGAGAGTGTGCTCTTCTTTTCCTAATTGCATCCTTTTAATTTCAAGGACTGCTGAATAGGAGTGGTGAAAATGGGCATCACTGTCTTGTCCCTGTTTTTAGAAGCAATGGTTTCAGTTTTTCCTCCATTTAGAATGATATTGGCCTTCTTGTTGAGTTTGTTATATATAGCCTTTATGATGTTGAGGTATGTTATTTCTATCCCTAGTTTTTCTAGTGTCTTAAATATGGATGCTGTACTTTTTTTTTTTTTTTTTACTCTTGCCATGAAGTTTGTTTTATTGTTTTGGTACTAGGGATTGAACCTAGGGGTGCTTAACCACTGAGCAACATCCCCAGTCTTTTTATTTTTTTATTTTTTTTATTGGTTGTTCACAACATTACAAAGCTCTTGACATATCATATTTCATACATTAGATTGATGTGGGTTATGAACTCCCAATTTTTACCCCAAATGCAGATTGCAGAATCACATCTGTTACACATCCACAATTTTACATAATGCCCTAATAGTAATTGTTGTATTCTGCTACCTTTCCTATCCCCTACTATCCCCCCTCCCCTCCCCTCCCAACTTCTCTCTCTACCCCATCTACTGTAATTCATTTCTCTCCTTGTTTATCTTCCCATTCCCCTCACAACCTCTTATATGTAATTTTGTTTAGCAATGAGGGTCTCCCTTCATTTCCATGCAATTTCCCTTTTCTCTCCCTTTCCCTCCCATCTCAAGTCTCTGTTTAATGTTAATCTTTTCTTCTTACTCTTCCTCCCTGCTCTGTTCATAGTTGCTCTCATTATATCAAAGAAGACATTTGGTATTTGTTTTTTAGGGTTTGGCTAGCTTCACTAAGCATAATCTGCTCTAGTGCCATCCATTTCCCTGAAAATTCTATGATTTTGTCATTTTTTATTGCTGCATAGTACTCCATTGTGTATAGATGCCACATTTTTTTTATCCATTCATCTATTGAAGGGCATCTGGGTTGGTTCCACAGTCTAGCTATTGTGAATTGTGCTGCTATGAACATCGATGTGGCAGTGTCCCTGTAGCATGCTCTTTTAAGGTCTTCAGGGAATAGTCCGAGAAGGGCAATAGCAGGGTCAAATGGTGGTTCCATTCCCAGCTTTCCCAGGAATCTCCAAACTGCTTTCCAAATTGGCCGCACCAATTTGCAGTCCCACCAGCAATGTACAAGTGTACCCTTTTCTCCACATCCTCGCCAGCACTTGTTGTTGTTTGACTTCATAGTGGCTGCCAATCTTACTGGAGTGAGATGGTATCTTAGGGTGGTTTTGATTTGCATTTTTCTGACTGCCAGAGATGGAGAGCTGGATGCTGTACTTTGACAAATGCTTTTTCTGCATCTATTGACACAGTCATGTGACTCTTTTCTTTACATCTATTTATGTGGTGAATTGCATCTATTGATTTCTGTATGCTGCATCTTGATGGGATAAAAACCACTTGATAATGTTGAACTATCTTTTTAATGTGTTTTTCCACACATTTTGCCAGTATTTTATCAAGAATTTTTGCATCTATGTTCATCAAGGATATTTTTCTGAAGTTTTCTTTCCTATTATGTCTTTGTCTGTTTGATATCAGGGTGATAAGCTTTGTAGAATAAATTTGGAAGATTTCCTTCCTTTTCATGGAATAATTTGAGGAGCATTGATATAAGTTCTTCCTCAAAGACCTGATAAAACTAAGCTGAGAATTCTTCCAGTTCTGGAATTTTCTTAGTTGACAGGCTTTTGATGGCTTGTTCAATTTCATTACATGAAATTGATCTAATTTTCTATATCCCCCTAGTCAAATTTGGGTAGGTCATATGTCTCTACAAATTTGACTATGGCTTCAAGATTTTCTAGTTTATTAGGGTATAAATTTCAAAATTGTTTTTGATAATCCTCTGAATTTCAGTAGTATCTGTGGTAATATTTTTTTTTCTTCTCAGATTTTAAGAATTTGAGTTTTTTCCCCTCTTTTTTTTGGTTAGCCTGGCTAAGAATTTATCAATTTTGCGTAGTCTTTCAAAAAACCAATTTTTTGTTTCATTGATTTTTGAATTTTTTAAATTGCAATTTCATTTGATTTTGGCTCTCATTTTAATTATGATCTGTCTTCTACTGATTCTGGTATTGGTTTGTTCCTATTTTTCCAGGGGCTTTGAGATGTAATGTTAGATTATTTATTTTGTATCTCTCTATTAATTTCATATATGAGCTTAATGCTATGAACTTGTCTTATAGGATCACCTTTCATAGTGTCCCAGAGATTTTGATATGCTGTATCACTATTCTTATTTCCTCAAAGTATTTTTCTATTTCATTCCTGATTTTATCTGCTACCCATTCATCATTCTAAAGTGTATAATTTAGTCTCCAGATGTTATTACTTTTTAAATTTTTTTTAGTTGTAGTTGGACACAATACCTTTATTTATTTATTTATTTATATGTGGTGCTAAGGATTGAACCCAGGGCCTCACATGTGCTAGGCGAGTGCTCTACTGCTGAGTCACAACCCCAGCCCCTCTAGGTGTTATTTTGTTTATTACCATTGATTTTTAATTTTATTCCATTATAATCTGATAGAATGCAATGTATTCTATCAGATTTACTGTATTTACTAAGATTTGTTGTGTGGCCTAAAATATGGTCTATTTTAGAAAATGTTCCATGTGCTCCTGAGAAGAAAACTGAGTTCAGTCACTGATAAATGAAATATTCTATAGATGTCTGTTCAGTCCAAATTATTAATTGTAATTTTTAGTTCTATAGCTTCTTTACTTAGTTTTTATTTGGATGATCTATCCTTTGATGAATAAGGTATGTTAGTTACCAAGTATTATGGTGTTGTGGTCTATTTGATTCTTAATATTGAGAAGGGTTTTTTTTGATGTATGTAGATGCTCCATTGTTTGGGGCATAAATATTTACAATTGTTATTTCTTATAGTTGTATTATTCACTTAAGATGTATGAAATGAACTTCTTCATCTCTTCTTATTAATTTTGGCTTGAGGTCCACTTTATCTGATATAAGAATAGTAACTCCTCCTTGCTTATGAGATCAATGTGAATGTTTGTTTTCCATACTTTCACCTTCAGTCAGTGGATGTTTTTGTTATGAGGTGAGTCTCTAGGAGACAGCATATTGTTGGTTCTTATTTTTTAACCCAATCTGCCAACCCCTGTCTTTTGATTGAAGAATTTAGACAATTAACATTCAGTGTTATTATCAAGAGATGATTTTTATTTCCTGTCATTTTGATTTATTTCTAGTGTTTAAGTTGAACTCAATTCTCTTTTGATTGACTATTCTTCTGGTGTAGCTCCTCCCTCTGCTGGTTTTCATGTCTTCTTCACAAGATATTTTTTGAGTATGTTTTGTAATGCAGGCGTTCTAGTTATAAATACTTTTAGCTTTCGTTCATCATGGGAAGTTTTTATTTCATCAATTCTGAAGCTTAATTTTACTGGGTATAATATTCCTGGTTGGCATCTATTTTCTTGTAGAGCTTGGTATACATTATTCCAAGACCTCCTAGCTATTAGGGTCTGGGTTGAGAAATCAGTTGAGATCCAGATTGGTTTACCTCTCAATGTGCCCAATCGTTTTTCTCTATCAGCTTTTAAAATTCTTTCCTTACTCTGTATGTTAGGTATTTTCATAATAATGTTTTCTTGGAGTGGATCTATAAGGATTTTCTATGTTTTGAATCCTATCTGCCTTCTGTATTTGAATATCCATTTAATTCTTGAGGTTTGGATTTTTTCTGATATTATTTTATTGAAAAGTTTGTGTGTTCATTTAGTTTGTATTTCAGAGCCTTCTCTATCCTGATGAATCCTAAATTTGGTCTTCTCATGTTATCCCATGTTTCTTGAATATTCTCTTCATGGTCTTTTAACATCTTTTCTCTATGGTAGCCTTTATTTTTAAGATTATATACTTTGTCTTCAAGGCCTGAAAATCTGTCTTCAATGTGGTCTAGTCTATTGGTGATGCTTTCCATTAAATTTTTAATCTGGTGCATTAATTCCTTCAAGGATTTCTGTTTGGTTCTTTTTCAGAATCTCTCTCTTTATTGAAGTGATACTTCACTTTCTATTTCTCTCTGATTTTACTTGTTACATCATCTCTTGTTGAACAGTTTAACTATAAACTTTCTAAATTCCTTCTCTGACACTTCTTTCAATGTGATGTCAATGAAGTTGTTGGAGCATTATGGGTGGTCTGGGATGGTTTGTTCCTTTGCTTTTTCATGTTGTTTGTGTGTCTACCCATCTATCAATATGATTCTGACTTCTTCTTTTAAGTGAAGTATTATTTTGTGAGCTTCCTTTTCTTAAAAGCCCTGTTTTACGTGACTATCCAGATAATGATATTTTAATTAAATGTGTGAGCTCTGTTGATCTGAATATCAGCCTCACTTTAAGCAATGCCACAGAACCCTATTTACTATAGTCACTTCCAAGCCAGCCTTTGTTCTGTTCAACCTTATCAGAACAAAGATTTTGTTGCAGTTGATCTCTGCTGTTCCTCAAATTCAGGTATATACCTATAATAAAGTTCTGGAATTTAGGTCAAATAATTAGTTTTTAAATTTAGTAAATTTACTAAACCCTTAAATGGTAGCTAAAAAAAGGGAGAAAAATTGGGCAGATAGGAGAGAGGAGGGGGAGAGAATGAAAATAAGATGCTGTAAAGGGGCAATTTATACCAAAGTAGAAAGGAGAGAGTGGATGGATGATATTTGAGGTTGTAGCAGATACTGCCAGGGGTTGAGTAGGGGATAAAACAAGCAAGTTTAAAGTAGAGATATGAAAAAAGAAGTTTGGTTATAATTAATGAAATTTAATTTAATTTAAAATTAGATTAAACACATTCAAATGGGTTGAAGGTACCATGTTGGCTATTGGGTTAATAATTATGGTTCAAGTTAAGGAGTTATTTATATGATCAATGTTGATGTTAGAGTTGTTTATTGCATATCATGTCCAGGTAAAGAAAATTCTTGTTCAATCTTGGTTTGAATTTTATTAGGATTTGGACATTTTGCAGATATCCATCAGGTCTTAGGCCATGGATCTCTCCTAAGTTTCTAGGGTACAGGGATCAATTTCCTAGTTGCTATGATGGTCCTACCAGCAGCTTCTGGAAGCAGCTGACTGTTCAGATGGCATAGCGTTTTTATTGTGTCAAGTAGTTCAGGATGTAGGTTCTGGAATTTCCCTGTAATTGCTGTGTGTCACTGTGTACCTGTTCCCCTCTACTGACTTCTTTTCACAGTTGTAAAGGTTCTAGTGACTGTCTGTGGACACAGGAAATCTGTGTTTTCCGCTAGAGATTTGTTGTGCAGGAGCATTTCCCCAGTGGATGCCACTCTGAGTTACAGCTGTGAAAAGTCTCCTGTGGTGGTTGTGGATTCTAGTTTCCACTGCCCAAGGTTGTGAATGGCTTGCATTGTTTCCTTATGCAAGGATCCATGAGTATCTGTACAATGCCCTGTCACTTGCCAGTTATGATTCACAGTTCAGGATGTATACTTGTTAGGCCAATTGGTATTGCTATCTACTATATCCCTATCTGCTGCATAGAATCAGGCAATTTCCTGCTAGGTCTCTATGCTATTGGATATTCAGACATCTTCCCTCAGGTGGGCCCTTCAATCTGCCCCCACAATCTGGATCCCAGGGACTGTTTCTAGTCTTTCTATGATGCCTTCCCCAAGAGTCACTGGCTGGAGTCCTAGTGAATCTGCCTTCCTTTGTTCAAAGCCAAGGCTGCTTCTTTGTTACCTCTGTGTTGAACAAGCAAGTAGATGCTCTTGCCTTAGTCTCAGAAGGTGAGTGGGGTCAGATGTAAACTTTCTAGGGAAAAGTCCCTTCTAGACTGCTCGGTTTCTCTTGTTCACAGTGAGGGAGGAAAATTTCAGTGATTTAGGGCTATTAATGGTCTTTTTTAACATATTTTTAAGAAGCCCCATTGCAGGGACTTCCCTCTAGTTTAATTTGCATGAGAAGATAACACTCTGATTTAAAAGGGTGACTGGGTGGCTGAGGATTCCACAAGATGGCTACAAACTCCCAGGTGAGCTTTCTTTTCATAATTTGGTTTTAAGCTGTTTGTGCCCTTTTAAGAAGCTTTCTGTTACTGTTGTGCTCTAAGTTTTGTCCATCTTTCCAATTGTTGTTAAGTGGGTGAGAGAATGCCTGCTCCCCTGCTTTCCCTAATGCCCCTTCCCCCTTCTCACCCACTATTTGAGGAGGAGGTAAGACATTCTACATTTGTTACCTATTTTAGTATCCTTCCAGTCTCTCCAGGTCTCAGTCTATGTAATCTCAAGTCTTAGAGCATTTATTTCATCACCCATACCTCAATTCTATTTTTCCTTCACTGCCTCCTTTCTGTGAAATGAGGCAATTGAAACAGCTGCCTAACTTGCTTCAGCCATCTTCTTAAGGTCAACCCTAAATTTCAAACTGTAATATTTTAAATGGATATTACATTATTTAACCTACATTTCTAGGAGCTTAAAAACCTAAGTAAACCAAAAACTTTAGTGGTATATTTCCATTAAGAAAATGAGAATTGCCTTGCATCTTTCATTAGAGGTTTTTTATTTTAAACATGAAAATGCAGAAGAAAACCTAGGTTCAAGGTGCTTATGGCTACTATAGATTTTTACAGGATGTTATGGAATATTAATAACTTGGGTTTTTTAATACAGGGAATTATGTTTAATCCCTGAAATTGCAGGAGGAAGGAATTACACCTGAAGATCTCAACCAGTTCTGTTCTTATTTCCCATATGACTAATACAGTGTTTTGACAACACTGATGCTACACTATTGTAAACATTATTTACACACACAAACTAACACAAAAAATTATTTCTTAAAAATCTGAGTTGAGAGAAATATAACAGTGGTATTGAGGTTGGGGTGGGTAAGGAGAATGGTATATGAGAAAAGATTGTTTAATAGGAACAAAGTCACAGCCAGATAGGAAAAATTAGTTATTGTGTTCTATTACACAGAAATGTGCTTATAGTTAACACTATCATGTTGTATAATTCAAAATGGTTAAAAAAAACAATAAGCAGGGAGGATCTTGAATGTTCTCATCACAAAGAAATAAAAATCTTTGAGGTGATAACATAAATATCTTGAGTTGATCAACACATAATGTATGAATATACTGAAATAACTTACTCTACCCTATAAAGATAGGGTATAGTTATTATCTGTCCATAAAATTGGAAATACTAAAAAATTAATCTCTAATGATCTCTATCAAGCTATTCTTATCTATTTTATGGATTTTAAGTACTATCAGAAAAGATCACATTAATTATTTTCCTAAACTCAAGCAGGACCCTGAGAAAGTTCATTTCATTTACTTATCACACAATTAATGATTGAGGTTTCAGTGAGTTCCAGCACTGTTTTAGATGCAAGGAGTATAGCAGGAAATGAGAACGACTACATAAAGGCCAGATCTGCCTTTACAGAGCTTATATTTAAGGGATAATAGAAAATATATGCTAAATAAACATTAAGATTTTGTCCTTTATTCAAATACTAATCAGTTCTAAGAAAAGAAAAAGACTACAGAGTTAGAAGCTGATGCGTCACAGGGCATCCAGTAGACTGGGAAGAATTATATGAGGCAATGACATTTGAATTAATATATAATTGATGAGAAAAAAAACAGAATAAAAAGAATATCAAGTGACAAAACCCTTAGACTAGAATATTCAAGTATATAAAAAGGCCCATGAAGTTAGATTTTAGTGTGCAAATTAGAAAGTGGTAGGAAAAGTCAGATTTAGACAGGTTGTCTATACACTGGGGTTTGTAGACTTTTGCAAAAAATTTGAATTTTATTCAGAATTTAATGTGAAGTTATAACTGATATAAAAGCAATATGATCTACTCATTTAAAATAAAAATATGGCTTCACTAATTAATTCTAATATATTTAATGACAAAATAATGCTAACCATTTATAATCTTTCAAAAAGAAAAGAACACTTCCCAATCCATTTTATTACCCTGGTACCAAAATTGAAAACATTCTTTTTCTTGTACACATTCCTTGTAAACATAGAAAAAAAATCCTTAATATTAGAAAGATACATCCAGTAATATCTTACCAGTAGCAGGAGGCATACAAATATTGCCCCAAATGCCAGTAACATAAAAAAGCATTATACTGTTGATTATTATATGTAATACCTAATGACCAAATGGATTGATCCAGGAATACAAGGTTGATTTAATGTATGAAAATCAGATAATGCAATCATATACTATGTTAGTTATAAAGAGGACCTTAATTGATGAAGAAAAGTATTTGGCAAATTCTAGAAACCAATCATAATTATTAAAATTCAACAAATCAGAAATAGAAGAAAAGAGAAGCACTCTCAATTTTCATCTTCTCTAGCTCAGGGTTGTAGCCTTCTGGGCAACTGGCAGCCTCACCTTCTACACTACCTGAAGGAACTTTCTGTTCCCAGAGTTATATTTGCCTCAATTTTGCAGGGTATTCTGCTTTGCAGATCAGGTCTGTATTAACTATTGAGTCAAAGGGGATGTGACAGTTATTCAAATTAATTCATTCAATTTAAAGGTAAATTTACTGAATAAAGAACCACTATACGAATTTGCAGAAGTAATGAACAAAATCTGGACCACTGACTAAATCAGAAGTGTCATCCTTATCTTATCAGAGCCAGGTTGCTTTGTTTACAGCTGAAATCAACATGTTAGCAGTCTGTAAGGCCCCTCAGGAAGTAACATAAATACACAGGGAGGACGGAGAATGCTGGAGAAACTTGGGCTAGGGATGTGGCTCAATGGTAGATTGCTTGCCTGGCATACATGATGCCCTGGGTTTGATCCCCATACCATGATTGTAAGAAAGAGAGAGAGGGAAAGAGAGAAAGAGAGAGAGAGAGAGAGAGAGAGAGAGAGAGAGAGAGAGAGAGAGAGAGGGAGGGAGGGAGGGAGGGAGGAAGAAAGGAGGCATAGATAGACAGACTTGCAAAGTTCACAAAGTTTCCTGTGCTATCATCAGTGGATTGTGCTTAGAAGGAAGTCTTGAACTTTCCATTTTATGCCACTACAGAACAGCAACAAAAGATATAAAAATACTATTAGTTGTCATGAAGCATTAGTAAATACCTTACCAGCAGCAGAAGGCACACAAATGTTATCCAAAATATCAGTTGTTCCCACTGCTTTTGACATGATGCTCATTATTAGAAACATTAGTACAAAGAAAATGGAACTGGTTGACCAATTGGTGGAATCCCCAAGACCAAGATGAAAATCTCCAGAGTCACAAATATTTGGATACTTAGAAAAAGCTACAGTTAGTTTTCCAAAGGACTAGCAGATAAGATCTCTCCAAAGACATAAAATATTGATGAAAAAATTGACATCATACACCATGAATATTCCATTTGTCAGGAAATAAAAAGGTGGAAGAAAAAGTGTGAAAGCAGACTGAAGGTCATTATCCAGCACCTCTGAAAATAAAGTATGTGATAAAGACTAGATCCAATCAAGGGAATGATGCTGGTTATCTCATCAATTCTCAATTTTGAAGAGCTTGCAATGACCAAAGATTAAAGGCCTTTATAGGACTATCATTGTATTAGTCAGGATTCTCTAGAGGAACAGAATCAACAGGAAGTATAATTATAAAAGGGGTTTTCATTAGGTTAGCTTAAGCAACCAGAATCTGAATAGTCCCTAATAGCCACCTGCAGGCTGGAGAGCTAAAAGACCCAGTAGCTGCACAGTCCAAGAGGCTGAAGCCCCAGAACAAGAGGGATCAAAGGTGCTACCCTAGTCCAAGACCAAAGGTTTCTCAAGAATCACTGGCAAAGTCTGCTTTGGAAGACTAAGAATCAAGAGTTCATATCCTCAGTTGATCGCAGCAGCAATCAAGAACCCATTTAAGAAGAATTGAGCTTGCATCTGCTGTTGCTTCCTTGTTCTTCCTACTTTTATTCCATCCAAGCCATCATCCTATTGGACTGTGCTGCCCACGCTTAGGGAGGGTCTCCAGTGGGCTATCCCACATGCTAATCATTCCTTGACACACCCTCATTGATACACCTAGAACCTTTTAATCATCAGCATCTCTTAATCCAACCAAGTTGACAATTCAAATTAACCATTACAATCATAGTTAGGTCTTGTTCAAGAAAAATAAATTTGGATCTCTGTAGAAGAATATTAAGCACCTAGCTACTCTTGGTGGAGGGCTGACAGGGAGGTAGCATCACCTGAATAAAGGACTGAAGACTGCATTTAAAAGATGCTACAGGCTGGGAAGGTCCAAGAACAGCAAGTATTCAAAAATATTATCTGATAAAATAAATAAGGAAGTTCTAATATTATTAGAAAGAAATTCTATTTTCAGCAACTTGGCTAGGCAACTTAATTACCAGAGTTTTGAAAAGGCCAACATGGTGATTGAAGATATTTTTGAGGACCTTAGTCTTAAGCACAGAGTACTAAAGGAAGTAACAGTAGGGATCCCAGATCACTGTTTTTCTAATCAAATTGCTGCCAAAATTGCTGCTGTTGGCAAAAGACTTGAGAGAGTGACTGTATTACTTCTCTCCTATGGACAAGACACAGCTGTTTGAGATCATAAGTAAAAAGACATCCAAGGATACAATTGCTTCAGGTGTAACAGGTAGAGGAAGATCATCACTATGGTTAAAGATGGACCTGGTTTCTATACCACCAAGTGCCTTGCACCCATGATGTCTGAAGTCATATGAATCCTCCAGAAAGCTAAATTCCCTGAGGGAATCTTTGGCTTTCCTATGGGTGCTAGTACACTGGCAAATGAAGTTACAGTGGATGTAGCAAAACATGTGGCAGAAGATCTAGGCAAGACCTATAGGGAGCATTTAGGAGGTAGAAGCCTAGAACTGCTGAAACAGATGCTGTTCAAGTGTCTGGAAAGGGTTTTTACTTTGATCAAAAGTGTTATGGTTTGCATATAAGGTTTCCCCCCAAAAGCTCACATGTGAGACAATGCAAGAAGGTTCAGAGGAGAAACAATTGGGTTGTGAGAATTTTAAACCAATCAGTGAATTAATCCCCTGATAGGAATTAACTGAGTGCTAACTAAAGTGGTAGATTATAGTTGAGGAGGTGGGAATTGGGATGTGGCATTGGGGAATATATTTGTATCTGGCAAGTAGAAGGAGACCTCTCTCTGCTTTCTGATCACCACGTGAGCTGCTTCCCTCTGCCAAACACTCCGCCATGATGTTCAGCCTCATCTTGAGTCCCAAGGAATGGAGCCTGCTGTCTATGGATGGAGACCTCTGAAACTGAGACGCTGAATAAACCTTTTCTCCCCTACAAATGCACTGATTGGGCCTTTTAGTCACAGCAGTGAAAAAGCTGACTAAACCAAGAAGCATTCAAAGAATAAGCTTTGAATTCAGACATAGTCAGTATTTTGGTAAATCTGAGGTTTTCTCCTAAGTCTAAGGTTTCCTCTGACAAAGAGATACATCACCACCCAGTAAAAAGATTTGTGAATGTAAGCATCTTGGCTGCAAGTGCCGCAGGAGACACTGGAACAGTCTTTGTTCTTGGCTTCTCCGCTTGCTTTGGAGAGCACTTCTGCTTTGTGAATCTGTATAATACTAAGAAGGTAATAGACTGGCTCAAATAGTATTAGGCTGCCTATGGAAAACAGTTCACCCCAAATCAGTTGCTCATTGACCAGGCTAACAACCTTAACAAGAAGTTCTACCATTGAGAAAGCCCTCATAAACTGCACAGTTAACATATTAACCTCATGTTTGCATCAGCTTTTCATCACTGGGACAAAATACCTATCAAAACCAACTTAAATGAAGAGATTCATTTTGGATCTCTATGTTAGAGGTTTCAGCTAGGCCATTAATTTTGGTTTGAGGCAAGGCAAGATTATCAAGCTAGAAGGGTGTGCTAACCTCATGGCAGCTAAGCACCAGAGAAAGAGAGGAAAGGACCAGGGACAAGCCACTTCCAAGGCAGACCCCCAATAAACTTCCTCCAACTAGGCTCTACTTCCTAGAGTTTCCACCATCTCCCAATAATGCCATCAAATTATTCATTCATCAGTGGATTACTGATGAGGTCAGAGTCCTTATAATCCAGTCACTTCCCAGAAGACCTGTCTCTGAACATTGCTGCACTGGGAACCAAGCCTTCAAAACATGAGCCTTTGGAGGACATTCAAGATCCTAACCATAACATTCTAGCAGCCAGCATTGCTGTTATTTCAATAGTGCTATCTAAATTTATCAGAGTAACTGGAGGAAAAAAAAAAAACTATGGCGTTGGGTTTGCCTTCTACTATGAAGCTGCTTCCCTCTGCAAAACACTCCGCCATGATGTTCAGCCTCACCTTGAGTCCCAAGGAATGGAGCCTGCTGTCTCCTTATGAATTCTGACTGGAAATTAGAGTTTTTGCTTCATGGTGGAAGGTAGAACACACTGGTCTCATTTTATAAGGTCCAAAGTGGCAGCTAAGAGTCATTTAGAGCCATCTTTGCTTCCTTTTCCTCCTGGGAGACCAGTTGGTGGCCAGTGGAGGGAGAGGCAATTATGTACAGACAAACACAGTTTAACAATAAATATCAAACTATCAAAAGGAAGGAAAGAAGACACTGTGAATAGAATGAGAAAAAAAAAGCAACAGACTGAGATAAAATAAGAAGACATTTTGAATAAATTAGTTATCTGAAGAATACAAAGAAATCTTGACATTCAACATTTAAAAATGAACAACAATTTTAAAATGGGCTTAAGAAGATATATAGATGACAAGGAGGCACATGGAAAGATGTTACATATCCCACACCATTAAGAAATGCAAATTAAAACATTGAAATACCGCTGCACACATATCACAGTAGCCAAAATTCAGAACATCACCACACCAAATGCAATCAAGGATATGGAGCAACAGAAATTCTTATTCATTCATGGTAAGCTTTAGCCAGACTAAGGAAAAAAAGATGAAACTCACATAAAGTCAATAACTAAAGAGAATATATACGTTACAATTTATGTCACAGAGATACAAAGATCATAAGGAACTACTGTGTACAAGTATATGCCAATTAATTGGATTACATACCAAGACAAAACTGAGAAGAGATAGAAAATCTGAACAGACCAATACAAGTAAGGAGACTGACTCATTAACAAAAAAAATCACCCATGAATAAGGCCCAAGACTTTATTATTTCACTGATGAATTTCATTAAATATTCAAATAAGAAATAATGCCAATCCTTCTCAAAATTGCAAAAAGAAGCGAATTGAGGGAAAATTATATTTCATAATAAAGGATAAGGACACTGCAAGAAAAGAAAAGTATAAGCCAATATCCCTGATAAACATGGGTCAAAAATCCTCAACAAAGCACAACTAAAGTGAATTCAATAGCAAATTTAAAAAAAATATTCACCATGATCAAATGGGATTTTCTCAAAAAGTTAAGGGTGGTTTAACATATGCAAATATAAAAATCTTTTACACTTCATTAATGGAAGGCAAAATAAAGATTCTCTGATTGTCTCAATAAATGCAGAAAAAGCATTTCACAAAATGCATTATCCTTTTATGATTAAAAATCTCAAGAAATTATATATAAAAGGAATGCATCTCAACAAGATAAAGATAATATATGAAAAACTCACACCTAACATCATATTTACAGTAAAAAGTGGAATGATTTTCCTTCAATGCCAAGAAAAAGACAAGAACTCCCACTATCAATTCTTTTATTCAACATTATACCAAAAGTCTTACAGCAATTAGGCAAGAAAATACAAATGTGGGCTGGGGTGGTGGCTCAGTGGCAAAGTGCTTGCCCAGCATGTGTGAGGCACTGGGTTTGATTCTCAGCACCACATATAAATAAATAAAATAAAGGTCCATTGACAACTAAAAAATATTTTAAAAAAGAAAATACAAATGTGTCTACACAGATACTGCTAGGCAAATATACATTTCAATATTATTCATAGAAGCCCCAGACTGAAAACAATCCAAAATCCAAACAAGGGCTGGGGATGTGGCTCAAGCGGTAGCGTGCTCGTCTGGCATGCGTGAGGCCCGGGTTCAATCCTCAGCACCACATACAAACAAAGATGTTGTGTCCGCTGAGAACTAAGAAAAAATAAATAAATATTTAAAAATTCTCTCTCTCTCTGTCCCCCTCTCTCTCTCACTCTCTCTTTAAAAAAAAAAAAAAGAACAAAATCCAAACAACCAGTCAGTAGATAAATAAAATATAGTATATCCATAAATGGAATATTATTGAGGAAAAAAATTAATGAATTATGGACTTTGGATCCATTATATTAGGGAACCTGAAAAATTTTATGCTAAATCAAAGAAGTCACACAAAGATTATGTATGTAGGATTCCATTCATAAAAAAAAATCCAAAAAGAGCAAATTTATAGTGAAAAGCAGAGAAAATAAGAATTGACTGCAAATGGCCTTTGGAAAACAATATAGTGTAATAAAAAATTCCAAAACTGGTTTATTGTAACAGTTGTGTGACCTTATATACTATAGATCATTGAATTACATGCTTACAAAGGGTGAATTATATGGCATGTAAATTATACCTCAATAAACCACTTTTTTAAAAAAATGAATAGCATTAGATTAGATAGAGGGAAGTGAAGGGAGGGGAGGGAAGCGGATATGGGATATGAAAGACAGTAGAATGAAATAGACATTATTACTTTATGTATATATGTGACTGCATGACCAAAGTGATTCTACAACATGTTCACTCAGAAAAATGAGAAATTATATCCCATCTATTTATGATATATCAAAGTGCATAAATGTATTCTACTGTTATGTATAACAAATTAAAACATTAATTTAAAAATGTCATCGTCATGATGGAATACAAAAATTCTAGTTCTTATATCTCAATGGACTTAAATTTAATATATTCTTGCATCTATAAAAATTTCCCAATATTATTATTTCTTTTTAAAATAAATCTGTTCTACTGCATTTGTATAGAATTGTTTTAATTCATAGATAAAACCTTCTTAAGAGAATGAGGTAAAATATTAAGAAAGTTGTCATACTATCTTCTTAATCATAATATATCATCTTGTATAGCTTATATTGCAGGACCTTTTTACATAACTTGATAATCTACTCCATATGCATAGAATAAAGTCATAATGCACTTAGAAATAAAAATTTTCAAAAATACTAGAAATACCTGAATAAAAGTAAATTACTCCTTAACAGAGCAAAATTTATAACTCATAATATCTATATTTCATCGGTATTTCAAAAACTGGATCCAACATTTACTTAATAATCATAGGTAACAATAATGGCATTATTCTGATCATTTCTATTCTAAATTCTATTCTAAAATGTAACTTTCTTAAACATACAGAAAATCCTCTTGCTCTGTACCCCCACCCCCCGGGATCCACTCTAAATATCACAACATACCCTCTGTTCCATAGATCTTTTAATGACCTTGAAACAAAGAAAAAATATTCTAATTTTATAATTTCCATATGCACATATCAAGACATAAGGTGAAACTAAAATGTAGTGTTAAAACCACATAGTCTGTTTCTTGGGCACTTTAAAATTTTTCCAGCAACATTCTAAATATTTAAATACTTACATTTTGAAATAATAGATAGTCTAAGGTTTCCTGCATCTTTAGACTTTTATAGCCACCTTCTTTCCCCTTTTCCTACTATAACATATTATACAACATCTATATTCTCAATATGTGAATACATAAATGTGTGTATATATAAATCTATGTTCTACAGCATTAGTATTATATTTTTAATTCATAGGCAAAAGATATATATTCATATATATTCATATATATATATATATATATATATATATATATATATCCCTCATTCTCTTAAACAAAATTCCAATAGGAGTTGAACTCTAGTAATTTTAACTAACCCTAATAATCTACTTTTAAATCTTAAATCAAGAACATTTTCCCTCTAATCAATGAATATTTGCTCTTTCACATTTGTATAATGGTCATATTTTTCATTCTATCACCTAGATACTCTAGGTTTTGACACTGATACTCTACCAATGGATAACTTTTGACTGTTAATTATATGAAAGTTCAAACTCAGAGTTAAAATAATCACATTAGAAAAAATTCTAAATAAATTCTACCTTTATAGAACTAAATGTAAAACCATTTTTAAATAAAACTATGGGCTGTATTAGTGTTATTTCCTCCTATTATAGTATAAATTCTAACTTTAATACATTATATATTTTGTAGAAACTCACACAAACTTAAAATGTAAAACTTCATTATAACGGAAATGACATTGATAAGACGGTGGGATAAGAACTTTCAGCCCTCTTTCCACTGAATTAACAATAGAGAATCCAAATTCTTTTGTAACAATTATAGAAAGCAGTTAAAAACATGCAGTATCCCTGGTGAATGCAAAGCCACATACAGCTACAGTAAAAAAGATAAGATGAGCCTTTTTTTTTTTTTCCCATGACTGCCCATTCTACAAGCCAGCACAGGTCCACTTGGCTCAGAACTTCTCCCTAGGGAAAAAGAGAAGAGTAAAGGATTGAAGGCAACTTAAGGGATTAGTTTCTGTGCTACATGGTTTATAGCACTAAAAGAATCAGAAAAGTTTAGACGGCCTACAGTGTTGCAGATAATTCAGGGCTTTTGTGTAATTGAAAGAATATATCCAACCCATAACCTCTCCCTTGGAAGAGAAGGAAAAACATAGAATATGATTTGGTATTCTAGCTTTGGGGGAAGTTTCCCAAGAAACTGCTTTCTGTCTCACCTGATTTGGAGAGCTTATAAGAAAACTAAATACTTTAGGCACTTGGAGCCACTAAAATAAAGGGTTTAAAAGCACCTTGCTACTTACTGTAGCACTAGAGAACCTATGGTACTATACACAAACATCAGAGGAAACAAGAGATTAAGAGTTCTGAAAAGGAAATTACTGGCAAATCTCTCTAATTGGGAAATAGCATGCATAAGACTGGAATAGTCATAGCTTCCAAAAAAAGTTTTCAAAGGTCCAGAGAATTTCCAAAAGGGAGACCCTAATAGAATAAAAAGTAGGCCCAAATGTCATCATGTCAGATTAGGCCCTGACATCCTTCACAAGACTCCTAAAGCACAAGAAATAAAATTAAGAATCCATAAATGGGATGGATTCAAACTGAAAAGCTTCTCAGCAAAGAAACAATCAATGAGGTGAAGAGAGAGCTTACATTTTGGGAGCAAATTTTGCCAAATGCACATCAGAGCACTAATCTCCAGGATATATAAAGAACTCAAAAACTTAACACCAAAAAACAAATAACCCAATCAATAAATGGGCTAAGGATCTGAACAGATGCTTCTCAGAAGAAATACAATCAATCAACAAATGTATGAAAAAAAATGTTCAACATCTCTAGTAATTAGAGAAATGCAAATCAAAACTACTCTAAGATTTTATCTCACTTCAATTAGAATAGCAGTTATAAAGAATACAAGCAACAATAAGTTTTGGCTAGGATGTGGAGGAAAAGCACACTAACACAGTGTTGGTGGGACTGCAAATTGGTGCAACCAATATGGAAAACAATATGGAGATTACTTAGAAAACTTGGAATGGAACCACCATTTGACCCAGCTATCCCACTCCTTGGTCTATACCTTAAAGACTTAAAAACAGCATACTACAATAATACAGCCACTTCAATGTTTATAGCAGCACAATTCACAATAGCTAAACTGTGGAAGCAACCTAGATGCCCTTTAATAGATGAGTGGATAAAGAAACTGTAGTACATATACACAATGGAATGTTACTTAGCATTAAAGTAGAATAAAATTATAGCATTTGTAGGTAAATGGATGGAGCTGGAGAATATCATGCTAAGCAAAATAAGTCAATCTCAGAAAACTAGGGGACAAATGTTTTCTCTGATATGTGGATGCTAATCTGTATGGGGGGTGGTTATGGGATAAGCAGAGGAACTTTGGATGAGGCAAAGGGAAGGGGTAGGAAAGATGGTGGAATGAGACAGATATCATTACCCTAGGTACATGTATGATTGCATGAATGGTATAACTCTACTTCATGCACAACCGGAGAAGTGAAAAATTCTGCTCTATTTATTTCTACTGTCATGTATAACTGATTAGAATTAGGAAGGAAGGAAGGAAGGAAGGAAGGAAGGAAGGAAGGAAGGAAGGAAGGAAGGGATGGAGGGAGGGAGGGAGGGGGGAGGGAAGATAGGTAGGTGCTCTGTTTTTATCAACTGGCTACAGACAACTGAAGAGGGAACCATCTTGAGGAAGCCATGCGGCAGTTTCAGGAGCCAGGAGAGCATGGCAAATACAGCCATACTGTCCTAGCGAACACACCTACCATGAGACTTAGAGCATACCTAGGAGAACGTAAGTGAAACAATCACAGCGAATATTGTACCCAATGGAATTCAAGTCACAAAAACAAAGAGGAGCCCAACTCACTTTTCCTTTGAGTCTGGAAGCTCATGTGAACAGCTGAAGCTCATCAGGAATCTGAACAGGCAGGTGTGAATACACTCAGGGACTAAGCCTAAGAAGACTGAGTTCATAGACTATAATAGAGTGTGTGGAGGATTGGCTTCCCTGCCCACAAGTAGAATTCTTTCTTTGGGGTGGTGGGTACTGGAAATCGAACTCAGGGGCACTTCACCATTGAGCCATATCCCCAGCCCTAGTACGTATTTTATTTAGATACAGGGTCTCACTGAGTTGCTTAGCTTTTGCTGAGGCAAGCTTTGAACTCTTAATCCTCCTGCCTCAGCTTCCCAAGCTGCTGGGTTTATAGGTATGCACCACCATCCAGGCTCCACAAGTAGAATTTTTGAGAGGCCAATGAGATCCAGACTCCCAGTGGAGATCATCAACTGCCAGGCCCTAAAATTGTGTTGGTCTAATCTCTCTAGGGCAGACACCACCCGACAAAGCCTGATTACCACCCAAGCCCCAGCCTATGGAATCCTCCCATAGAACTCTGCAGCAGCCCCACCCTGGTAGTGCATCAGTCATCTTTGTGCAGACAAAACTCCAACTGACAGTTTTTCTCATTCCATCCTACCTTATAGTGGTGAGAAGGGAAGCTCAGAGTTATTTCAACAAGTCTCAGTCTTAGGCCCTTCCAACTGGCAGATCAGTGAGCCACACAAAAAGAGGAAAAGGTCAACAACACCCAACCCCTGTGCCTGGCCCCCACTCCTTCCATAACCCAAGAAGAAAGAAAAGCAAGTATTTTTGATATATACTGGTTTCATCCATTAACATGGAACCTACAGGTATGGGGGTCTGACATAGGAGTCAATGAAGCAGGAAGATATACACTTATAAATTTATATACCCTAACTAGTGAAAGAACCCAAATTTATGAAGAGTTGAAGAGAAAAATAGATAATACAAGAGTAGTGGATAGAACAATCAGAAAGTATATCAATAAGAAAACAGGACTAAAAAAGACCATAGGCAACTTAATAGACATATATAAAACACAAAGCCCAACTCAAGCAGATATACATTTTTCTCAAGTATAACACAGAACATTTCCCCAGGAAAAATGAATCAGATTAAGCCACAAGCAAGTCAGAACAAATTTTTAAATGAAATCACACCATCTATCTTTTCTGATCATATTGGAATGGATTAAAAATCAATAACTTTAGGAAAGTAGAAAATTCACAAATATGTAAAACTTAACACAATCTTGAAATCAAAATGAAGGTTAGAAAATATCATAAAACAAACAAAAATGAAAGCAAAACATGAGATGCAGCAAAAAGAGTGCTAAGAAAAAATTATAACAGTAAATATGTTTAAAACAAGAGGTATCTCAAATCAATAAACTAACTTCATTCCTCAAGGAAACAGAAAAACAACAAACTAAACTGAAAGTAGCAGAAGAAAAAGTAAGTAACTAGATTAAAAGACAAATAAGTGAAAAAATAGAAGGGAAAAACAATAGAAAAAAAAGAATCTGAGAAATGGTGTTTTGAAAACATCAACAAATTTAGCAAATTTTTGCTGAGTTAATCAAGAAAAAAGAGATGACTCAAATCAGAAGAGGAGAAAGTATAACTAATACTACAAAAATAAATAAAACAATCATAAGAGAGTAGTATAAACAATTCTATGCCAACAAATTAGATAACCTAGATAAAATACACAAATTCCTAGGTGTATACAACTTACAAAGACTGAATTATTAATAAATAGAAAATCCAAATAGATATATAACCAGTAATGGGATTTAATTAGAACTCTTAATCCTCCTGCCTCAGCTTCCCAAGCTGCTGGGTTTATAGGTATGCACCACCATCCAGGCTTCACAAGTAGAATTTTTGAGAGGCCAATGAGATCAAGACTCCCAGTGGAGATCATCAACTGCCAGGCCCTAAAATTGTGTTGGTCTAATCTCTCTAGAGAAAGAAAAATCTGAAAACTAATGCCATCACTACAGAACTACATCAAAGACTTAAAGAATTAAAGATGATTTTTCAAAAATTCCTCCAGAAATTAAATAGGAGGAGACATTTACAAGCTCAATTATAAAAGGATACCATTACTCTGAAACAAAGCTGGACAAAGAAAACAAAATACAAGGTACAGATCAATATCCCTGAAGAGTGCTGATGCAAGAATCCTTAACAAAATGCAGGTGAAGTGAATTCATCAGCATAGAATTGTGCACTATCACCAAGTGAGATTAACCCTTGATATATGATGACATTTTAATATTTGAAAGTCAATCAATAAAATACACCACACCATTACAACAAAGGATATAAATTACATGGCCATCTGAATGGATGTAGAAAAAATTGACAAAATTAATTTGACAAAATTTAGTATCCTTCCATAATAGAAACATTCAAGAAGGTAGGTATAGAAGGAAATTACTTTAGCATATTTCAGGTCATACATGAAAACCTCACAGCTCACATATTTAAATGGTGAAAAAATAAAATATTTTTCTATAAGAACAGGTAGTCCTGTGATTTCAGTTATAGAACTAAAGTTCCAGTTAAAGCAATTAGGGAATAAAAAGAAACAAAAGACATCAAAATTGGAAATAAAGAAGTAACATTATCTCTGTTTACAGATGATATGATTTTATATGTTGAAAACCCTAAAGATATCACACACAAAAAAAATCTGTTAGAACCAATAAATTCATCAGAGTTGTTTAATACAAAAATCAAATGTTTTTATAAACTAAAAACTATCCAAAAATAAAATAAAGAAAATAATCCCATTTATAATAGCATCAAAAAGAGTAAAATACTCAAGAATAAACTGAATCAAAGAGGTGAATGACTTACAAACTGAAAACTTCAAGGAATTTATGAAAGAAATTAAAGAATTCACAAATAACTGGAAAAATGCTGTTCATGTATTCTAAGACTTAACATTTTTAAATGTCCATATAACCCAAGTGATCTGTAGATTCAATGCAATCCCTATTAAAAATTCCAAAGGTATTTTGTGAAAAATAGGAAAAATAATCATAAAGTTCTTATGAACTCTCAAAACAAAACAGACAAGAAAAAAAGTTGGAAAACATACTACCTGATTTCAAAATATATTACAAAGCTACAGTAATCAAAACAACACAGTATTGACATAAAGAGAGACATAAAGACCAATGAAATTTAATAAACATCCCAGAAATAAACACTCATGAGTAGAGTCAAATTATCTTTTCTAAGTATGCCAAGATCACACAATAGTGAAAATATAGTCTCTATTTTTTTCCAAATACTGTTGGGAACCTGGATATCTACATGAAAGGAATGAAGATGAACCCCTATTTCATACCTGCTTTTAAAAATTAACACAAAATGGGGACTGGGTTGTAGTTCAGTGGTAGAGCATTTGCCTAGCATGTGTGAGGCACTGGATTCAATTCTCAGCACCAAATATAAATAAATAAAATAAAGGCCCATTGACAACTAAAAATAAATTAATTAATTAACATAAAATGGACTAAAGATCTAAAAATAAGTAATGAAACAATAAAATGACTAAAGAAAACTATAGGGAGAAAGCTCCATGACATTCATCTGTGATAACAAAAGCAAAAATAGTTGGGACTATATCAAACTTAAACCCTTTTGTGAAACAAAGAAAACAATGAACCAAGTGAGGCAAACCTTTGAAATTAGAGAAAATATTTGTAAACCATACATGGGATAATGAATAATATTCAGACTACATAAAGAATTACTATAGATCAATAAGAAAAACTCCTTTTAAAATGATCAGATTAACAGGCAAATGACTTGAAAGAACATTTCTCTGAAGAAGATACAAGGAATATGAGAAGATAGTCAGTTTCACTAATCATCAGGAAAATGCAAATCTAATTCAAAATGAGACTTCAACCATACCTATCTATTATGATTTAAGGAAGGAAAGGAATAATAAGTATTGATGAGGATATAGAAAAATTTGAATCCTTAGGCACTGTTGGCCCAAAGATTTTAAAATGGTATAGTCAAAATAGAAATCATAAAAGCAATCCCAACTGCAATAGTGTTGTGTTTTAGATTTAGGTGTCCCCCAAAAGCTCATATGTGACACAATGCAAGAAAGCATAGGGGTGAAATGATTTGGCTATGAAAGTTTTGGCCTAATCACAGCATTAATCTCCAGACAGGGATTAACTGGGTGGTAACTATAGACAGATAAGGTGTGGCTACAAGAGGTGGGTCCCTGAGGGTATGTCTTTGGGGAGTATATTTGTCCTTGATCATCAGGGATCTCTCTCTTCTTCCTGGTGCCAGCCATGTCCTATGCTGTTTCATTCTGCTGTGTATTGCCCCACCTCAGACCCGGGGCAACAGAGCCAGCTATTTATGAACTGAGACTTCTGAAACCATGGGCTCCAAAATAAACTTTTCCTCCTCTAAAATTGTTCATGTCAAGTCTTTTGGTCAAGCCGCAAAAAACCTGACTATAATAAATACTATTTCAAAACATATAACAAAGTTACAGTAATCAAAACATCCAGAAATAAAATACCCAAGAATAAATTTAGCTGAAGAGGTGAAAGCTCTCTATAATGAAAATTATAAAATATTGATGAAAGAAATTGAAGAGGACACACAAAAAAAGAAAGACATTCCATATTCACAAATTAGTGGAATCAGCATTATTAAAATATCCATACTAACCAAAGAGATTACAAAAATCAGTGCAATTCCTATCAAAATATCATGATATTTTTCACAGAATTAGAAAAACAATCCTAAAATTTATGTGGAACCACAAAAATTCATGAATAGCCAAAGTCAATGTGAGCATAAAGAACAAAGTAGGAGGCGTTATGCTACCCTACTTCAACACATACAAAGATTTAATAATAAAAATAACAATGGTACTGTATTGACATTAGAATAACCACATAGATGAATGGAAAAGAGAGACTAGAAGTAAATCATGCATCTACAGCCAATTATAGTCTTTTCAATAAATGGGTGCTGGGGAAATTGGATATTCACATACAGAAGAATGAGACTAGACTCTTACATTTCAGGAGTTACAAAGATCAACTCAAAATGGATTAAAGACTTTAGTATCTGATGTGAAACAGAAACTACTAGAAGAAAACATACGATAAATGTTGTAGGACTCTGGAATGGAAAATGATTTTTGTACAAGCCCCTAAAAGCACAGGAAACAAAAGCAAAAATACAAAAATGTGATTGCATAAAACTCAAAAGTTTATGCACTATAAAGAAAATTCTCAAGTGCAGAGACAACATACAGAACATACAGAATGGGAGAAAATATTAGCAATGAATCAAGTTGTTTGTATCTAGAATATATATAAGGAATTCCACAAACTCAATAGCAAAAAGAAAGAAAGAAAGAAAGAAAGAAAGAAAGAAAGAAAGAAAGAAAGAAAGAAAGAAAGAAAGAAAGGAAGGAAGGAAGGAAGGAAGGAAGGAAGGAAGGAAGGAAGGAGGGAGGGAGGGAGGGAGGGAGGGAGGGAGGGGGGGGAAAAAGACAAAAACAAACAAACAAAAAAAACAAAACAAAACAAAAACAAAATACACATTTCTCAAAAGAAGACTTACAAATGGCCAACAGGGACATGAAAAAATGTTCAACATCACCAATCATCACAGAAGGCAAATCAAAACCACAAAGAGCTGTCACCTCATCCTAGTAAGAATGACTAATATCAGAAAGACTATAAAGATAACAAGCACTTGTGAGGAAGGGGAAGAAAATGGAACATTTGCTTACTGTTGATGGGAATGTAAATTAGCACAGCCATTAGTAAAAAAGCAGTATGGAGGGTCCTTAAAAAATTAAAAATAAGACATCCATATTATCCAGAAATCTCATTCCTCATTATTCATTCAGAGAAAATGAAATCATCATGTCAGAGAGACATCTATACTCCAAAGTCCATTGCAGCATTGTCACAGTAACCAAGAAATGGAAACAACCTAAGTGCCCATCAACTAACAAATGGATAAAGACAATGTGGTACATATTCACAATGGAATACTATTCAGCTATAAGAAAAGATAAAATCTTTCATTTTCAACAACATGGATGGAGCTAGAGATCATTATGCTAAGTGAAGTAAGTTAGGTACAGAATGATAAATACCAAAAGTTCTCAGTTACAGGTAGGGTAAAAATTGGTCTCAACAAAGTAGAGAATACAACAGGTTAGTTATTACCAGAGCCAGGGAAGGCTATAGATGAGGGAGATATGGAGAAGTGATAGTTAATGGGTTAAAGTACAGTTTATAAGAAAAATAAACTTCTAATATTATATAGCACAGAGAGATAACTATCACTGATGACAATTAATATTTCAAAATAGCTAGTAGAGAAAATATTGAATGTTCCCAACACAAAGAAAGGAGGTATGTCTTAAGTGGTAGATCATTAATCTGATCATTATACATTATACACATGTATTAAAATGTCACAAGCACTGTTCCCCATTAATATATACAATTACTACATATCATGTGAAATTAAATATATTCTTAGAAAAATAATATGGGAAGCTGAGAAAATTGGGAGGGAGACAAAATTTCTTTCAGAAGAATTTCATATAATACAGAGATGGTCCCCAACTTACAAAGGTATAACTTGGAATTTTTGGGCTTTATTGATGGTACAAAAGTAATATGTGTTTAGTAAAAACAGTACTTTGAATTTTGAATTTTGATCTTTTCACGGGTATCAATATTTATTACCATACCTTTTGCAGTACTGAGTAGTGGCAGCAAGTTACAGCTCCCAGTCAGGCATTTCATCAGGAGGATAAACAAGCAACCTTAAAGTGTACTGTGTTGTTAAGATACAAAGTTTGGTAGTTTAGATGTAGTAAGTATAATTTCAACTTAAAGTAGGTTTATCAATAAGTAACCCCATCATAAATTAAAGGGCATTGTACAAATGTAATCCCCAAATTTAGTGTAGGTTGGATTTAGTGATTTCTTGAAAGAACAGAGCATAAAAAGGAAAAAAAAGAAGAACTTAATAGTGGAGAAGGCTGGAAAACAATAACTTATCCAAGTTATCAGGGTTAACATCATGACTATAAGGAAGGTTAATATCAAGTAACCTCTGATACAAAACAATGAGAAAGGCACTTAAATTTCTTCATTATCATCCCTTTCCCCAAAAATATAAATTCAGTCTACTGAAGAGAAAAACTCTAGACACACTCATACATAAAACTTGACAAGTACTCTTCAAAACTGCCAAGGTCATAACAAGGAAAATTGAAGAAACTGTTGCCAAGAAAAGGAGACTACAGAGACATACAACAAAATGCAATGTGATCATGTAGGGGACTAGTTAAATATGAATGAAGTGTGTAATTTAATTAATAGTAGTTTATTAATATTGACCTCTTAGTTTTTCAATGGAACCATAACTATTTTGTAAATACTGGCTCAATAGTAAAGCTAACCTAAAAAGGCAGATCGTGTATAATGTACTAGAAGAATATTTATAATAGAGTGGAGAGAGCATGTGGTCTGAGTAAGACAGACTTGGACTCAAATCTCAATTCCATCACTTAAAAGCCCAAGTACATTAAGCATGTTGTACAAATTTTCTAAATTTCACTCCCTTCACCTGCTCAGATAGAATCCTAAGTATACATCATGCTCATAAGAAAAAAATGATTAAGTACAGATGATAATTATTGAATGATAGTTACTATTAAGACAAACAAAAATGAAGCCTTATAGAGTTTCTATGATTAAATGCAAAGTGCCTATCACAGTAGGAACATTTGTCTCTCCATGTAAGACATACCTGCTATTTAAAACAATAAAAATTAATTAAGATTTCAAGATCATGAAATCCATGAAGACAGGCATTGTGCCTCTCTTGGGCACTGTTGTACTCTCAGCTTATTACAGTATCAAGGGGGAAAATAATCATTGAATAAATAAAGTGAATGAGTTAATTTTCAAGAGATAAAAGCATTTCAAAATTTTATTTAAATATCTAAAATTCCTTTTAAGATTCCTATAAGCATGAAAGCCTCAAAGCAGCATATGATGAAAAATATTTTATCTTCTGATACTTGAGCTGATTTTCCTTCATGAAGGATCACTGAACTACTAACAAGTTATGATGGTCTTTCTCCTTATCCTTTCTGGTATTTCTCACTCTCTAAGTTCAAGATTAAAATACAAGTTTTCCTTTCTCATTGTTTATTTTGTTTGTTTCCATTTTCTTTGACTGTCAACTATACCATTTAAAATAATTCCTTCTATTCTTATTTCCACATTACACTACAGACCTCAGAATTATCTAGTGCTTGCAATTTCACAATTTTCCATATCAGTGTTCTTCTCTTGCTACATTAGATACCACTTTACATATGTTCCAAAACTGGAAACATTTCTCTTCTACTTACCTCTCCTCTCACGTTCTTTTTGTCCATGTGGTTATATATTTATTAATCTTCTTTTCAATTTAATTGGGTTTCATGAAGAGTAAAGATAAATGTTTGTGTTCAATCAACCATATTAAATTGGAAGTCCATAACAACTACAATAGTTTTTCTTTATGTTTATTTCTTTTCTTTTTTAGCTTACAGACAGTGTTTTATTGTAATATTTGTTGTTTGCATAAGATTGTAAAATTAATAAAGTCAGAGACTTTTTGTTCACTAAAATAGGGTGGGGTCTACAGCCCACAGTAAATGTATTTATTTATTTACTTATTTCATACATGACAATAGTGGAATGCATTACATTCATAATTATCCATTCTCAGCACAATTTTTCATAACTCTGTATATAAAGTATGTTCATGCCAAATTATGCCATTATACATGAGCTCTCTTATTGATTTTTTGCATTACAAATCTTAATACACCTTTATACCACAATTTATCATATCTCTGTTTGTATATAAGGTATGTTGACAGCAAATTCACATCTTCATACATGTATTTTGTATAATGATGACGTCTCCTTCCACCATCCTTGCTGTTCCCCTTCTCCCTCCCTTTCTCTCCCTCTTTATGTTTATTTCTGAGTTTATTAAGTCAGAAGCAGTTGCTGTTTGGAGTATAAGATGGATAGGACAAACCTTATGACCAACTTACATCCTACCTTCATTCATCTCTAGAACATCTAGAAGGGGTCATATGCAAAACAAATTCCAGCAGATACCCATCTAGATCAACAAAGTAAAGACTATTAATAATGGAAGAATAAATATATCCTGAAACTTTTCCCAGATTTAAACTAATAGTTGTAAGACACTTAAATATTATATATTTCCAACTGTACAATAAAAAATTCCCTTCAAGATATTCCTAATAAGTGCTCACCTAGTCTCTACTTGAACATCTCTAGTGAGCAGATACTCAATCCTACTATAAGACTCTGCATTTTTATGGTTTTCATCATTTAAATCTCTGGATTAGTCTTCAGAATGGCAAGATGTTCAGCAAAGCCAAACAAAGGCATCACCATCCTAGTGTCTATGTAGAATTCTATTCTAGTAAAGATAAGGTTTAGCTGCAGTGACCATATCCATACGCCAGATAGCAGTTCAAGTAGCAGCTTCCAAGGCAGATATTATCAAGGCAACAAGGTATCATATGTGTGTCCAACAGATCATTCCATAAGATGACTTTGGGATTTGTTCCTGTCCATGTAGTCTGATTCTCTAGTCTTTCCAGAGATTACTTTTAATACTTCTTAATAATTGGATAATATTCAACCTTTTTAACAAATTCCTTTTCTGCTTAAGACAGTTTCTTTTGTGTGCAAGTGAAAATATCTGATTTAACTTTAAATAATAAATTTAATAAAAATAAAAATGTTTAAACAAGAAATAACTCTTCAAAAATATTACTAAATAATCTTAAAAGCAAATATCAACATTGGACTCTGAAACTCTTCAAAAGAACTCAATTTCTCAGTTTGAAAAAGTAGATCTCTCCTTCAAGTGTCCCACCAGAAGACTTGCTTTATTTAGTAAAATTCTCCTTTGGAACCAGGAAGCATCGATGAGGCCTATTGCTAGGAGTGAACACCATACTCCCCTCTAATAATACCACTGGGGGAACTGAGTATTGTAGCCCATCTGCTCAATGAGTAGAAAGTGTGGATTGATGATGGCCTATTCAAATACTTGAGGCTGAATTATGACTTGAGAGAGGAGCAAGTAGTTCTTCCAAGTACTCTTGTATTTTATTGAAATAATTAATTCTACTTATATATCATATATATCTCTAAAACAATAGAAAAATTAACAAAGCTTCTCATGTATATGTGTGTGTGTGTGTGTGTGTGTGTGTGTGTGTGTGTATATCAAGTAAAGTACCATCGAATCTCACTTCCCATTTTTTTCTAGCTTAATACATATGTTGAAAACATGAAATCATAAGGATTTAAAAAGGCAGGTTTGACAGACTTTTTCTATTTACTGGCACTATGAGCTATAAGATTGAATTTGGAGCCCTATCTCCAACAAAAAAAGTTCTTAGCTCTCAGAATAATTGTATGTTAGTGAATCAGACATAGATAAAAGATTTCCATTATAACTGTTTTTGGCTATGATTTACAGTGGCCTACGTTGTTTTATAATGACTTTCAATTTTGAAAATGTACATCCATTGTTAGTTTTATGGATACAGTCACAACTGATTGTGGATTGGAGAGATTGATCCTTCTAACTCAGTAACAACAAGGAAAATTTGAACATACAAAAAATAGACATTCTAGATACGTTTACAATAAAGCTCTTATTTTCTGGGAAAATAAGTATTAAAAAATTCAATAATTCCTTAAAAATTTATTTTCTTTGGTTTTTGCTATAAGTTGGTAAATAAACTTGCTTGGTACAGAGCTCCTGCCTTCCACTATTACACAATTTGAGATTATCTACTCATTTGTGTCCCAGTTCAAAATAAAACCTCATAAAATCAATTTCTAACTAGCAGTTGATATAAAGGCATCATTGAATAATGAATTTGACAAAAAGAAACTAACCAGGACATAAACTTTTGATTTATTCCATCTACATCTTTCTTCCCTGACTCATTGCATAAGAAGACAATTTGCCAATAGTTTCAACCAAAGTCTTGTGACCTTTCATAGCATTAAACTTGAAATCCATGCTAAAATTTCCCTTACCCTGCATATCACTTCTCCCCATCCTATCTGTGATAGGCCTACCCCTACCTACATTCCCTACCAACAATTAGTCTTTATTCCAAATTAAACATGGAGAAAATCAAGGGATACATTTAGAGCCCAAATTGCATACCTCCCTACCCTTCCCCATTTTAGCTTCTGCCTCTGCCTCGGATTCTCCTTAATTTCCAGATAGTTGACAAAACTTATTCTGGTCCATTTCTCTACAATTAAAGCCCACCAAAACCACATCCTTTTTGGTTCAAGTAGCTGATATCTTTCATAGTTTTTCCGATTCCCTGTTAGTGAGACATGTCACATAAAGTCATTTAGAATCATTTCTCCTTACTTAAAATATGATGATAAGATTTAAACATAGAGATTAAAGTAATAAGCAAGAAAGATGAAACATGGTATTTTATCATAACTCTGTAACAATAATGATAAGCCACACTCACATGACTATAAGCTCATTTATCCAATTATTCCCATAAAATTGGGAAGGAGAAATTAACAACCTCTCTCTATCATTTATCTAGTCTGTGCCAGAGGAGTGAGGGGTGGTAGCTCTTCTCCTTTTATTTTGAGATGATAAACAAAACACACACATACTTATATCCCAAAATAGTTCCACAAAAAAAATCATATTTAGTAAAGGCATTGAGCCAGGATTTGAATCAAGGTCTATTAAAATAAATTTGTTGGGCAATAATAAAACTTCTCTCTATGTATTTTAAATGAACTAGCTATGGAAGTTCTGATGAGACACTATTATCACTTAGGAAAGGTACACTGTTCCTATTTTACTATTGACAAATTTGACTTAGTAGATTTACTTAACCTAAATCACATAATTAATTAATGAACAATACAAACTAAAATCCCAAATCTCCTGGTGATTTAATTCTATTAGGGAATGTTTAGACAAATAGAAAAGAAGGCATACATTCAATTAATATATTCATATGATTTGAGAGTGAAGGTAAGCAGTAATATTAATTAGGCCAGAGCAACGAGTTCAGGACTCACCATGCAAACAGGGATCTCTGGTTCTAGCCTGACAAATAGTAGATATTTTTAAAAGTATTTCTTCTTCAAGAAACACAAGTAGTCTCATTTTAATTTGATATGGTAATATTGGGACACTATTCATTAAAACTGCTTGGACAAAAATGTTAAAATTAATGTTTATTCATTTCATAATGGCAAATCTCAATGTTGGAATAAATAATTCCACAAGTGACATTGAAGTGCTGTTCTCACATTTCTTCATATATTAATGGACCTCAAATTATTTGCTTTGGGAAAAAATCATAAAAATAAATAAAATAATGTATAATAAGGAGCTAAACTAATGATATCTAAGTTCTCTGCTAGTTTGATCTCTAAATGCCCATGCTTATGATTCTGAGTATGTCTAATAGTACATGAATAGAAACCCAAAACAAAAAAACATGTAATTATATTCTATGTAATCAGTTCTACTGAGACTATTAATTCTAAATTATTATGAAATACCCAAATATACACATTCATACACACCACACACACACACACACACACAAACACACATACACACACACACACACACACACATACACACTTCTTTTTATCTTATAATATTTTTTTCCAAAACTGCATCTAAAATGTAAATATGCTATGAGGAAACTTAAAGAGGAGTTTAAAACCTGAGCAACACTGAGATATTAATTAGAGATTCATTAGAAAAAAAATGTTGTACTTAAAACATTTTATGCTAAAATGGGAAAAAAATAAAAGGAATTCTCAAGTACTTGAGATAAAGGCTAAGATTAGCATTGAACTGATATTTTAAACTATTATTTGAATTGAACATATTTTTATTTATCAACATTTCATGAAAATTAAGAATTTTGCTAATAGTTTCAACCAAAGTCTTGTGACCTTTCATAGCATTAAACTTGAAATCCATGTAGTATAAAAAAGTTTGTCTTCAGATCATTTATCAAAAATGGTACAAATTCCTCAGAAGATGGAAGTGAAATTAATATTTAGTTTCTAGAGTATATTTGAGCTAAAATTTTTAATGTTAAATTACATTTTAATTTTATTAAGTAAATTTTTTTAACTTATGTAGGTAAATTTTTCACTTTATTTCTTTTAAAAACTCCTTAAATAGTTTGACTATACCAACACATTTTGAAAAGTTAATATACAATCTATTAATCTATCATCTAAAAAGATTTTTATGAACTAATCTACTGAAAAAATATTTTCATAAATGTTCTTCTGGAAAAGTGGCTTGTAATCAAAATTCAGTTTTGACTCAGAAACAGGCACATTGGCAAGTCATCTAACTTTTCTCTAAATATGTTATTATTTAAAGATATTTTCCTCTACTGCGCTATTGTCTTCTGAAGATTATTATGATTAAACATGACAAAATATTTTTCAAGCCATAGAGCAATTGTCAGCATGGGTATTATATTATTCTGTATATGTTATAATAGTCAACTAAAAAAAAAATTTCCAAGAACAGTTGGAATGCGCTGTCTCATTCAAATGACTTGAGTTGATTGTGAGTATATCTTCTAGCTCAGCATTCTTCAGTTAACTCAGAATCCTATAAACTGGCAATGGTGATGAAATACAATCTACAAGAAAATTTACCTAGCAAGTTGGCCACAAATCAGTTATAAGGAAGTTGAAATTTTAAAAATAAAATAAAATTTGAGAATTTAAGAGAAGTATAAGATCAGGGAAAAGAAGTGAGATGATGTAAGTAAATCAAGAATGTTTGGGTGATTTACATTATACCATCCTTGTATGTTTGCCCAGCAAGGATCTTTTTCTTTTTTTTTTTTAACCAATTCTCGGGAAATTATTCACTCTTTAAAAAATTTGACTATACGATTCAATCTGCTCTCCAACCAGTAATGCTCAATGGTCTGACAGTTTTTTTTTTTTTTTTTTTAATATAAAAGGCATTTACAACTGAACTGCATTGAAGTTCTTTTCCCTATTTCTTACACCACATCCAGCTAATTGCTCTTTAACATGCTAACAGAAGGATAAGCTGATACATAATAATTCAGGCATGCACCAATCCCATAATGCCAGGAACTCAGAAGCAGCATGAGAAAACATCAGATTTTTGGCATGTGGGCTAGATGTTTAAATCTGCATAGATTCGAGCCAATTAGACTTGTCAGACTCCAATCCAGTTGAGAGTGACCCCTGATGGTGGAAAGACATGTGGGACAAGCCACAGAAAAGCTTGCAAATGTCAGAGAGGCCAAAAGGTGCCCCACTGGCCTCAAAACTATTAATTAGCAACCAGCAAAAGCACCACCAAAGAATCGCTGCCCCAGCACTCCTCCTCCAGAGGTTGCTGCTACTCGGCCTCATTATCATCTGGATGGAAAACAACACCCTTTCCTGGGAGCTCTCAGCAACACTCTTATTGATTAAGTTCCCACAGTGTTAAATCATTCTGTAGCTTTCACTTCAATCTTCCCACCCCTGAATAATAAAACCTTCAAAGGATTTACTAGGATGGAAATGGAAGTGGGAGCACAAGGAGAGAAGGAGCACTACAACATATTGTTTATATAGTGCCCACAGCGTCAGCATAAATCAGATCCCAGGAAGGGCTTAAAAGACAACATCTAAAATGAAGTTCATCTAAATTTTCTCTTGTACTTACTAAAGTATGATCTAAAAAAAAAAAAATCTTAACATATCAGCTTTTATAAGTCTCCTCTGCCAAATAAAATGACACTAAATGATATTCTACAAGTCCTCAATGATCTTATTTGATTAGAAAAATCATAAATACCTGATAGACATATGCAGGTTCTGATAAGCTTAGCAAAATATTTCAAGAGGGGAAAGAGGGAGGTAAAAAACCAGAGCCACAATGTGAATCTCATGAAAGAATAAGTACATAAATTTTTACTCCAAATAACTTATTCTTTTTTCCCATTTATGGAGTATTTCTATCAAAACACAGAATAAAGGAAGAGATGATGATGGTGAAATAGACTTGTATAGTATCAGATTTCTCATCTATAGATTCTATCTTGCAGAGTACATGTGGGGATTAAATAATAGCATCTTATAAAGTACTTATCATACAATAAGTGCTCAAAAAAGTATAGATGCTATTGTCATTTTCCTTAGTATGATAACACAGATAACTAGTAGCTTGCTTGTTCTATAAAGGAATATATTTCTCCATTGGGTTTACATACATCTACAAGTAAGTTCCAATTTCTCGCAGAGAAACAGTAAAATAAACATTAAGTGGACATATAACATCTACACTTATTTGTGTCTTCTCAGCTATCATTCTCCAACAAACTACTTGACTCTGAGTAAGACCACAGCTTCTGCCAAAACAGAAGAGACATGCTCAAGGGAAAACAGGGAATATAAGTTGTACACAGAGGAAATCTAAGTTGGACAAACTTGTCTGCAAGTTCAGTATGATGTCTGAATTTTTAGACAGTGTACTTGGGCTTTCTGAGCTAGAAATAAATAAACTATGCTGCTTTTAAATAGGAAATATTATTAATTTCATTTGCATTAAGAGTATTCCATGACCATTAAATGTGACAATAAGTACAAGCCAGTGGAAAGACACAGTGACAATTTGAGAATTTTGTATGAAGTTAAGATTTATATCATGGTTACACAATTAAGTTTATTTTTTCAGTAATTTTGACTCATCCTTTAAGTGCCCTATATCATATATGTGATCTGAACACCTATGGAGTGAGCAGAAGGATAGTTTAAGTTAAATAGGTTTAAAAATATTCAGTAATGGACATCTGCATAGATGCACTTTACATTTTTAGAAGAAAGGGTTATGGTGCACTAAATCATGTTAGAAATCACTTTAAAATTTACATTCCCTACAAAATAAGATACAATGGCATAAATAATTAAATTACATTTCTTAATATTGTGCTGCATATTGATTATCACTAAAACAAGCTATCTTTCTAGAAATTTTGACCAATGACAACAGGAAACTGGTCAGAATTCATATCTAAAGCACAAAAAGATACATTGCTATTATATTCCAATTTACATACAAAGTAAAACTGCTTTGGTTCTCAGTCTAACTCCTAGCAAAGACATTACTCTTCAAGTTCCTACATCTCTAACTAATTCCACTATTTAAAAAAACATATTTTTAGTTGCAGATAGACACAATATCTTTATTTTATTTATTTGTTTTTATGTGGTGCTAAGGATTGAACCCAGTGCCTCACATGTGTTAGGCAAGAGCTCTACCACTGAGCTATATCCCCAGCCCTAATTCTACTATTAAAAAAAGAAAAAACATAATATGGTTTCACCTGTAAACACAATGGGATTGATTATACAAGAAGCTGCATGTGGAAGCAAATTCCCAAATATATTCTAGAATTCACTACACACCTCTTGTAATATTGAACACTTTCTAAATGTAGGTCCATATTCTCAGCCACATATGTGGAGATAACAGAGATGATTTTCACTGGGAAAATGACATTCCCTCTGAAACTTCCAGTAGCCCTATTAATGCCAACAAGCCACAGTGGGAATAATTTGAAGACAAAACCTACCCAGCAACTTATTTATTCATTTATTAAAAACTAAATGAGATTTCAAGCCTATAATTTTATGTGCTAATTATATGGATCATAAATATAGAAAAAAAGAGGAAAAACATCAAGTAAAAATCAGCACCACATTAGTGCAAAGTTATTGAACTCTACTCCAACAAGGTGAATAAATAAGTCATGTGATCTCCATTATACAGAGTCCAGAGTTCACAAACATTACTCATAGAAAATGTAGACACACAAACTCTGGTGATAGAGCATTCGGCAATTACAGAATTTGCAAAAGAAATTATGTGAACCCAAACTCAGGAAAGCATATAAGAATCATTTTTTTCTAGACAAAATTCTGTTCCTCTTTAGCTGGCACTTCCTTCTACATACCACACTACACCATATCAAGTACACACACACATGGAAACACACACACATACACATACAAATTATCCTAAACAACATTCTGGGAGACACCTTTTCCCTAATACTGAGGCCTGGGCTGTTTTCTCAAAATCTTGTTCTACATCATCGGAGTAAAGCTCTTGCTGCGAAGGATGAAGATAATGGCAACTCCAACTGAGAGGCCATTCACACTACTCATAATTATAGAACAGGATTGCAGTAGTTAGAGAATGGGGTAGGGAACTGAAGGGTAAAGAGAAAACCATTGAGTCGCAAAAGCTGTGCCTTGCCAAGGCCAAATACTGGGTCTTAACAGAAGTTCAAACACCTATGTTTATCTATTACTTTGGTAGAGCTGATTTGACAACTCATTTTATTAATTTAAAAGCAATTTTAAAGAGTGGATACCAAGTAAGTAATTATTTAAGTAAGGTTTTAAAAGTAATCACTATAGTTTTCTTCAAAAGCAAATTCTCTACAATATTTTCACAGTATGATAGAATGGTGTACAATTAACAAAACACAGTTATACTTTCCCCTTATGACATAAGGCTAGGAAACATCGTATTACTACTTCAGCAAGAAACCATCAAAATATTTTTATTTCTTCAAGTAAATATTTTGGACAGAATAGAAATTATATACTAATTATAGAAGTTCATCAAGGTAAATTCTCTCACCACGTAAAAAGTATCCAGCAATTAGAACTAAAGGTCAACTATCCATCTGACTACCCACAATTTTGCTGTTTGAACTAGCATTTTATTAAAAATTGCATTTTTAATTTTAATTAACTATTTTGTTTATCAATAGTGCTAAAATTTAGCTAGAATAATTCAGTACTGACAAAATTATTACTATTTTAAACTCTGTATATTGAATAAGTAACCCTTAAAAAGGAAAATGAAAACCAGAAAAGAACTGATGCAAACTTCATTTTACATAAGTTAATAAAAATAAACCACTGTATAACAGGATATCAAACTGCTGATAAGTTTTTAATATGATGTTACAAAACTGCCAACTAAGTAAAAACAAGAGGGATAGAGATGTCTATCAGTTGTTGCCATATTTGCCTACTAAATATTATCTAAGAATCTAGAGTTCACTTTTGCAACATTTTGGCAAGCATGTGTTCCTCTTTAATTTCCATTGCAACGCACTGTGGAAGGTATATATAACAGTAATGGAATGCTGACTTCACACAGAAAACCATGATTTTTACTCTAGTTAATGAAAACTGGGTGGTTTTTATTTTATTTTATTTTATTTTTTAGTAATTTCTTTCACCATCACTAATGGTCTTATGATAATAATCATAGTATATAATCTGACACAATTGCTCTTAGAGAAATTTCTAGTAAAGACTGCAGCCTCTGTGGGAGGTAACTGTCAGAATTATCTTAAACCACTACCTGTCTTCAGCTACAATAGAAAAGGCCTTTAATCAAAATAATCCTTTTTTCAAAAGAGCAACTTTTTTCCCTCTGCAATTCACTCATCTTAAAAGAGCACTATAGCTTTTGTACATAACTTAATTCATTCTTCAAGACAAGTACAAAATTTGTCACTGACATTTAGCGCCAGCCGTAGGCAATGGATAAAATGAACTAGTTAGCAATTTAACCTGTAAAAAAAAACAGAGTGGGATGAACAATTTTCTGCCATCAAAGCAAATGGCTAACATTTAGCAGGATTTTATTTTTATTTTTCAGCCCATCCCATCTTCAAGAAGAAAGAAGCCAGGCTAACATTTTTTCAGGGTCCTAAATCTTCCTCTCAGCCTATTCCTTTAATGGTTTCAAGTAAATGACTATCCAGAGGATAATTAGGCACTGTGCTGTCGCATCGTGTCAGGTCACAGCTGGATTTAGTCAGCATTAACCTTTGGGGAGAATTGGAATATCAGTATCATTTAAAATTAAAGACGTGTAAGCAGGCATTTCTGAAGATGTTAGAAAAGTAATTGTCTGTAAATTGTTTGACCTTGAGATTTAATTGCATGCACAACACACATTCTAGCAAGAGCCCTGGACTGTCTTCATTCTTTTACCTCCACACCTCTCACTCCACAGGGCCTATTAGGCTACCTGTGGCTTTTCCAGTAAAATATTAAAGATTCTAGCCTTCAGTTTAAAACAAAAGCTTTGAAGCTTTGCTCAGTATACTAAAAATTTAAAGCAAACATGCTTATCAATCAGAATACCAATTTTAATAGATATGTTTAAAAGCATACAAACGATAGTCATGTTTGAAAGCTAAGTTTAAACCTCATCCACCCCCTTCTTTTCTACTAACAAGTTTGCATATTTTGCCTTATTCCCTTTTTCCCTAATGAGACAGCTTATGCTTTCAAAGTCCCTCAAGCTAGGCAAATCTCTCCACCGCTTCCACTGTTAATAATGAAACTTCGTAATTATACAAATCCAAGGTGGCCAATCAGCTTTCCAGGCTGAGCCTTCGGGTACCTCATAAATTATTCATGTGACACTCAGGCCTGTGAACTCACTTGCTTATATTAGAAGCCTAATTAATATTTAATCACACGTGCAGAGGGCACTTGGAGCTGCACTGTGCCTGAAAAAAAAAGGGGGGGGGGTAAATATAAATGTGCATATGCCTCAATGTAAATCTCATTCAGTATAAAAAGGAAATGTCCACAGACCTGCGGAAGTGACTGTGAAACACACTAGGTACATTCTGTCAGTTTGATTCACTTTCTTTGAGCTTACTGCATGCCAGGCACTGTGTAGGACCCTGAGAAAAGGAAGTCACAATCCTTATCCCCCAGGGCTCACATAAATCCTTTCTTTCAAACCAGGGGATTTCAAAGCCATGACAGGTAAATATTGTCTTTTCAAATTCCAAATAGAAAGAAAAGGAAAAAAAGAAAAAAGAAAGAACACAGTTATCCAGCAGTCTAGAAAAGGATGATACACATCCACATCCTCATGGCCTTGGACAATGTTCATTTTGTTTCTTAGGAGACAACGGGTACTATTAAGCAACATTCAGAATGCCTACCTACCTCAGTAACCTTTTTTGGGAGTTCACTGTTTGTTTTGTGTTGTTCCCATCCCACCCCACCCCATGCCAGAGGAAGGTAGAAGAAGCTAGAAAAGTAAGCCCAACATTATGTAGCTTGGCAGATTACAGATAGTTGCTTTTTAGTAGATTTATCCTATGCTATTCAAAAATATATCCATTCAAAGAGAAAGAAAGAAAAAAGGCCCAGAGCTAGTCATGGTAACACAAGTCCATGATAAAACAGTCACTGAGAAAGAAGCAGGAGCTAGTCCACAGGCATATCTTTTGCACAATACTGGCACTGACATGCTGTGGTAATCTATACTCCCAGGTTACATGGCTGTAAAAGTACAGCCAGTGGCATTGTTTCTAAAGATCTCTTCTGTCTTCGATGACATCTCTATTCCATTAGAAATGACTCTAGCTTTTCCCCGGAGCCACCATGCCATGATCTTCACTTTCGGCAACTTCACATGAATAGTTAGTAAAGAGACCAAGTTTATAGTTCTCTGGGCAATTATACTTCAGTGGTCCCAATACCTCACAAGATGATGGTTCTGGGACCTTTTAGCAAGTAAGTCAAATTACATGATGGAGATTCCCTATTCAAAATGGGAAAATGGCAGAGTGATAGAGCTATGATTTAGAGAGATAATTAACAAAATGCTGTATGTTAACCCTAGGAAATTATATCACTGACCACCCTGTTTTTTTCTTTCATAATATAAACTAGGATATGCCCAAATGGAGTCCCAATAGTTCAGAGTTTGCACAGTTAGTAAAATAATGGTTCCATGCACCTAAAGAAGACCAAGATTCTTCCTGGTCAACAGAAAACATTCCTACAGATTTGAGGAGGCTCTATGATAAAAATATCAATTAGTATAAAAAGAAAATGTCCCCAGGCATTGCCTTGACCCTGGATTGTCTCCAATATACTCACATAATCTCCTGGGCTTCTAAGGCACTACTGCTAAGGTTCCCTTTTCCTGGGTTGTATGGGTACTTATTGATTATAATTATATCAATACCTTGCAACTGGAATATATGTAGAAATTGATCATGGATAAAAAAGCATATAGATAGACCTATGAGAAGTTAGCTTTAAACAAGATAAGATAGCACTGATCTAAAAGATAATAAACTTGGAGTATCTAGAATCTGAGTTCAAATTCCAGCTCTGTTTATTGCTATGCATCATTGAGCAAGAAATAATTCATTTCAAGTCTCAGTTTTGTCATCTATGTGTACAAGGAGTTTGCTAATACCTACATAACAGTTTAAGGTACTCTATGCAAAGCACTCATTTAGTGCCCAGCATGCAAAAAAGACACTCATGCATGCCAGATATTATATAGTTATTAAGACCCACAATTTGTTCAATCATTCAGTAATTTTTACCCCAAAGCTCTGCTAATTGAAATATAAAAATAACTTTAAAAACCACAGTACCTATTTATTTTTAAAAAATGAAGAATTCTTTCTTGTGCTCCATTTTCAGCAAGGTCCTAATGAAATCCATTGCTTTTGGTGATCCAACATGGCGGCGGACGCGGAGAGATCTAGTCTCTAACCCCTTCAGCTGCGTGAGCATAGGGAGAAGTAAACTGTCAAAATACTGTTTGCTCAGGACCACTAGGCACTGTTGAGCTGAAGGGGATCCCGGGCGAACACTCTGCCCTTCTCAGAACACAACGAGCCCGGATTGGGCTGCATTCTAGTTCTGGTTCACCTGCTTCTCGTGACTCAGCACTAATGATCCCGCTGAAATAACTAGTTGGCCCACCTGAACTCACAGATCATCAAATAAATTTATAAGAGTAAACAGTAACTCAGCAGTCAAACAGAACAAGAAGTATCATGAGCATAAAAAAGCAAGGAAGAAAAGGAGTACAAACAATGAAGGACAGCTTAAATATTCAGGAGGACCTAGAGTCATCAGAAAAATGGCCATATAAAGAACTCAAGGAACACCTTAGACAGATGGAAAGGAACCTTAAAGATCACATTGAAAATGAATTACATTAACAGATAAAAGAAGAAGTTAAGCATCATTATCAGGAGATAGAGATTATAAAAAAAAATCAAACAATAATTCTAGAAATGAAGGAAACAATAAACCAAATTAAAAACTCAATCGAGAGTGTCACTAACAGAGTGGAGCAAGTAGAAGCCAGAACGTCAGATAATGAAGACAAAATATATCATCTTGAAAAGAGTCTAGCCAACTCAGATAGGCTGGTAAAAAATCACGAGAAAAACATCCAAGAGATTTGGGATAACTTAAAAAAACCAAACTTATGAGTCATCGGAATAGAGGAAGGCACAGAGATTCATACCAAGGGAATGAGTAACCTGCTGAATGAAATAATTACAGAAAACTTTCCAGAAATAAAAAAGGAAACAGATATACAAATTAAAGATGCATACAGGACACCGAGCACACAAAATCACAGTAGACCAACGCCAAGACACATTGTTATGAAGATATCCAATATACAGAACAAAGAGAAAATATTAAAAGCTACAAGAGAAAAGAGGCAGATTACATTTAGGGGTAAACCAATAAGGTTAACAACGGATTTTTCATCACAGACGCTGAAAGCGAGAAGGTCATGGAACAATGTATTTCAAACATTGAAAGACAATGGATGCCAACCAAGAATTCTGTATCCAGCAAAATTAAGCTTCAGATACGACAACGAAATAAAAATCTTTCATGATAAACAAAAGCTAAAAGAATTTGTAGCCAGAAAACCAGCATTGCAAAGCGTCTTGAGCAAAACTCTACACGAGGAAGAAATGAAAAACAATAAGCAAAACCATCAGCGGGAAGTGCCTCGATAAAGACAGAGGATGGGGGGAAAGCTAATCATGGAGAAACAAACTAAATTAGAAAAAAAAGAGATAAATAATCAAACATGGCAGGAAGTACAAACCATATATCAATAGTAACTCTAAACGTTAATGGCTTAAACTCTCCAATAAAGTGACATAGGCTGGTAACATGGATTAAAAAAACAAATCCAACAATATGCTGCCTCCAGGAGACACATCTGATTGGCAAAGACATACACAGGCTCAAGGTAAAAGGTTGGGAAAAAATATACCATGCACATGGTCCTCGTAAGCAAGCAGTGGTGGCCATTCTCGTATTGAATACAATCGACTTCAAGACTAAGTTAATGAAAAGGGATAAGGAAGGACATTATATACTGTTAAAAGGAACCATTCACCAACAAGACATAACAATTATCAATATTTATGCACCAAATAATGGTGCTGCGACGTTCATAAAAAAAAACTCTCCTCAAGTTCAAGAATCAAATAGACCACAACACAATAATCATGGGTGACATCAACACACCTCTCTCACCATTGGACAGATCCTCCAAACAAAAGTTGAATAAAAAAAAATATTGACCTCAATATCACAATCAATAACCTAGACTTGACTGACATATATAGAATATATCAACCATCAACAAGTGGATATACTTTTTTCTCAGCAGCACATGGATCCTTCTCAAAAATAGACCATATATTATGCCATAGGGCAACCCTCAGTAAATATAAAGGGGTGGAGATAATACCATGCATTTTATCAGATCATAATGGAATGAAACTGGAAATCAATGATAAAAGAAGGAAGGAAAAATCCTACATCACATGGAAAATGAACAATAAGTTACTGAATGATCAATGGGTTACAGAAGACATAAAGGAGGAAATCAAAAAATTCTTAGAGATAAATGAAAATACACACACAACATATCGGAATCTATGGGACACAATGAAAGCAGTTTTAAGAGGGAAATTCATCGCCTGGAGGTCATTCCTCAAAAAAAGGAAAAACCAACAAATAAATGAGCTCACACTTCATCTCAAAGCCCTAGAAAAGGAAGAGCAAAACAACAGCAAATGTAGCAGAAGGCAAGAAATAATTAAAATCAGAGCGGAAATCAATGAAATTGAAACAAAAGAAACTATTGAAAAAATTAACAAAACTAAAAGTTGGTTCTTCGAAAAAATAAATAAGAACGACAGACCTTTAGCCATGCTAACAAAGAGAAGAAGAGAGAGAACTCAAATTACTAACATACGAGATGAAAAAGGCAATATCACAAGAGATGCTACAGAAATACAGAAGACAATTAGAAATTACTTTGAAAACCTATATTTCAATAGAATAGAAGATAGTGAAGACATTGATAAATTTCTTAGGTCATATGATTTGCCCAGACTGAGTCAGGAGGATACACACAATTTAAACAGACCAATATCAATGGATGAAATAGAAGAAGCAATCAAAAGACTACCAACCAAGAAAAGCCCAGGACCAGATGGGTACACAGCGGAGTTTTACAAAACCTTTAAAGAAGAATTAATACCAATACTTTTCAAGTTATTTCAGGAAATAGAAAAAGAGGGAGCTCTACCAAATTCATTCTATGAGGCCAACATCACACTGATTCCGAAACCAGACAAAGACACCTCAAAGAAAGAAAACTACAGACCAATATCTCTGATGAACCTAGATGCAAAAATCCTCAATAAAATTCTGGCGAATTGGATACAAAGGCACATCAAAAAAATTGTGCACCATGATCAAGTAGGATTCATCCCTGGGATGTAAGGCTGGTTCAATATATGGAAATCAATAAATGTTATCCACCACATCAATAGACTTAAAAATAAGAACCATATGATCATCTCGATAGATGCGGAAAAAGCATTCGACAAAGTACAGCATCCCTTTTTGTTCAAAACTCTCGAAAATATAGGGATAACAGGAACATACCTCAACATTGTAAAAGCAATCTACGCTAAGCCCCAGGCTAGCATCATTCTGAATGGAGAAAAATTGAAGGCATTCCCTCTAAAATCTGGAACAAGACAGGGATGCCCTCTCTCACCACTTCTATTCAATATAGTTCTCGAAACACTGGCCAGAGCAATTAGACAGACAAAAGAAATTAAAGGCATAAAAATAGGAAAAGAAGAACTTAAATTATCACTATTTGCGGATGACATGATTCTATACCTAGAAGACCCAAAAGGGTCTACAAAAAAATTACTAGAACTAATAAATGAATTCAGCAAAGTGGCAGGATATAAAATCAACACACATAAATCAAAGGCATTTCTGTATATCAGCGACAAAACTTCTGAAATGGAAATGAGGAAAAACACTCCATTCACAATATCCTCAAAAAAAATAAAATACTTGGGAATCAACCTAACAAAAGAGGTGAAAGACCTATACAATGAAAACTACAGAACCCTAAAGAGAGAAATAGAAGAGGATCTTAGAAGATGGAAAAATATACCTTGTTCATGGATAGGCAGAACTAACATCATCAAAATGGCGATATTACCAAAAGTTCTCTATAGGTTTAATGCAATGCCAATCAAAATCCCAATGGCATTTCTTGTAGAAATAGATAAAGCAATCATGAAATTCATATGGAAAAATAAAAGACCCAGAATAGCAAAAACAATTCTAAGCAGGAAGTGTGAATCAGGTGGTATAGCGATACCAGATTTCAAACTATATTACAGAGCAATAGTAATAAAAACAGCATGGTACTGGTATCAGAACAGGCGGGTGGACCAATGGTACAGAATAGAGGACACAGAGACTAATCCACAAAGCTAAAACTATCTTATATTTGATAAAGGAGCTAAAAACATGCAATGGAGGAAGGATAGCATCTTCAACAAATGGTGTTGGGAAAACTGGAAATCCATATACAACAAAATGAAACTGAATCCCCTCCTCTCGCCATGCACAAAAGTCAACTCAAAGTGGATCAAGGAGCTAGATATCAAATCAGAGACTCTCCGTCTGATAGAAGAAAAAGTTGGCTCCGATCTACATATTGTGGGGTCGGGCTCAAAATTCCTTAATAGGACACCCATAGCACAAGAGTTAATAACAAGAATCAACAAATGGGACTTTCTTAAACTGAAAAGTTTTTTCTCAGCAAGAGAAACAATAAGGAGGTAAATAGGGAGCCTACATCATGGGAACAAATTTTTACTCCTCACACTTCAGATAGAGTCCTAATATCCAGAGTATACAAAGAACTCAAAAAATTAGACAATAAGAAAACAAATAACCTAATCAACAAATGGGCCAAGGACCTGAACAGACACTTCACAGAGGATGACATACAATTAATCAACAAGTACATGAAAAAATGCTCACCATCTCTAGCAGTCAAGGAAATGCAAATCAAAACCACCCTAAGATACCACCTCGCCCCAGTAAGATTGGCAGCCATGATGAAGTCAAACAACAATGAGTGCTGGCGAGGATGTGGGGAAAAGGGTACTCTTGTACACTGCTGGTGGGACTGCAAACGGGTGCGGCCAATTTGGAAAGCAGTATGGCGATTCCTGGGAAAGCTGGGAATGGAACCACCATTTGACCCAGCTATTGCCCTTCTCGGACTATTTCCTGAAAACCTTAAAAGAGCACACTACAGGGATACTGCCACATCGATGTTCATAGCAGCACAATTCACAATTGCTAGACGGTGGAATCAACCCAGATGCCCTTCAATAGATGAATGGATAAAATAACTGTGGCATTTATACACCATGGAGTATTACGCAGCACTAAAAAATGACAAAATCATGGAATTTGCAGGGAAATGGATGGCACTAGAGCAGATTATGCTTAGTGAAGCTAGCCAATCCCTAAAAAACAAATACCAAATGTCTTCTTTGATATAATTAGAGCAACTAAGAACGGAACAGGGAGGAAGAGCAGGAAGAAAAGATTAACATTAAACAGAGACATGAGGTGGGAGGGAAAGGGAGAAAAAAAAGGGAAATTGCATGGAAATGGAGGGAGACCCTCATTGTTATACAAAATTACATATAAGAGGTTATGAGGGGAATGTGATAACAAACATGGAGGGAAATGAATTACAGTAGATGGGGTAGAGAGAGAAGATGAAAGGGGAGGGGAGGGGGGATAGTAGAGGATAGGAAAGTGCCTCAGTCTGGCTGGGCACAGAATCTTGAGCCACTCAAGCAGGAACAAAGCTTTATTTTTGAAAAAGCCGCCAATACTCCGTACGCGCCAGCAAGCCAAAAACCGGTCCACCCACGCGCGTCAACCGGAAGGGGGGGGGGCGGACCTCCCCTGGAATTCCCTCCTACTATCCTTCCCCAACCAATGGGAACTCTCCAGGAGTCCCGTAACATGAGTAGCAGGCCAAGGTGAACAGCAGGAGTCCAATTTCCATATGAATGTAAATCTTAACATAATCATAACATCTCAATGGCTAGCTGGCGTCACCTTACAACCGAAAGTGCCATGCATCATATTATTTGCTTGTGGCTCCTAGCAGGAAAGGTAGCAGAATACAACAGTCACTAATATGGCAGTATGTAAAAGTGTGATGTGTAACTGATGTGATTCTGCAATCTGTATTTGGGGTAAAAATGGGAGTTCATAACCCACTTGATTCTAATGTATGAAATATGATATGTCAAGAGCTTTGTAATGTTGTCAACAATCAATAAAAAAAAGAATAAAAAAAATCCATTGCTTTCAAAAAATGCCGTGATTGGGCTATTCTCAGCAAATAAAAGACGGGACATGGTCACAATGTCTCTGTACTACTTTAAAAAAAAAAAAAAAAACATCTGCAGCCCCAGATTCCAAACTAACCCAGTTGTTCAATAGTTACAGACTGGCATTCAACAAGAATTGAGGCACTGAGAAATTCTGGTTGGAATAAGCCAAATCGTGAATTATGCTGTTAAGATAAGACACAGGGGTGGGTTTCTCTGGAATTTAAGAGGAATGAGAGCAACGAAAGTAGACTGCAGACAAATGCACCTCCTGGCCCCCAGCTCAGCTTTTGGTATAATTTTCAGAAATGACCAGGATGTCAAACCTAACATTGGTTACCAACTCTGGATTATGGATGAAACTGAGAACCCAGTTGTATAGTTGTACTGAAGCTAGTTTCTGCCTCAGTGAGGACTGCCTCAAAAAGAACAACTGTGTAAGCTTGCAGGTTAGGAAGAGATGGGGCAGATGTGGTAAACAGTGAAATCAACTTTCAAAAGCTACAGTTAGTCAGGAGTGCAAAGGCAGAGTAACTGAGAAGTAGATTGCTAATAAAGGTAGGTTCCTGTTAATTTAAAAACATCCAAATTTTAAAAATAGATATCCACTATTAGGTACTCTTTCAACACCTCCTTATGGAGGGACTATGTGTAGTAAATAAGTGAAACTATTCACACTACCACTGCATGGCAGACTGGAGTTGGGTTCATATTCTTGATATAGACATAAAACCTAAAATTCCCAGTCAAAATTAAATTTTATTCCCTTGTTCATCTCTAGTATTACATTTGATTCTCTAATAACAACCCTTATGTCATTTTGCTAGCATTACAGGTAGTTAATATTTTATCTCCCATCCTATGCCATAAACCATGGATCAACAATTGTCAAAGATTGATCCAGGAATAACATGCACCAGAACTGCCTATGAATGGAAGCCTGAAGCTTATATAACTTGATGAGGTCATTTTAAGGAATAAAGTACAAGATTTTGAATCAAAATCAAATACAAATGTGAATACTTAGCATAAGAAAAGAAATAGCAAAAAAAATTACTAGATACTCAAGAAGTCAGGTCACTTCATAAAATTTCAAGTACTTTCACAGAAATGGTTCTTGGTAGAAACCTGGCTCCCTAAAACATACTCTCCACCTAAAATATGCTTTTACTCTTAGAGACTTACAGAATTCACAGAGCCGGTACAAATGAAGAGCTCTGCCACTTTTAGGCCCTGTCAACTTCACATACTTGAACAAGTATCTCAGGCTCTGCCTGAGATACTTGTTAAAACTAAAGAGATACCTTTACCTGACTTCAATCATTGAATCAGAATGTCTGCATGTGGGCCCACCAATCTCCATGTTAACATATCCCACTCTAAGAACCTCTGCCCTGGATAATAATAAAGCATTATTATTAAAGGTCAAAGATTATTTAATTTATTCATCTCATTTTCTTTGAATATACAAGATCCCTGTTCCTAGTTCACAGCAAGTGCTCAATAAATATGTTGAGCTATCAAGTTATTTGTGCATATGCTTTATCACCCTACAAGATCCTGGAAGATAGGGACTAAGCTATGTATTTCTTTAAGTCACTTCAGCAGATGCAACCATGTCCTGCACTTATTAGGCCCTCAAAAAACAATTAAATGAACTTCAGTTAAAGTCTTCAATTTAGAAAAGAGTGACAACCTGTAGAATAAACAGGTTTGTTTATCCATAAGAAATATCATTCTTTTAAGGGGAAAAAAAGCTACAAATGCACATACAGAGTTGAAAACATTTTGATCTATGTGTTACAATATATGCATATTTTCACTCTCCCATCTTTATTGATACTATCAATGACGATGTCTACTAGATTATATGGGGGTAACAAGTAGCATATGTATACCTATTGTGCAGCTCATATATCTCAAACTTCCTGGGTTATGTGGGTTGAACAGGGTAGTGTGGCACAGGGCAAAGTGGTCTGAGAGTGATAGCATAGGGCCAGATTTCTCAGAAGAAGCTGGAAATCCACATCATTATGAGAAATCTCTTAAGTTTTAAATGCTGTTGGTAGCTAACACTGAATTTTAAAAGACATTAGTTCAATCAAACAAAGCATCTTGCAGGCCATCAAGATAAAATCTCGAACACAGGGAGTATTCATACATAGCAGTGAAGTTAAAAACAAATATCCATAGTACAGCCTTATATAGTGTGATATCTCCCTGATCAGACTGTCACCTTATCAATATACATTTTATATATCCATTTCTGAGCCCAAAAATTCCAGGAATGTCTGATTCACTGCTTAATCCCAAGTACCTAGTACTCTGCCTGACATGTAGATGAAACATAATAAGCAGTTATTGAATGAATGATTGGAGCAGGAACTTTATAGATGAAACTCAGAACCATATTAATGGGTGAATAAGACAAACTGAAAAAATATATACACAATATGTTATCATTAACTCAAGTTTAAAATGTAGCAATATCATACATAGTATATGGATTTATAAATAGGTAGGGAAAAAACATAAGGACACAAATGATAAAAACATTCAGAATAGTTAGTTGTTATCTCTCAAGAAAATGATATCAAGACTGTGGAGACATATATAAACTTTACAGTTGTAATTTTTCTTCTTAAGTTTAGAGGATACAGTGTTAGTTATATCTTTCTTAGCTTTTTATATTAAAAATATTTCACAACAATTATTCAAATAAACTATTTTTAAATTTTGAAATAACTTCAGATTTACAAAGATAGTTCTAAGAGTTCCTGTATACCCTCCACCAGCTTCCCCCATCTTACATTAGTTAATACTTTACATTAGCTTGGTCCATTTATCAAAACAAAAGAAACTGATATTGGTACATTATTACTAAAATCAAACTCTAGACTTTATTTGCCTTTCACCATTTTTCCCATTAATTTATTTTTTTTATTCCAGGATCCAATCCAGAGAACCACACTGCATGTAGTTGTCAAGTCTCCCAAGTCTCTTCTGGTCTATAACAGTTTCTCAATATTTCCTCCACAGTCTTAAGCAGTGCTAGCCAAATATCCTGCAAAAGTCTCTTTCTAGCTGGGTGTGCTGGTGCGCACCTCTAGTCTCAATAACTCAGGAGGCTGAGGCAGAAGGATTGAAAACTCATGGCCAGCCTCAGCAACTGAAGGAGACTCTAAGCAATTTAGTGAAACCCTGTGGCAAAATAAAAAATGAAAAGGACTGGGGATGTGGCTCAGCATTAAGTGCTTCTGGTTTCAATCACTGGTCCCCCCTCCCAAAAAAGTCCCTTATTCTTACATTTTCTGTCATTTTTTAATGGGGTTGTAGGCTTTTGGAAACAACTGAGGTAAATTGCTGTTGTGTCACATCACATCAGGGGTACATGTTATCCACGTGACATCATGGTTGATGTTAATTCTCATCACTTATTTAACATAGTGTTTACTTAGGATTCTTTAAAGTTATTGTTTTCCCTTTACTCATTCTATGTATAAGAAATGAATTACCAAGTCTCATTCACCCACAAGAGGAAACAATGGGAAAGAGGGAGCACAGGATAGAATTAAACTCCACCTCCTCTGGAAGGGAGTATCTTCACATATATAACAATTTTTGAAAAAGAATTATTGAGTGTTAACATAAAAAGAAAGCAGAAGGCATAAAGAGTGAGAAAAAAAAATGGCCCTAGAAATGTCCAAGTGTTTCATGTGGTCTATGGAGACACAGAATTTCCTGTTCTAGGATACATACCATTCACATTCAGAATGTCAAAAGTCTCTTCCATGAGTTATTTCTCCCTTTTATCATTCAAAGGGTAACAAAATTTTCTAACAGGTAACCATTCTCTAAGCCAGATACTAATACCTGCCTTTATAGGAACATGATAATGGTCTGTTTAAAGTGAAATGTTTTCCATAAGCATTAGACTACCTATTCTATTCAAGAAAGTGGACTGGCATTGTGAAAACTTTCTTCTAAAATATGCATAATATTTAGTACCTGCCCATTAAAAGGAGGCTTTTACAATCTGATATAAGTGGGGAGGGGTTGGATAATAGCAATAGCACAAGTCATACTGGGTGTGTTACGATAAAAGAAATAGTGATTCCGTGGTATAAGGATTTGGAAGAGGGAAAGGTGAAATTCATCTGAGAGGTGTCTGGTGAGGCTGTGCTCACTACTTACCAATGCTAGGAAAAATCTTCTTGTCTATATTTTCAATGAAGCACAATACCTAAGTTTTGAGGCCTTAATCAATTTAAGTGTTAAGTTCTACATAAGAAACAAATCCAGCATTGCTATAAACATAACCAATGCTAGAATAAACAGCAGGGGAAAAAAACTTCCCATAAGAGACAAAGATTACAATCTTCACTGCATTAATCTACCACTGGAAAAAAAAAAACACTAGAATGACTCCTAGCTGTTAATAAATCAATACTTTCCTTAGCTCTGTGCCAACTTGTATTATCATACATCTCCAGCCTTACACCTTACCAGTCTCAGCATGGCCAAGCTGCTCCTGTTAATTCAACTGATTATTCTACCAAGATGGGACCCTATAGTTTAGCTAGGATCTTTTATTACAATTTACATCCAATCCAAATTAATCCAAGTTTAAAAAAAATATGAGGGGAGATGCAAGAAAGATACTGGCTCACATAATCAAAAATTCAGGGCAAGTTCAGGACACTGTCCCTGACCCTTAGCTCTGACTTCCTTTTTAGAATTTTAGAATTTTAGAATTTTTATTCTCAGACAGGCTCTTCTTTTATTGTGATTCCCTGGCTGATATGGGGATACACTCTTACAGTCTAGCAAGCTCAGCAGAGGGGGGGTATTTTCAATTAAAACTCCAATATTGAGTTCTATTACAGTGAAGCATCACAGGCATATATTTGAACCAATCATTGGGTTCAAGAAAAAAGATACTAATTGGCCAGTCCTAGATGACATGCTCAATCCTGGCATTGTGCAAAGAGGCACCATTACATACAAACGATCAGGACTAGATGATTTGGAAGTTCACTAGAGTAAGATAAAGCTTCCATTGTCTTAAGAAGGCAGAAATCAGTATTCAGTGGGCAAAAATAATTGTATCTACTTTAGTCTGTTATTTCCCAAGAAGGATTCATTATTTTCACTTTTTTTCTTTTTTCCTCATGTTGCTTTCTCATGAAATTTGTCACCATATCAGCAATTTGAAGAAGGTTTACTTGTCTTTAATAATTTCTTTATAGGTCTCCTATTTTTTAAGGCTTTCATTAATGTACCAATCACATACTTGTTCTATGATCCCATAAAATACCTGTATTTGGTATTCATTCCTCTCTATGGTATTTGTTTTCTACTTGGTGTTTATTCCATTTCACCATATAGTAAGGTAATGTATGTAAGAGAAATTATTTGAGAGCAGATAAGGTACCATATCCATCTTGGCTTTAATTGTCCCCAAGAAAAGGAGCCATTTCATTCCTCGCAGAAATAGAAAAAGTAATCATGAAATTCATCTGGAAAAATAAAAGACCCAGAATAGCAAAAGCAATTCTAAACAGGAAGAGTGAAACTGGCGGTATAGCGATACCAGATTTCAAACTATACTACAGAGCAATAGTAACAAAAACAGCATGGTACTGGTACCAAAACAGGCAGGTAGACCAATGGTACAGAATAGAGGACACAGAGACAATCCACAAAATTACAACTACCTTATATTAGACAAAGGTGCCAAAAGCATGCAATGGAGAAAGGATAGCATCTTCAACAAATGGTGCTGGGAGAACTGGAAATCCATATGCAACAAAATGAAATTGAATTCCTTTCTCTCACCTTGCACAAAAGTTAACTCAAAATGGATCAAGGAGCTAAGAATCAAACCAGAAACTTTGTGTCTAATAGAATAAAAAGTTGACCCTAATCTCCACCTCGTGAGGTCAGGCTCCAAATTCCTTAATAGGACACCTATAGCACAAGAGTTAAAATCAAGAATCAACAAATGGGACATACTCAAAGTAAAAAGTTTTTTCTCAGCAAGAGAGGTAAATAGGGAGCCTATATCCTGGGAACAAATATTTACCCCTCACACTTCAGATAGAACTCTAATCTCCAGAGTATACAAAGAACTCAAAAAATTAAACAACAAGAAAACAAATAACCCAATCAACAAATGGGCCAAGGATCTGAACAGACACTTCTCAGAGGAGGTCATACAATCAATCAACAAATACATGAAAAAATGCTCACCATCTCTAGCAATCAGAGAAATGCAAATTAAAACCACTCTAAGATACCATCTCACTCCAGTAAGAATAGCAGCCATTATGAAGTCAAATAATAACAAGTGCTGGTGAGGATGTGGGGAAAAGGGTACACTTGTACATTGCTGGTGGGACTGCAAATTGGTTCAGTCAATTTGGAAAGCAGTATGGAGATTCCTTGGAAAGCTGGGAATGGAACCACCATTTGACCCAGCTATTCCCCTTCTCAGACTATACCCAAAAGACCTAAAAAGAGCATATAACAGGGACACAGTACATCAATGTTCATAGCAGCACAATTCACAATAGCTAGACTGTGGAACCAACCCAGATGCCCTTCAATAGATGAATGGATAAAAAAAAGTGGCATTTATACACAATGGAATATTACTCAGCACTAAAAAACAACAAAATCATGGAATTTGCAGGGAAATGGATGGCATTAGAGCAGATTATGCTAAGTGAAGCTAGCCAATCCCTAAAAAACAAATGCAGAATGTCTTCTTTGATATAAGGGGGGCGACTCAAAAAGAGCAGGGAGGAAGAGCATGAGAAGAAGATTACCATTAAATAGGGACGAGAGGTGCATGGGAATGGGAGAGAGAAGGGGAATTGCATGGAAGATGGTAGGAGACCCTCATTGTTATGCAAAATTACATATAAGATGGTGTGAGGGGGAAGAAAAAAGAGAGAGAGAGAGAAACGTGTCACAGTAGATTGGGTAGAAAGAGGGGAGGGGAGGGGAGGGGAGGGGGAATAGGAAGGGCAGCAGAATACAACAGACACTAGTATGGCCCTGTGTATAAAGGTGGCTGTATAAAAAATGTGATCCTGCAATCTGTACACATGGAAAAATAAGAGTAAGATTACATACCCCATTTGAATCAAATGTATGATATGTCAAGATCATTGTAATGTTTTGAGCAACTAATTAAAAAATTTAAAAAAAATTAATAAAGATATAGACCTTGAAAAAAAAAGAAAGAAAAGGAGCCATTTGATAAACATTTGCTAAGTTACAGATCATCAAAACACTTTCTGTTCTAAAGCCTCTTTTCTATAAATTCTTTCTCATTTTGGTCAGTTATTTGTTCTGAATCCTTCTCAGTATTTACACATGTATTTGGTTCTATTGGCTCTGTCAGGCTCTAGATCTCAGAAACTCTACTTAATTCTCACAAACGGGTTCAACTTTGTCTCAGAACCAGGATCTATGCTGAGTGAGCAAGGAAAACTTTAAACTGTTCCAACAAATTGCATTTAATTATTGCAGGTCCTCCTGTGTTCAATCTTCTACCTTGGTGACCCTCAAGGCACCCCTTTCCTCCAAAGCTAATTCTGGCTATGACCCATAGATCATATAGGGGATTGCCATTTATAAAATACAGGTATAAAATACATGGCAATGCTTTAGAGTCAAAAGATATGTGACCCTCAAGTAAGTTACTTAATCTGAGTCTTATTTGTTCATCTCTGAAATAAGAATTTTAATTCATAATGCTTAATTTAACTGTTTTTATAAGTATAAAATAAAATATCAAATATAAAGAGCCTATCATAACATCTGATTTATTAAAGATACTCAATGATATGCTATCAATATGTGCTCATTGGTCAATGGACCAGTTACCCAACTTCTCTTTTCGTTTTATAAATCTTTCCATCAAAGAACTTTGCTGGGATATGCTCACACATTGGCCTAATTGAATATTTAATTGCTATAATCCAAGAACATTCTGGAAATCCCAATGGAATGAGATTTCATCTATAGAACTTAAGCCCAAGCACAGATCTATTCCCTAAACTGACAGCCTGTATCATTCTTAATTACTCTAAAACCCAAACTAGCCAATTCCCAGAATTATATAAATGACCCCAACTATCCTATAGCCCCCAAACCTTCCATGACTGCTTTTCTAAGACTAAGAGCCAAAGATTCACATCTTTCTCAGAACCATGCTTTGCTCAGTTCATAAACAGAACCATAGGCTACAACCAACACCAGGTTCCATAAAAAAGATCTACATGAATTGCTTCAAACAAGGATCTGGAATTCCCCTAATTATTTGTGGAATAAATATTAAGGTTTTAAGGAGAGATCATTGGAGAAAAAAAGTCATCTAACCATTGTTTAATTATTATTGTATTTCTCATGGTAAAATGTGAAACAAAAAGAGCTACTATTGCTATTGTTCCCCACAACCACCACCCCGCCCCCCACCAAAAGGACAAATCAATGCAACAAGGGATGGGAATGTGACTTCTGAAAACTCTCTTCCTAAATCTCTTCTACTTAGAAATCATGTTTGATTTTTAAATATAAACCAAGAAGTAAAATAACTGGGTTCAGTAGTGGTTCTATTCCAAGTTTTCTAAGAAATTCCCATACTGCTTTCCAGTGTGATTGCACCAATTTGCAGTCCTATCCGGAAATGTATTAGTGAAACTTTTCCCCCACGTCTTCACCAACACTTTTTGTTACTTGTTTTTGATAATTGCTATTCTGACTGAAACAAGATGGGATTCCAGTGTAGTTTTAATTCGCATTTCTCTAATAGCTAAAGATGTTGAACATTTTTTCATATATTTGTTAACCATTCATATTTTTCTGTGAATTGCTTGTTCAGTTCCTTTACCCATTTATTGATTAGGTTATTTTGTGTGTTTGTGTGTGTGTGTGCATGTTAATTTTTTTTATTTTGTTGTATATTCTGGAGATTAATGCTCTATCTGAGGTGCAGGTGGCAAAGATGTTTTCCCATTCTGTAGGCTCTCTGTTCACATTCTTGATTGTTTCCTTTGCTGTGAAGAAGCCTTTTAGTTTTATACCATCCCCTTTAATGATTTTTTTTTAATTTTACTTCTGGTACTTTAGGATTCTTATTGAATAAGTCAATTCCTAAGTCAACATGATGAAGAGTTGGGCCTAATCAGCATACTACAGTGACACATTCACATCAATATTTATAACAGTTCAATTCACAATAACCAAGCTCTAGAACCAACCTAGGTGTCCTGCAACAGATGAATAGATAAAGAAAATGTGATATATATACACAATGGAATATTAGTCAGCCATAAAGAAAAATCAAATAGTGGCATTTGCGATTAAATGGATAGAACCAAAGATTATCATGCTAAGCGAAATAAGCCAGTCCAAAAATCCCAAAGCTTAATGCTTTATCTGATATGTGGATGCTAACCCACAACAAGGGAGGATGGGAGGGGAAGAAGAGAAGTCAACTAGATTAGACAAAGGGAAATGAAGAGAAGGGAGAAGGGATGAGAATAGACACAATAGTAGAATGAATTGAAATATGACTAGGGTGACTCCACATCAAGTACAACCACAAGAATAGGATCCTAATTAGAATAAGTTATACTCCTTGTAAGTATAATATGTCAAAATATACTCCACTGTCACGTATAGCTATAAAACAAATAAAAATAAATTTATAAAAGAAAAACATGTTTGATTCAAAATAAGAAAACAGAAAGTAGCAATCAAATAATGCCATAAGTCCACAATTTGTGCCCTGAAAACAATTTTAAATGTTTATAACAAATATACTTGCAACTGAAACATTTGCCAATTTTTTTCTTAAAGGGATGGTAATACGTGCAAGTAGAACTCATCAGCATCCTACTTCCTTCCCAGGTAAACCAGGTCAAAGTTCTTGGTCACAGGACTATTTGGATTATCAATGATACCACATTCAATAGAGTATAAAAGGAATATGGCACTGCATCTGAGAAACAAGGGACTAAATGTAGTAAAAACCTTTGAATGGTAATAATAATATCTGCAAAAAATGTTTACAAGTGAAAAAAATAAAAAGAAGATAAGTTCTGAATCCATTCTGAATCCAGAATGGGTTATGCCTGCTTACAGATACTGACTGCCACATTTTTGTTACAGTTGCCAATCTTTGGTGTCCTAGACCTTTACTTTTAGTGGAACATGTATGGAAAGAAGAGATAGTCTAGATTATTTGCTTTGTGAGTTGTTAAGTGCAGAAATAGAGGAAAAAATAACAAAAGTAGGATTATTAAGAGAGAAACCTGAAAGAGATGAACTAAATAAACCCTCCCACAAAGGAAGATAGTACGGAGGCATTCTCAAGAGAGGCACTAAAACATAAGTTTATGGAAAAGTTGAAAATATAAAGGGGAAATATACAAGATATGTAAGGGAGTCCCTAACATTCACCAGGGCTCATGGGACTCAGTATAGCCACACTCATTGCTAAGATTTATTACAGTGAAAGTATACAAAGTACAATCAGCCAAGAGAAAAGGAACATGGGGTGAAGTCCAGAGCAAACCAGGCACAAGCTTCCAAGAGCATCTTCCAGCTGAATCACACAATATATGCTTAATTCCCACAGCAATGAGTTGTGACAGCACATAGAAATATTGTCTAACAGGGAGTTTATTAGAAATTCAGTGACTCCTTGGGATTTAATTGGGTACTGGGTATGGTTAAACTTCTCCATATTGATTAATGAATTCAATAAAATTCTAATCAAAATATATATAGGGTTTTTTCTCTGAATTTGACAACATAATTCTAAATTTTATGCAGAATATCAAAGGCCAAGAGTAGACTAAACCAAAAGGTCAAGGATAGTCTAAATATGTAGAAGAAAAAAAGAGGAGGAGGAGAAGAAAGTGGTCAGGAAAATTGTTTCACCAGTTATATAGAATTACTTAAACCTATGGCAATCAAGACAAGGTGGTACAGGCACAAAGACAAATTAACCAATGGCCAACCAGAGTAGAGAGCTCAGAAAGAGTTCTAACACACAGGGAACTATGATTTGGAATTGTGTTGGTTTCTCAGCCTGTTTAAAAGGATGATTGCTTTAAAAAGTGGTACTAGAATAGTTGGTGTTACATATGGAAAAAATGAAATTTAAAAATTATTTCTTCCTACCAAAAACCAATTCTGGATGTACTAAGTACTTGAATATAAAAGGCAATACTCTAAAACACTTAGAAGAAAGTACAAGAGAGTATAAAACCTTAGAATAGAGAAGAAATTCTCATATAAAAAATACAATTCATAAAGGAAAAATATCAATTATAATAAAATCAAGAACTACTATTTATTAAAGTACACTGTAAAAAGAGTAAAATATTAAGCAATAATAAGTGGGAAACTTGAAAAACATTTAACCATCAAAATAATAGTATTCAGGAAGGAAAATTCCCATTGAATGAATTTAAAATCAGTTTTAAAACCACATAGAAAAATAACAAAGGCACAAATAAGAATGTAAAAGAAAAAGAAATATTGATGGCCAGTAAATACTGAAAATCAGGGAAATGTAAATTTAAATGATGCAATATTATTTAATACCCAACTACATTATAAAAAATAGTAATATGACAAAAGCAAGCTTTCCTGAGCTTGTGAATTACAGGTATATGCTTTTGGAGGACACAACCACTTGGGAAAATTATTGGCATTACCTGGCAACGCTGAAGAAATACATCCCTTGTGACCCCAAATTCATTCCTCGCCAAACATTTCAACAATTCCATCTTGAAAAGACAAACATGAATGTTCACAGTAGCATTGTTTTCACCCAATGTTATTCATCAAAAAAAATTTGTTGATAGTGAAATATATGAATAATTAATTTGGTACATTCAGGCAAGGAAATACTACATAGCAGAACAAATGCTCTAAACATCATAATGTTGAGAGGGAGAGAGAGAGAGAGAAAGGGAGGGAGGGAGAGAAAGTCACTCAGTCCTAGTTCAGAAAACTGGCAAGGATAAAAGTCTGATTTGGAGTACATAAAAGAATAGCAAAGGGAAAAAATAGAGTCAATGGTGGCCTTTAGTAAATTTATTGTTTTTTTCTTTTTTCTTTGTTTGTATGTCTTTCCTATCCCATCCAGAATAGAAACTTCCTTAAGGCAAAGATCTTTGTTTTGTTTGTCTGTTTGTTTGTCTGTTTATGTTCTAGGAGCCAGGGGAAAAATAGAGTCAGATGCTTCATAAATATTTGCTGAATTGAGCTGACTCTTTCCAAAATTTTGTTAAAAAATAGAATAGAGAAATGTAGTAAACAGTGAACCTGATGGTCTTTCATGTAGAAAATTAGTGGCATTCTAGTAGTTTTCTATCACAGACCATAAACTAGCAAATAGAAGTAATTATAGGGCAGATTTGAGCTCACAATAAGCAGCAACAACAAAAAGAAAGCTAAAAAAGAAAAGCAAAAAATAAAGTTCAAAACAAGCAAAAAAGAAAAATGCAACTTTTATCTTACATTACTCAACATAAGAGGAGGCTGCTTTTTGCAGGGGGTAGGATGTGTATTGTCTCTGACTCAAACTGATAATAAACTATAAAATAGTATAAAATACTGCTGGAATTTTAAAGAGGATGAGGTAATTACTGGATACACAATTGAAGGGCCTTTTAACTTTAAGAGTCTCTGAAATTTTTATATCATAGTTTTATCTCAGTCTTCTCACCTGGGGCATTCTGAGCTAAAATTCTCTGTTGGGGAATACAAATGTATAAAATTCAAGTCAGAGCAAAATACAACTTAAAAGGTAACTTTAAAATGAAAAATAATTTACGCATTTCAACACCATTTATTTATGTGATTTTGTTATTTCAACAATATTCAACAATTGAGAGTTCTCTTTCTTAAAAAAAATGAGAGACATTTGTTTATATTCACAAAACTATATGATTATACTCTTTGTAGTATCTTCCAACCTTTATTGCATGACTCTTATAACTATTTCAGAGACAAATCAACTGTATTAGAAAAAAACTTTTGTTACTATTGCAATAGTTCATCCAGGAAGTGGAAAAACCCTGGGACTGAACTTCAAAACTAATGAATTTAGTTGTGAGTCTGAAGCAATTATAATAATTTCAGTTATCTATTGGTTAAATTTTAAGTGTCTAGTAATATCTCAGAACTTTTACTTAAACAGTATTAAATAACATTAATTATCTAAGATGTCATTTAAACAAAATATTCTATTAAATAATATTAATTCTCTAAGATACCATTTAAACAAAATGAAACTTTTCACATTATTAATGTAAAGTCCAGTAAAAATTTTTAATTGTCCTTAGATTCTGAAATATGACCTACAGTGTATGTTGTAGCCAATCTGCTCTAAAATCCTTCTGCTGAATTTCTCTGCAGGCTGGCTGAAGAGCCAGGAATAGGTTAATGAAATGCATGCATGGAATGAAAAAACAAATTATAAGTGGTAATTCAACCACTAAACCTTCACAGGGCTGAGGGGAAATAGGAAAATAAAGCTAATCTTATTTCATTTTACTTAACATACTCAAAATGTCACCTCATAAATCCTATTTTCTGTTTCCATAAAGAATCTGTGTTAGAACTATTGTTTATTAAAAGTTCTGCTGCCATATGGATAACTTAAAAAAAACTCCCCCAACCCTGTACTATGTGCAAATATCCAGCAATTTTACATTCATGGCCTGAAATTTTAATTTAAATTCTCTTCATTTCCTCACAAATCAACTTGGTGCACTATGTAAAGGAACTATGTAAATATCAGGACCTTGAACTTTGGTACAAGAACTTCCTTCAAAATATATTTATATGAGCCACAAACAATTCAAAAAATTATCTACTAAAATCATGCTTCTAGATAACAGCATTTTGTTTTCTAAAATATATTTGAAGGTTCATAGATTGGCTTTGATTTTCAGCCTAGCAGATTAATAAAATACTGTAAAACTTGAGGCTGCCTTCATAAAATAAAGTGCAACTTCATATGCAAACTCCTATATTAAAACATCTTGGGAAATGTTAAGAAAACAAAGTATATTGTCTATAATTCTGAACATACAAACAACATCATGGAGACACTTAGCTTAAAAAGTTTTCACCTTCAAATGAATACTAAAAAACAGGATGTATAAATTTATGAAGGGCTCTGAAAATTTTTTGTGATTTCAACATAGCATATGCCTTTTATTTATAGCAAAATAACTCTTAGGAAAAATACTGAAAAAAAAAGTCATCATCTTCATCTAAATTAAAGCCAACAAATTCTCATATTCCTTATTGAAATTATATTCCTTTCTCAGTGGTTTAGTGAAACAAATTCATGAAGTCTCTGCAGAGTGGCCCTTCATTTATATTTTAAATTTTAAAAATACAAGAAAACTTTGATGTCACCATTATCTTTTTGTCTGGATATTTGCACAGGGCTATTATTCTGTGACCAAGTGGGAAAAAAAAAGGCAGATTCTGCTCTGTTTCTATTTAAAAATTCAGATAGAATCAACTCAGAAAATGTAAATTTCTTTAAAAATATACTAACACTTTTAAATATGTCTTCTAAAATGTTTGCACTGTAAAGTATGTTTTTTAACATGCACAGCTTCCAATAAAAAACACAAATTATGAAAAATATTTTGGTTAAGTCCAATTTCTTGACAGTCTCCCACGTAGGGCTCCAGGTGCCTACAATGGAAACTAAAGAACTTTTTAAGGACAGGAACTTTAATACTAACATTCTCAGAACTCAGTGAAAGAAAATGACAATATTCTTTAGTAAAATCCATGTGTCTTTTTTCGTATTAATTATTCTGCTTGAAACCTAAGAAGATTCTTTTTAAACATCTGAAGATACGTTTACAGATCTTTGGGGGTGTGGGTAGGGACTGATATTTTAACACAATCCACATAAATGGGATTGCAAAGAGTTAGTTTAAGTTTTCCTACTGTGCTTCTAAGTACCTTCATATTAATAAGAAAATTTACATAATGGGAAAAACTGTTCACAGTAGCATTTAAAGAATCTGTTGGCTGCTGCACTGTTGTAAATGTAGTGTATATAAAGGCCTATTAGGCTTAAAAAAAAAAACTAACTGGAATTCTAAAGTGAGGCCAAAGATCACCTACCTCTACACCTAAACCTAATTCAAATTCTAAGGATAAAGATTACTTCTACCTGTGCACCATCATTTAAACATGATTTCTCACTTGTACAAAAGAAAATGACATTTTGAAATATTGCTTTTGAATGCATCATTTCAAAACAGGGTCATAGTAGTTTGGGGCAACAGGAAAGTAGAAAGAGACCATGATGAAGAATGAAAAACTGGTTTACCTAACTTTATTATCCTCAGATATTTGAGTTTTGTCTTTGAAAAAGGGATTTTGAAAAATTAACAATAATGTATTTCAAAGTATTTTTATGCACTAAACTTTTTAAAATCAATTTAAATTATAATTCTACTTTTGAAATTGTCATAATGCATTTAAAACCCACAATTTTAAATATCACATATAATTGACTATCTTTAATTATCAAAAAAAGACACACACTATTTTTTATATGAAAAAAACCTTCATTATTATAATCAGTATATCAGCAATATGTAATAAAATGAGTTTAAGTATTCTGTTACAAGTAATGATGGTGTTGGGATGAACACTGTGATTAACACATTAGTCAATTTTATTTTTTAATGCACATAATTGACTACAAGAAGTAAACCACAAACTGAAAAAATAGAAATTTTTAACATAGCAAGAAAGAAAAATAGGATTTGGAGTCAGACAACCTACAGCCAAGCTTTGGCTAGGTAACTGAAATGATCACTAAACTTTTTAAAGTTTAATTCTTTTATCTATACAATAGGTATTGTGCTTCCCAGCTCTCAATACTACTACAAAGGTTAAACAAGATAGTGTACTGTTGGACAAATAATTGGCAAAAGATAACTTTTTTATTTCCTGTAAAATATGCATTTAATCTTCTAACATATGCTTTCTTTTCCCTTCATTGTTGTTTTAAGCAGTACTTTAAAAAAGAGTAAAAAAATCTTTATTTAAGTCACAGTGTAGTTTATAACTAGTAAAATCAGCACCACCTTATTCCAAAAACAAAGAGAAAAGAGGAAAATAGTTCAGCCTATCTTTCGAATGAAAGACGCACCTGGATGACTCAAGAGACTTGAGATTCCATTTCCCCCAGTTTAGTCACCTTTTACATTTCTTTTACTTAGCCTAAGGCCCTATTATTATGTTTTCTGAATCCTATTCACAAATTTCTATAGATTATTACTCCCAAAAACAAATGAAAAAAGCAACCATTCAAACCAAGTGACAGAATCTAAATAGAAGAGATGTTTGTTTTTTAAGCTATATTTATTTCTTAATTATTTTAAAATAAGTTATGAAAATTAATTATTAAAGACATATTCAAAACATTTTTATAAGCTCTATTTATAAATCCAAAATTGTTATTCTTAAAATATAGTTTCCCTGTTCACTTATAATTATAATATATTTAAATATTCATTTCAGAAATATATAAATGCCAAGATTAAAATAACCTAGTTAAAATTATCAAAAAAATATGCACACACAAACACACACACACAGACATTCCACTATATAATTTGAGTATGTGAGTATTTCTTTTAGGAAGGCTTCAGCCTCAAGGCATCCTTTTAAACTCTTTTTAAGATATTTCCATAATTAAGTTTCTACAATATGTCACAAGAGAAATGTGAATTTCCATGATCTAAAATGGTCATACCAGCTCTAAGTTTTAAAAACTTTTCACTACATATAATATTAACCATTTAAAAATATTATAGGCAGTTCAATACAAACAATTAATCAAACCACTTATACAATATATTTTTTTCTCATTTTATTAACAAAGCCCTTTATAAAAAACAGTATTTTTAAAATGTATTTCTCTTTGGCTTATATTTTATATATAAGAATGATTTTCTTTCATTTTTAGAGTCACATTTTTGCAAAGAAGATAAAAACCTTCTTTAAAAATTAATTGGTTTAATTAAAATAAAGAATTAGTCTATAAAAAAGATATTTATGACAAAAATATTGGAAACCTTATTATGTGCTGTCTATATATATATATATATGTCTGCATGTGTATAGACATGCACACACACAAACACACACACATCATATTCACCCTACATATATTGGAACTTTAAAGTAAATAGGAAAATTACAACTTTGATTTAAAATAAACCATCCTTTCTTTATTCTTAAAGCACAACTAGAGATAAATGTTTTATAATTATTTACTTTTTCACCACCATTAATGTAAAAGAAGTATTTAAATTTATTTTACTAGGTCATGAGTAAAAACATGCCAAGAATATGAATTGTAGTGTTTTCATTAGAAAATGTAAATAAAATATTGAACTCCAAAATTTTTATTATAGATTGTATTTAAATGTCTATTTTCTCTCTGACTTCAAAATGATTGACTTGAGCACAATATTAAGTAAAAAATAAAGCAATCCTACTGCCTGAAAGACTCCTGAATAAAGAGAAAATTATTTTTGGATTTCCTTCTTGATCAGATATGAAATATTCTGAAACGCCACCTCTATAATTTGATAAAAAGCTTGATATCTTCAAATGAAAATAGGACTCAGCACTTTCATTTTTCTGTCGCTAAAGGAACCTGGGTAAACTGATTTTTTTTTGAAAAAAATGAAAATCTCAGGCATAAAGGTGGCAGTAATGAAGCAAGCTTAAATATGCGCTGACCTTTGAAATGAACTGCAATCCGCGTTGTTTGGCCAAGGATCTGGCTGTGTTACTGTCTCCATCTATTTCTAGCGTGAAGGATGTGGGTGTTGGAGCTGCTCTGCTCTCTGGTGGATGTTGACAGCATGGCTGCAAACACAGCAGCACCTTTTAAGAGACAGCTACACACCATGGATCAGGAAAATTAACCACACAGCTGTCAGAGATGGAACTACGAGCACTGATCTACATATTCTTAAAAACTCGATAGCAAAACAAACTATAAACATGTCTCCATTTTCTAAAAGCAGTATATTTTGTGTTAAGAAGAGCATTGCTATTACAAGGATGATGTGAATTGCCAATATACAAAATTAAATTATTTTAAATACCATTAAAAGTCTCAGCTAGCTTTCTTAGTGCATACACAGAAAAGATTATGGCCTAAAGAATCATACTTTTTGAGTTGAATACATAGTGAGATTTTAAATAATTCCCAATGTTCCTGGAGTGACATTTTCTCTTTTTATTATGCTTTTTGTTTTTGCTTAGGATAAGCACCATGTCAATAATTAATTTATGCATTATTGAAGGGCAGTTCTGTTTTAAACAATTCCTAGGGGTTCTAAGAAACTTCCAAATGTTGCCTAGTAAAATTTCCTAGGGCAATGGAACAAAGGGTCAGTTTTATCAGCTTTTACTCTATAAAGAAAGCTATGTAAAAACAATGAGAAAATGTACACAGAATACTTTGAGAAACAAAAGTAGCACAATTTGCAATACCACCTTTAAGTTAAGTGTACACTGTTTGGGTTTTTTTTTATTTTTTGCATATTCTGTCAGTGAAAACAAAATACTTCATAGGGAAATTTACACATATCTCTTTTCTGGTTTGGCATAACTGTAATCAATCCAACAGGCACTAAGATCTCACATTGTGCTGAGCAGCAACAAGGCATATTAAAATGGTAAGAGATATTATCCTTACAGCTAAGGATTTTCCTTCTTAGAAGACAATGGTACATATACAAAAACAAAATGTAAATACCACAAGTCAATAATCAAGCAAGCATTCAAGCTTGTGACATAGATGCATTTGATCCAATGGAATCAAATGGTGATATCAGAATGATCTTGGATAAACATTTCTCACTGATGTTTTATTTTCATTTGGATCACCCATTTTAATCCCTTAATAGAAAAATATATATAGAACTTGCAAATAATATTTTTATTGTGGGACTATAAAACTCAAATACATTGGAAGGAATGATTCTTAAAATTAGCTATACTAAAGGAAACACACACACACACACACACACATATACACAAACACACACATATATATATTCCAAATCCCTGATCTAGCAATTCTTAACCTCAATAAAAAGGACTATTTCTATTCAGTAGTAACCTGAGATTTTGATTGAGTTATGCTTCCTAGAGGGAGAAATTATGAGAAACCTGGATATAAAATACTGATTTCTTTATGATCTGAAAAAAAATGTGTTTGGGGAAATCTAAGGTACAAGTGAGTTGGAAACTATTTATAATATTTCCTTTCTCATTCAGCAAATTTTGGATTCCCAATGTATATCCCAAAAGTCACATCCTCTAAATGAGTAAATAATATAGGCACAACTTTTTTTAAAAAGTGCCTTGTTGTACCTAAATACACTGTAGGACATATGGCACGTTTCATTCTGAAATGATGTTTATCCACAGAAATGCCATCAGTGGAAGATGTATTGAAAAGCTGAAGGTCTATTAAGGGAGTATGGGACAGCTGCATACATTCAGTAATCTGTATAAGGCCATGGAAATGACACAGCAATACCCCATCTGTGGCTTTGGTTTACAGAGCTCTGAATAAAAATTCAAGATCAAACTTCACTTGTTAAAGAAAAGAAGAAAGCTAAAAGAAAGCTGGTATTAATGGGCTCATAAATAAAGGTCTGTCATTTCTGGCTTTCTTCTTAATATAGTTTGTGGTATTTCTCTATACATTTTTTAAAATGCACTATATATTCACCCCTTAATGTTATTTAAAGAACTACTTGTGGGGAACTACGATTTGGACTTTTATAATTTAGTTCATTTGTGAATAGGCTTAAAACTCACAGAAGTGCTAGGAAGGGGCAGGGCAGATGTTGTTCAAACTTCCCTTCCTGCCAAGTCCTTCATTCTGTACCTACAATACCCAGCCTATTCAAAACTCAATGTCTCTTAATAGAGATTACTAATCAAGCTGATTTATGTGGTAGTTTAGGAGGTAGGGTCATTCTTTTTAGTGCTGTTGTTTCTAAAGAAAGTTTAATGCTCACAAAAGCCTCAGATTGACAGCTCCACAAAATGGAAATTCACAGAACAGAAGTATCACATGCTAGGGGGATATAGCCTCCCCTTATGCTAACCTGCCAATTCACAATTTCAACCTACAAGGATCTGCCACCGAATTCAAGAGATTAATTCAGTCCCTGTGCCTGTTCACTACTATGCCAATAAGGAGGCCAATTAGTTTCAACTACACTGGTTATTTTACTTCTGCCTTTATATTTTTCTAATGGGGACATTTTCTTTTAATAATTTGGATGATTTTGACCCCCAATTCATTGCAGAATACTATGAAATAGCTGTCAATCACTTTAAACCACAGCCTAATGTGAACCAAAGCCTGAGGTGAAAAGTTCAGTCATTAGCTATTGAAACCATTCAGCTCCCCATTGTGGTGGGTTTTATACTTCCTGTAGGAAAATAATATTATTAATGATAAGAATTTTGAAATCAAGGTGCATATCTCTTTTTCAAAATAATACAGTCAACTAATTAGCAAGACTAGTTAGTTTCAATTAACTGATAGTCTTAAAAAAGTCATTAATTTCCAACTCCAATTATTCCATGTATACATTCATAGACTTACTTCAGAAGTTATAGTTCACTCATGAATTAAAATATGCATATTATTGACATGAGTTAAATTTCATTTTAGCCTATATTTCTAGAAGATAAATTTGCAGTAAATCTAATAAAATGTAATGTTAAAATAAAAGGTAGATATACATAATATTTTTTAACTTAACAAATGAAAATAGTCCATGCAAATATGATGCCACTAACTCTAACTCCTGAATTTCAAAGGAGAGATTAGAGATGAAAGAATAAATAAAATGAATAATAATCCATTGTTAGCTGGACTTGAATATTTAGATGTTTTTATCCCCCAAAGCAAAAACAGATGAAGTAACATTTTAATTCCTTACTGTCGTTGATTTCTGAAAAGGAGTCACCTAACAAAGAGGGTTTTAATAGGAAAAAGAGAAACAAAGAGTCCTGGGCATCTGAGGGAAGGGATTGTGTGTGATGAAGGAGGGAGGATCATGAAGGAAACTGAGACTGAGGGCATCTGTTGACATTTCCATGGTGAGTAGAGTGTCAACTATGCCCTCACCAACTTCACTTAGCACCAGTCTATCATGTCTTGCATAACCAAAACAAAAACAAAGAACAAAAAAGAGAGAATCTCAAAACAACCTGTTGGAAATTCTAGACAAAAATTAAAAATACATACAAAAGTAATATATATATATATATATATATATATATATATATATATATATATATATGAAATACATGTGCAGTCCATATTTATCAACACCAAAGTCATAAACTTCTGAATTTATTTTGAACTTCATATGCAGGAGTTCACACTCACTAACCACGTTTTCTCTAATTTACCCCTAGAGGGAAGTAGAGAAGGCAGGAACATTGTGGTTTGTAGGTTAAAAGGGTGGGAGAATATATATAAAAATGAAGCAAGGAAATTTATTAATACAATATGTCCAAGGACTTATAGAGTATATAAATCCTCAAAAAAAGTAGTTGATGTGTTCATAAACCAAAAATTTACACTATTTTCACTATAATCTACCACAGTTAACAACACTTAGAACAATATTCATAAATTTAAAGAGGGACAACTAAGAAAAAACATCCCAAAACAAAAGAAAGAAAGAATAAAAATTTTAAGTTAACATCATAGAATTGTTTCAAAAATATATTTAAAACTTTATAGAATCCATGTTTATACAAACATCTTTAAACATAAAATAACTACTGATGATCACTGACACTGTTATTATACAAATAACAAATCTACCTTTATTTCCAGGTGTGTATTTGGGTAGCATTTACATATCTAAGTGGATTTTTAAAACTCTTTACTTTGACTAATTTTAGACTTTATAAAAAAAGTTGCAAAAATAATACAGAGTTCCATATACTCTCCTCAGTTCCCACCAATGTCAATATGTTACACTTAGTCATAGTAAAATTATTAAAACCAGGACAGTGACATTTGTACAAAAATGTTAACTACAGACCTTATTCTTTCTCTAGTTTTCCCACTAAAGTCCTTTTTTCTGTTCTAGGATTCTCTCCAGAATTTCACACTATACTTAGTTGTTGTTTGTCTTTAGATTCCTCAGATATATAATTGTTCTTCAGTATTTCCTTCTTTTATATGATCAAAATACCTTTTTATTTTTTGCAGTGCTGGGGATCAAACTCAGGGCCTCATTAATGCCAGGCAAACACTCCACTGAACTATATTCCCAGACTATGACCTAGATGCTTTTGAAGTTGTGAATTTGGGCAAGAATACCATAGGAATATTGTGTTCTGCAGAGTATGTTACATCAAGGGTTTCTTGTTGCAAATATGTTGTAACTTATGTTAACCTTAAACACTTGGCTAAGGTAGATTTGTGAGTTTTTGTTAAAGCTTGAAAAAAAATTATTTTCTCTTTTACATCAAAATTCGTAGCTTTTAAAATTTATTAAAGAATGAAAGATTCTATACTATTAGACAAAAAGCAGAATTGCAAAGTTAGTCAATATAATTTCTTAAGTAATATGTAATATATAGTAGAATGAGATTGAACCCTTTTTTTCTTACCCTATACAAAACTCAACTCAAAGTATATCAAGGATCTAGGCATTAGACCACAGACCCTGCACCAACTAGAAGAAAAAAGAAGACCCAACTCTTTACCATGTCAGCTTGTAAGCAGACTTCCTCAATAAGACTCCTAAAGCTCAAGAAATAAAATCAAGAATCAATAAATGGGATGGTATCAAACTAAAAATCTTCTTCACTGCAAAGGAAACAATCAAGAATGTGAACAGAGAGCCTACAGAATGGGAGAAAATCTTTGCCACCTGCACCTCAGATAGAGCATTCATCTTCAGGATATATAAAGAACTCAAAAAAAAAAAAACTTAACAAAAATACTAATAACACAATCAATAAATGGGCTAAGAAGAAGAAATATGAGTGGTCAACAAATATATGAAAAAATGTTCAACATCCCTAGCAATAAGAGAAATGTAAGTTAAAAGTACACTGAGTTTCTATCTTGCTCCATTCAGAATGGCAATTATCAAGAATATAAGTAACAATAAATAATGGAAAGAATGTGAGGAAAAGGTTCACTCATACATTGCTGATGGGATTGCAAATCCATGCAACCATTCTGGAAAGCAGTATGGAGTTTCCTTAGAAAACTTGGAATGGAACTACCATTTGACTCAGTTTTTCCACTGCTTGTATATACCCAAAGGACTAAAATCAGCATACTACAGTGATGCAGCCACAACAATGTTTATAGAAGCTCAATTCACAATAGCTGAACTACAGAACCTAGGTGCCCTTCAATAGATGAATAGATAATGAAAATGTGGTCAAAATACAATCTACTGTCATGTATAACTATAAGAACAAGTAATTTTTAAATGTGGTATATATACACAATGGAATATTACTCAACCAAAAAGAAGAATGAAATTATGTCATTTGCCAGTAAATGAATGGAACTGAAGAATATCATGCTAAGGGAAATAAGTCAGTCCCAAAAAGCCAAAGGCTAAATGTTCTCTCTTATTTGTGGATGTTAACCCCCAACAAGAGAAGGTGGAGCAAGGAAGAATAGAAGTCCATTGGATTAAACAAAGGGGAATGAAGGGTAGAGAAAGAGAATGGGAAGAGGAAAAACAGTAGAATGAATCATACATAACTTTCCTATCTTTATGAAAGCACAAACAGGGTAACTCTACTTCAAGTATAACCACAGAATGAGCTCCTAATTAGAATAAGTTATACTCCATGTATGTATAATATGTCAAGATACACTCTACTGTCATGTATATATAAAAATAACAAATTTTAAAAATAAGTAATATGTCATAAGCATACACTAGGTGAGCTCCTCAGGGGAAAAATAAGAGATTTTTATTCTTTATATTATAATTTATAAATATTATTGATTATATTTACCTGAAAGCACTTCTTCAATGTTAAGGACATACGCTCATTGAAATCATTGCTACATTTGAATTATTTCACTCCACTCATGGTGATTTTTGCCCACTTGCCCTCCAAAGTCAGCTCAGAACTGTTCAGAACCAGAGAATGGGGAAAAGGGTGAGGCTTTAAATCATCTTCTTTAATGGCCCCTTATGTGGCATTCTTACAGTAGAATGATCCCAGATAGAGAGAACAATTCAATTGGAATTCTCATTTGTTCAAGAAAGTCTCCAGTTGAAACTATCATTGTGGACTAGCTCTTGGGACACCAAAATAACCCTTAAAGTGGGTGTGAGACATCATTTCTGGGGTACATAATGTCTCTAATAAGATATTCAATATATTCTTCGAGTTATGTCAGCAACTATTACCTAGGCTTCCAGGGTGCTAGCAGTGGAATCCCTGTGTCTCATGGTCTTTTTTGTCCAGTTCTAATGTTATGTCCACTGTGAAGTATGTCCTATCTCCCAAAATCTACATGATTAAGAAACAGTAGTTCTTTCTAATAATAGCTCCCCATTACTTCACTCCCATTATTCTGGCACTTTTTAACCTCTTTTCTGACTATGTGGTGAGGTATTTTAGGATATGAATATTGGACATACTTACATTTGTTTCCCCAGTGCCACCAACCACTGTGTCTAGCACCCAACAGTACTCAGCAAGTGTTTACCATGGCATATAGATCAATTTGGGATACTAGAGAACACTATTTAAGCCCTTGTGATAGGATAATATTGAAAGAAAATCCTATTGAAACAGTTAATTCACTTGAGGCTTCTAAAAGCAACATGAAACACTTTCCACGTGATATTTCTTTTATTTTTTTTTTCTTTTAAGCTTAATTTTAAAGTCCCACAAAAGCATATTGGGCTTTGTTCCACTTAAGAGTCAACAGAAAAACCAAAAATACAAAGGATAAAAGGCAAAACTGATTTGTTTTAGCTATTAATTATTGAGATTAAAGAAAATTTTGTCTTCTTTTACCAAGTATATCAATATATGAACAAAGTACTTCATCAGGTCAAAAGCTGGATCAGCCACTACTTAAATAACTATAAGCATTGGCTTTCTACTGTACTGTGCTCTGGATGCTCTGACTGAAGGACTGAGTAGGAAGGAGGAATCCACAGAGGCCATGCTTAGAAGATTTGAGATAGCAAGAGCAGAAAACAGCAAGGAAAAAAGAAGCACCCTAGAAGGATTCTGGCATTTATTTTGTAGGGTGAGACCCTAGGAGGTTGACTTTGACTCACACTTTACCTACACTTACAGTGATTATTATTTTCGAAACAGGTGTCCTATTGAGAAAGAACTATAGTTGGCAGTAAGATTATTAACTGAAAAGGATTTTCATTTTAGGGCATTGTGTGTGCTTTGTTTTGTTCAAGAATGAAAGGACTCCCCTTTTTCATTGCATTGAAAGCCAAAATTCATGCATGGACATATTGATGTGGATTGGTTTTCCCAACCTTCATGGTCTTTCTTTCCTGCTAACTCTAATCTTTCTTATCTTCCTCTCTTCCCTTTTCCATTGTACTCTCCATCCTTCACACTCACTCCCATTAACCACAATGCCTACCCTTCCTCCAATTAAAATTATCCTATCTTAGATTTTCAACCTACATGTGAATGAGAGCATATTACATGCCACTACTGTGCTACATGCTGAGAATACAAAAACAGTAACAATACTTATAAATTCCACAGCACTTACAAATTTCAGTAGGGAAATGAACTTCTAATACAATAAGCCAAAACCACAGTATATGGACATAAGCAGAAGACTACAGGAAACAGAAATAGGAATGCTAACTTAAAGAAATAACTCCAAAAAATAAAGGTCATGATGAAATAATAGAATATTTATTCAGAATAACAAGAAAGAAGAGAAATCCTTCAGTTATTTCAAGAGACTATGCTAACAGAACTTTATAAAACTATTTTGATGGTTTTATATATAGAATTTTTAGGGGCCAGGGTTGTGGCTCAGTGGCAGAGCACTTGCCTAGCATGCATGAGGCACTGGGTTCCATTCCTGGCACCACATAAAGACAAATAAAGGTATTGTGTCCATCTACAACAAAAAAAAAAGAAAATATTTATGTGCATATATATATATATATATATATATATATATATATATATATAATATTTTTATTTTTTCAGTCTTTTTCTTGAAAACAATATATTGAAGTACTTTTTAAATACTAAGAATCACTGGGCACAGTGGCGCACACCTGTAATCCCAGCAGCTAAGGAAGCTGAAACAAAAGGATGGTGAGTTCATAGCCAGTCTCAGCAACGGAGAGTCACTAAGCAACTCAGTGAGACCCTGTCTCTAAATAAAATACAATGTAGGGCTGGGGATGTGACTCAGTAGTTGAGTACTCCCTGAGTTCAGTCCCTAGTACCCAAAATAAAATAAATACTAGGAATTATTACAAAGTATAAAATTCCATTTATATACATAAAATACAAAATTAAAATGTATTAAAACTTGGGATAGGATTCCAACATGGCGGCGGGCACGGAGAGATCAAGTCTCTGACCTCTTCAGCTGTGTGGGCATAGGGAGTTGTAAACAATCTAAATTCTGTTTGCTCAGGATCACTAGGCAATGCTGAACTGACGTGGATCTGGGGCCAACAGTCTGGGCCTCTCAGAACACACACTGAGCCCGGATCGGCTGAATTCAAGCTCCCGTTCGCCTGCTTCCCGCAGACAAACAGCTGTGACTCAGCACTAATCCATCCGGCTGAAACAACTGGTCGGCCCTTCTGTTCCTACGGAGGTAAATGCCAACTGAGCCTTCATAGCTAGTGGCCACAGGTTTGAAACGGGGCTTGGGAGAGACAGTAAGGACCCACCCGTTGCATTGGTCACCCGGCAAAGGGAAACGAACTGTGGCCATTTGCAAGAGATACCACCATGGCAGAGAACTGACGTCACCAGACTGCGGTGGAGGAGATAACTTCATTGAAACCTGCGGCTACAGATGTGTAATTCCCTAGCCTTCCCTCTCCACACATTGGGGAAACCTTAAGGGCCCCTCCCAGCTCTCCCGTGAGTACAATAGCCAGACCGAGGGAATCAGACATGGCGCGGGACCCGCACCACGGAACTCCCGGCTACCACTCCAACCAGTGCTGACAACTGAGGTCTCTTGCACCAGCTACCGGGGGCGTGGCTACCGGAGGGCAAGTAAAATTCGCTGAGGATTCTCAGCCCCAAGCTCTACAAACTTAGGGTCTGAGGGAATGGCAAACTGGGAGAGTGTGCCCAGTCATTCATGAAAACAGGGCTCCCGGGAGCAGCAGACCTGGCATGTAGCCAGTATTGTGGTGAGCGACACCCGTGAGAGTAGCCTGGCTAGAGGAAAAGCGGGGAAGTGACTATACACAAGAGGAGGCCCTAGGCACTCAGGATTGGAGACTCGCCCAGTCGGGGAGGAGGAGCTGCTGCATAGTGATTGGTTCCCCCATATTGACAGGAGAAACTTGGCATGGGGGGCACAGCGCCACCTACTGGAAGAGAAGTCAATGAAACTCTAAGACTGCATTTATTAGTTTTTTTTTTTCTCTTTTTTTTGATTTGGGTCTTTTCTTTCATTTTCATTTTTCTTTCTTGTTTTTTAAATTTTTTTACATTTTTTTATTTTTTTCTTCTAATTTTAATTTTAAATTTTTTTATTACTTTTTTTAAATTTTTTTCTTTTTTTATTTCCTATTTTTTTCTTCTTTTGCTTTTCATTTCTTTTCGATTTTCTTATTCCCCCTTCGTTGAATTCTACCTGCTTACTCTCATTCTCTTTAGTGACTTCTTCCCTTCCCTTCTAATACCTTTCCTCCCAAGCATCAAATAAATTTATAGGAGTAAACAGTAACTCAGCAGTTAAACAGAACAAGAAGTAACATGAGCAACTTGAAAAAGCAAGGAAGAAAAGGAGTACAAACAATGCAGGACAGCCTAAATATTCAGGAGGACCTAGAGTCATCAGAAAAATGATCATATAAAGAACTCAAGGAACACCTTAAACAGATGGAATGGAACCTTAAAGAGGATACGAGACAGCAAATTCAAGCAGCAAAAGAACACATTGAGAATGAATTACATAAACAGATAAAAGAAGAAGTTAAGCATCTTTATCAGGAGATAGAGATTATAAAAAATAATCAAACAATAATTCTAGAAATGAAGGAAACGATAAACCAAATTAAAAACTCAATTGAGAGTATCACTAACAGAGTGGAGCAAGTAGAAGCCAGAATGTCAGATAATGAAGACAAAATATATCATCTTGAAAAGAGTCTAGCCAACTCAGAAAGGCTGGTAAAAACTCACGAGAAAAACATCCAAGAGTTATGCGATAACATGAAGAAACCAAACTTACGAGTCATCGGGATAGAAGAAGGTACAGAGATTCAAACCAAGGGAATGAGAAACCTGCTGAATGAAATAATTACAGAAAACTTTCCAGAAATAAAAAAGGAAACAGATATACAAATTGAAGATGCATACAGGACACCGAGCACACAAAATCACAGTAGACCAACGCCAAGACACATTGTTATGAAGATATCCAATATACAGAACAAAGAGAAAATATTAAAAGCTACAAGAGAAAAGAGACAGATTACATTCAGGGGTAAACCAACAAGGTTAACAACGGATTTTTCATCACAGACGCTGAAAGCGAGAAGGTCATGGAACAATTATTTCAAACATTGAAAGACAATGGATGCCAACCAAGAATTCTATATCCAGCAAAATTAAGCTTCAGGTATGACAATAAAATAAAAATCTTTCATTATAAACAAAATTAAAAGAATTTGTAGCCACAAAACCAGCATTGCAAAGCATTATGAGCAAAACACTACACGAGGAAGAAATGAAAAACAATAACCAAAACCATCAGTGAGAAGTGCCTCAGTAAAGACAGAGGGCAAGGGGAAAGATAACCATGGAGAAACAAACTAATTTTTTTAAAAATAGGATAAATAATCAAACATGGCTGGAAGTACAAACCATATATCAATAGTAACTCTGAATGTTAATGGCTTAAAGTCTCCAATAAAGCAACATAGGCTGGTAACATGGATTAAAAAAACAAATCCAACAATATGCTGCCTCCAGGAGACACATCTGATTGGAAAAGACATACAAAGGCTGAAGGTGAAAGGATGGGAAAAAATATACCATGCACACGATCCTCGTAAGCAAGCAGGGGTGGCCATCCTCATATCGAATAAAATCGACTTCAAGACTAAGTTAATCAAAAGGGATAAGGAAGGAGATTATATACTGTTAAAAGGAACCATTCACCAACAAGACATAACAATTATCGATATTTATGCACCAAATAATGGTGCTGCGACATTCATAAAACAAATTCTCCTCAAGTTCAACAATCAAATAGACCACAACACAATAATTATGGGTGACTTCAACACACCTCTCTCACCATTGGACAGATCCTCCAAACAAAAGTTGAATAAAGAAAATATAGAACTCAATACCACAATCAATAACCTAGACTTAACTGACATATATAGAATATATCAACCATCATCAAATGGATATACTTTTTTCTCAGCAGCACATGGATCCTTCTCAAAAATAGACCATATATTATGCCATAGGGCAACCCTCAGTAAATATAAAGGGGTGGAGATAATACCATGCATTTTATCAGATCATTAAGGAATGAAACTGGAAATCAATGATAAAAGAAGGAAGGAAAAATCCTACATCACATGGAAAATGAACAATATGTTACTGAATGATCAATGGGTTACAGAAGACATAAAGGAAGAAATCAAAAAATTCTTAGAGATAAATGAAAATACAGACACAACATATCAGAATCTATGGGACACAATGAAAAAGTTTTAAGAGGGAAATTCATCGCCTGGTGGTCATTCCTCAAAAAAAGAAAAAACCAACAAATAAATGAGCTCACACTTCATCTCAAAGCCCTAGAAAAGGAAGAGCAAAACAACAGCAAATGTAGCAGAAGGCAAGAAATAATTAAAATCAGAACGGAAATCAATGAAATTGAAACAAAAGAAACTATTGAAAAAATTAACAAAACTAAAAGTTGGTTCTTCGAAAAAATAAATAAGAACGACAGACCTTTAGCCATGCTAACAAAGAGAAGAAGAGAGAGAACTCAAATTACTAACATACGGGATGAAAAAGCAATATCACAAGAGATGCTACAGAAATACAGAAGACAATTAGAAATTATTTTGAAAATCTATATTCCAATAAAATAGAAGATAGTGAAGACATCGATAAATTTCTTAAGTCATATGATTTGCCCAGACTGAGTCAGGAGGATACACACAATTTGAACAGACCAATATCAATGGATGAAATAGAAGAAGCAATCAAAAGACTACCAACCAACAAAAGCCCAGGACTGGATGGGTATACAGCGGAGTTTTACAAAACCTTTAAAGAAGAATTAATACCAATACTTTTCAAGTTATTTCAGGAAATAGAAAAAGAGGGAGCTCTTCCAAATTCATTCTATGAGGCCAACATCACCCTGATTCCGAAACCAGATAAAGACACCTCAAAGAAATAAAACTACAGACCAATATCTCTAATGAACCTAGATGCAAAAATCCTCAATAAAATTCTGGCGAATCGAATACAAAAACACATCAAAAAAATTGTGCACCATGATCAAGTAGGATTCATCCCTGGGATGCAAGGATGGTTCAATATACGGAAATCAATAAATGTTATTCACCACATCAACAGACTTAAAGATAAGAACCATATGATCATCTCGATAGATGCAGAGAAAGCATTTGACAAAGTACAGCATCCCTTTATGTTCAAAACATTAGAAAAATTAGGGATAACAGGAACTTACCTTGACATTGTAAAAGCTATCTATGCTAAGCCTCAGGCTAGCATCATTCTGAATGGACAAAAGTTGAAGGCATTTCCTCTAAAATCTGGAACAAGACAGAGATGCCCTCTCTCACCACTTCTATTTAATTTAGTCCTTGAAATACTAGCCAGAGCAATTAGACAGACAAAAGAAATTAAAGGCATAAAAATAGGAAAAGAAGAACTTAAATTATCACTATTTGCGGATGACATGATTCTATACGTAGAATACCCCAAAAGGATCTACAAAGAAACTACTAGAACTAATAAATGAATTCAGCAAAGTGGCAGGATATAAAATGAACACTCATAAATCAAAGGCATTTCTGTATATCAGCGACAAAACTTCTGAAACGGAAATGAGGAAAAACACTCCATTCACAATATCCTCAAAAAAAATAAAATACTTGGGAATCAACCTAACAAAAGAGGTGAAAGATTTATACAATGAAAACTACAGAACCCTAAAGAGAGAAGTAGAAGAAGATATTAGAAGATGGAAAAATATACCCTGTTCATGGATAGGCAGAACTAACATTATCAAAATGGCGATATTACCAAAAGTTCTCTATAGATTTAATGCAATGCCAATCAAAATCCCAATGGCATTTCTTGTAGAAATAGATAAAGCAATCATGAAATTCATATGGAAAAAATAAAAGACCCAGAATAGCAAAAGCAATTCTAAGCAGGAAGTGTAAATCAGGCGGTATAGCGATACCAGATTTCAAACTATATCACAGAGCAATAGTGACAAAAACAGCATGGTACTGGTACCAAAACAGGCGGGTGGACCAATGGTATAGAATAGAGGACACAGAGACTAATCCACAAAGTTACAACTATCTTATATTTGATAAAGGGGCTAAAAGCATGCAATGGAGGAAGGATAGCATCTTCAACAAATGGTGTTGGGAAAACTGGAAATCCCTATGCAACAAAATGAAACTGAATCCCTTTCTCTCGCCATGCACAAAAGTTAACTCAAAATGGATCAAGGAGCTTGATATCAAATCAGAGACTCTGCGTGTGAAAGAAGAAAAAGTTGGCTCCGATCTACATATTGTGGGGTCGGGCTCCAAATTCCTTAATAGGACACCCATGGCACAAGAGTTAATAACAAGAATCAATAAATGGGACTTACTTAAACTAAAAAGTTTTTTCTCAGCAAGAGAAACAATAAGAGAGGTAAATAGGGAGCCTACATCATTGGAACAAATTTTTACTCCTCACACTTCAGATAGAGCCCTAATATCCAGAGTATACAAAGAACTCAAAAAATTAGACAATAAGATAACAAATAACCCAATGAACAAATGGGCCAAGGACCTGAACAGACACTTCTCAGAGGAGGATATACAATCAATCAACAAGTACATGAAAAAATGCTCACCATCTCTAGCAGTCAGAGAAATGCAAATCAAAACCACCCTAAGATACCATCTCACTCCAGTAAGATTGGCAGCCACTATGAAGTCAAACAACAACAAGTGCTGGCGAGGATGTGGGGAAAAGGGTACACTTGTATATTGCTGGTGGGACTGCAAATTGGTGCGGCCAATTTGGAAAGCAGTTTGGAGATTCCTGGGAAAGCTGGGAATGGAACCACCATTTGACCCTGCTATTGCCCTTCTCGGACTATTCCCTGAAAACCTTAAAAGAGCATGCAACAGGGATACTGCCACATCGATGTTCATAGCAGCACAATTCACAATAGCTAGACTGTGGAACCAACCCAGATGCCCTTCAATAGATGAATGGATTAAAAAAAGTGGCATTTATACACCATGGAATATTACGCAGCACTAAAAAATGACAAAATCATGGAATTTTCAGGGAAATGGATGGCACTAGAGCAGATTATGCTTAGTGAAGCTAGCTAGCCAATCCCTAAAAAACAAATACCAAATGTCTTCTTTGATTTAATGAGAGCAACTATGAACAGAGTAGGGAGGAAGAGCAGGAAGAAAAGATTAACTTTAAACAGAGACATGAGATGGGAGCGAAAGAGAGAGAAAAGGGAAATTGCATGGAAATGAAGGGAGACCCTCATTGCTATACAAAATTACATATAAGAGGTTGTGAGGGGAATGGGAAAATAAACAAGGAGAGAAATGAATTACAGTAGATGGGGTAGAGAGAGAAGATGCGAGGGAAGGGGAGGGGGGATAGTAGGGGATAGGAAAGGTAACAGAATACAACAGTTACTAATAGGGCATTATGTAAAATTATGGATGTGTAACCAACGTGATTCTGCAATCTGCATTTGGGGTAAAATTGGGACTTCATAACCCTCTTCAATCTAATGTATTTAATATGATATGTCAAGAGCTTTGTAATGTTTTGAACAACCAATAAAAAAATAAAAAATTAAAAAAAAAAACTTGGGATAACTTATTCCTAATATATATTCAATCATAGGATTTATAACCCCAATGTGTGAAATACTCAATGGACAGAAGTTACTGATATACAATACATATAATATACAATATACAATACACACAAAGAGAAAATAGTGTCCATGATAAACACCTGGAAGTGTATTAAATACTAAAATGAAAAAGAACCATATTCAGTCATTCAGGCAAGTTACAAAATATAATGTAGAATATTCTCAGATTACACAAAGGAATAGATATATCAATTTGTGTTTGTAGATATGTGTATATGAGTATATATAAGTTCTTCAGATAGAGAGAAAATAATGGAGAGATTTTAAAAATTATTTGGCTCTTTAATCTTCTGGAATATGTTCTTTTAAGTAAAGGCCCAGACAAGAAAGAAGAGGTAAAAATTACATTATCCCTCCGTTTAACACAAACAGCTGTCCCCTACATATATTATAGACAAAAACCTTCATGGCAGAGGTCTGATGTAATGTGTGTTAACCACTCTAAAAGGCTAGATTCAAAATTCCTGACACACACAGAGTGCTCATATTATTTGGGGTATAAATACTTTCCAAATTCTAGTAAAGATTTTGAACTCAATTTGGATTGGCTGACATATGTACTTACAGGTTGTCCTTACTAAAACTATACTATCCTTGGGGGTTATGTTGTTAAACTTTATGTAACAATTTTTCTTACCCATTTTTGGACTAAACTGCTGAGTATCTTCTCTTCTATCAATTTGGAGTATATACTAAGTCTTTTCAGTGAAATCAGTGGCAAAAGAGAGCCATGTTTTATGGTTATTACTCTTCAGAGAATAAGTATTTTGTTGAATCAGCTTTTGCAGTTCAGAATCTAAAATCCAAATCATATGTTCTACAATAAATTAGCAACTTACCAAAATTACTTAATACAGAACATAGTTGTCTCTGAATTTTGCTAGTCGGGCTTTTTTTTTTTTTTTCAATTTTGCATTCATCTTTAGTCTAACTTAGAGGGACAGGTAGATAATTCATAAATTCAAGCTCAAAATTCTCCATTAAATTCTTCCCAGACCACTGCTCTAAGTCATTTAAGCAATGACAAAAATATTCTTTTCTGCATTTTAAAAATTAAATATTAACTATATTTTTTTAAGTCACCAGAAGCCTCATTATATCATATTCAATAAATATAAAAGGAACCATATCGGTTGCTGAGAAGATTATATGTATGTGTAATTAGTTTCAATTAATTATGTGTACCAACATCTCACATGCTATGGTTTAGTTCTGTAATGTTCCCAAAGGCCCATGTGTTCAAGGCTTGGCCCTCAGCTTGGTGTTACTGGAAGATAGTAGAAACATTTAAGAAGTGGGGCCTTAGCCAGGCATGGTGGCGCTCCCTTCTAATCCCAGCTACTCAGGAGGTTTAGGCAGGAGAATTATAAGTTCAAAGCCAGCCTCAGCAACTTAGAAGGTCCTGTCTCAAAAATAAAAAGTGCTAGGCATGTGGCTTAGTGTTATTAAGCTACCTTGGTATTAAAAAGAAAAATAAGTGGGACCTAAGTGGGAGGTTTTAGGTCATTGGGGTTATGCCCTCAAAGGGAATTATGAGATATTGCTTTCTTCCTCTCTCTTTTACTACCCCACCATGAAGTGAATGGGGTTCCTCTGTCATCCACTTCTGGCTTACCATAGGCCCAAAGCAACAGGGCCAACTTACCATGGACTGAAATACTGGAATATGTAACTTTACAGAGAGGAACAGGAGGTAAGAAAGGCTCCAAAACTATGGACTAAAATAAAATGTTCCTTTTCTCTTTTTAAGTTGATTGTTTGGGGTAATTTGTTACAGGGATGGAAAACTAACACACCAAAAAGGGAAGAAATTAATCTTTGTACAAAGCAATATTAAGGAACAATTTTAAAAAGAGTTAAATACTATCATATAAACAAATTAAAGTCAAATAAAACCTCATATATTAACCCAATATCTTCCCCAAAAAATGGTTTGGGAGAAAAATAAACAAAAATGGCAGAATTTTAATCAACATTGAAGAATGGAGTTTATTTATACTGTGCATAAGTTTAAAAAGAAAATAATTATGGCTTCAAATAGTAAATAGAACTTCCATTTCTGACAAAAAAAATGATAGATGTAAATTTTCCTATTCTTCCTGTCAAGTACAACTGAAACCCTGCAAATTACATAAATAACAAATGTAATTGAAAGGCAGAGAGAAGACAAACAACTTTAAGGGAACTCAGGGCCTGACAAACAACACAACAGTGAGTTTCCTGTGTTTTCTTATTGCCTCATATATACCACATGTGGAGGTAAAGAATCTGGAAATTTGAAAACACAGGAAAAGGATCAAGAAAGATAAGCTTAGCTATATAAAGAGTTCAAATAATAACCACCCTACTGCAGCCAAACACTAAAACAAAAATTGTACCTCTAAAGGCCAGGAAGATGTCAAACTGAATGAAAAAGATAAAGCAATAAATGTCCATACTGACATGACAAAGTGTAATGGCCAACTTAAATTTTCCACTTGATTGGATTAAGAGAGTCAATGAGTATGTGTCTAGGAATGATTGGCATGAGGAATAGCAAAATGAATGTCCTCCCTAAGCAAAGGCAGCACTGTCCAATAGATTGGAGGCTTGGATAGAATAAAAGTTGAAGAACTAGGTATCAGCAGCATATCAAGCTCAATTATTCTTGAACAGGTTCTTGATTACTGCTGCAATTACCTAAGGACATCAGATCCTTGCTCCTTCACTCTTCCAAAGCAAACTCTGCAAGTGATTCTCCAGGGAGTTTCCAGAAGCCTTTGGTCTCAAATTGGGGTAGCATCATATATCCCTCTTGTACTACAGCTTCAGCTATGTTGGACTGTACAGCTACTGGTTCCTCCAGCTCTCCAGCCTGCAGACAAGCCATTGTGGACTATTCAGCTTCTGGTTGTATAAACAATCTAACAAATTGCCTTTTTATAATGATACCTCCTATTTATTCTCTTCCTCTAGAGAACTCTAATACACAGAGATATTAAATTATCTAATAAGGATTTTAAAGTAGCCTTAAGAAAAATTCTCCATTGAGCAATTGAAAATATGCCCAAATCAAATGAAAAAAAAAGTTTAGGAAAGAAATAGAGATATAAATAAGAATTAGTGAAAATTTCAGAAGTGAAAAATATAGTAAACTAAATAGAGAAGGCTAATATATGGATTCAACAAACAAATTCAAGATTCAGTAAAATAGAAGATAGGATGATAGAAATTTCTCACCATGAATGTAACCAAACTGGCAGAGATTGGAATGATGCACTCACAAACTAAGGTATGATGACTGACAGACACCAAAAGATTGAAAAGTCAAGAAACAGATTCTCTCCTAGAGCCTCCAGAGGGAGTACGAATCTACCAATACCTTGATTTCAACCCAGTGATAGTGATTTCAAACTTCTCACCTTCAAAACTGTAAACTACTGAAACTGACCTAACAAAACATTTTTAAAAATCTAAATAGACCTAAAAGAAATAGGTGGAATTAGCTAGTAATCATTAAAAACTATTCACAAAGAAAACTCCATATCCAGATAATTTTACTGTGAATTCTATCATACATTTAAAGAATTGATACTAATTCTCCATACACACAGTTCAAAAAAAATTGTAAGAGTAAGGAATACCTCCCAACTCATTCCACAAAGTCAATGTTACCTTGATACCAAAACTTGACATGGTCTCTGCTCTCAGAAGATAGGAACTTAATCCCAAAAAACCAAAGGCCTAATGTTTTCTCTAATATGTGGCTGCTAATTCACAATGGGGTGGGGGGCTAGGGAAGAATAAAGTTATTTAAATTAGATAGAGGGGAGTGAAGTGGGGGGAGAGAGTAGAGGGTAGGAAGAATAGTAGAATGAATCAGACATTATCACCTTATGTACATATATAACTATACAATCAGTGGGATTCTACATCATGTACAACCAGAAGAATGAGAAATTATACTTCATCAATGTATCATTTGTCAAAATACATTCCACTGTCATGTATAACTAATTAGAACAAATTAAAAAATAAACGAATAGTAATCATGGATTGTAACTCTTTAAATAAAATAAGAAACTATGATTCCATATTGATACAAGTAACTAAATAAATAAATTCAGGGTAAGAAGAGGAAAGAAAGGTACAAAGGATCTCTCTACATAATACTTCTGCAGGGGAAAATGCCTTTACTGTAAGGGTACTGGGAGGCACCACCTTCATTGAGTGATCAAAGCAAACTATTAGTAACAGGACAGATGAGACTGTGCTGCATCTGATGGGATGCAATGAGAACACGGTGTCACTTCTGTGATTCTGGCCCCAAGATGGATAACTTGAATTAATCACAAAGAAATATTAGATTGAGCCATTCTACAAAATAACTGAACTACAACTTCAAAAGTGTCAATGTCCTGACAGTCAAGGTAAGATGGAACTGTTCAACTAGAAGGAGACAAAAAAGATAACTAAATACAAGTAATCCTAAGCAGAATTCTTTTGTTGCAAAAGACATTCTCATGACAACCAGAAAATTCAAGGTGGTCTGGGCATCAATAGGTATCTATTTAATTTCCTGATTTTGATGGCTGTATTGTGGTTATGTAGGAGACTGTTTTTATTTTTATGAATTATGCTAAAATATTTATAGATTGGCATCTATTCCCAAAAGGTTCAGGAAAAATATAATTCTTTGCATTGAATATCCAAATTTCTCTAAGTGTGTGATCATTTTAAAATTTTAAAAATTTCAAAAACTAATAAATTTATTTTACATATGTAAACCAAGTAACCCTAAATATAATGCATGTAATCATACATTTTATATTTGTTTTGTTTATGCATTAATAGTGTCTAAATATAAGATCTTGGCAAATATATAGTCCTGGCACCTGAGAACAAACCTAGACTCTCTTATGCCAAATGGGAGGTGTCAAGCCCTGAAGTTCTAAAGAGGTTATAAGAAGAGTTGGGCCAGGAGAGCTGTATGACTCCTGCCAGAGGCCATGGCCCTCTCCACAACATCTGGACATCCTATTGCAAAATAATAGCTTCCAAAATTCAGAAATTCACAATTTCTAATATTCTCTTCCATTGTTCCCAGGACTCATTGAAATCCCATAAATTTTCCTATTTCAAGATCCCCCCAAAACACATCAAAGACTGTCTAGTACTTCTAGATCTGTGCCACTTGATCTCCAAGTGTACAAGGAGATGTGCTGGAGTGGCTGGGAAAAAAAGTGAGATAACAAGGAAGACTCCTAAGTGGGGGGCCTGGCAAATGACATGTTCTGGGAGTAGGAACTCTTTCTTATCATTTCAAAGTTCTTTGTACTATGTCTCCTTGTTTTGATTCCAGAAATGAAGCCACTGTTCTGATAAAATTAAAAAGTAGTAGTGTGACTATAGTTACCAGTAATGTGCTGTATATTTCAAAACAGCTACAAGGGAGGATTTTGTATGTTCTCATCATGAAGAAATGATAATCAAGATGATGAATACACTAATTCCCCTAATCTGATCATTGCACAATGCATACATGTATGAAAATATCACATTGCACCCCATAAATATATACAATATGCATCAACTAAAAATAAAATAAACCTAAAAAAGTGAAAAAAAACTGGTATAAAGTTAATAGCATTCTCAAGTACTGGAATCTGCGACCATCACTGAGAGTAATGGATATTACAAGTTGAAAAACCAGTTGAAAGAAAGAAAAGTATACTGTAGGCCAATATCTGTTATGATTGTGAATGCAAAAATCCTCAACAAAATACTAGCAACAAAATCTAGTAACAAATAAAAAGCATTATAGATCATGACCATGTGGGATTGAAAATACACAGAATGTGTTCTACAATCACAATAGAACCAAACTAGAAATCAATAATATAAACTTGATAGGAAAATATACAAACATTTTTAACTAAATAACACATTTCAAAATAATCCATGGTTCAAAGAGGAAATAGCTCAAAGGAATGAAAAAAATAAATTTACCTTAATAAAAATAAAACTATAATATAAAACTTGTGCAACACAGCTAAACCAGTGCTAACAGGGGAATTTATAACTCTAAATGTATACCCTACAAAAGAAGAAAACATCACACCGGTCAGTAATCTGAACTCCTACTTCAAGAACTTGAAAAGGAGAGAAATACATAGTCAGAACAAGCAGAAGAAAGAAAATAATAAAAAATAAAAATAAGAGCAAAAATGAATGAAATTAAAACTAAAAATTGAAAACAGCTCACCCAATAAGAAATATATAATTTGAGTAACCTAAAAATGTATACATTAGAAAAGGAAATTGATTTCTCTCTCCCTCTTCTCCTTAACCCCCTCGCACACGCACATGCATGCGTGTGCGCTCACACACACACACACACACACACACACACACACACACACATCTCTGGTACCACATGGTTCCACAGGAATACTTCCAAGTGTTTAAATTGAAGTAACATTAGTGCTACACGTGTCTTCCAGAAAATAGAAGAGGTAAGTAACACTTTGCAATTGATTTACAGTCAGTATTAACCTGTTACTAAATAATAGAAAGACAGTACAAAAAACTACAGACCAATAATCCTCAATATAGATACAAAGGGCATTAACATAATACTTACAAATATAACTTGGCAACATTGATAAAGAATTATATGTATTTTCTTGGATTATGATTGTGAGGTTTATTCCAGGGGTGCAACACTATACTAGTTCAGTGTTCAAAATTTTATTGCTATCTATCACATTAAGAAAAATCATGAGCATATCTATTGATGCAAGAAAATTATTTGAAAAAGTCATCATCCATTCATAACAAAAACTCTCAGAAAAATAAGAATAGAATAAAACTTCTTCAACTTGAAAAAGAGCATCTTTTATAAAAGTGATTTTTTAAACTAAATAGGTAATATTATATTAATGGTAAAAGACTTTTTACCTGATAGTAAGATCATAAGAGGATTTCCAGTCTCATCATTCTTTTTTGGCACATTATAAAAGTTACATCCAATACAATAAAGCAAGAAAATTAAATAAACTCATCCAGATACACAAGGAAGAAATTGAACTGTTCCTAATCACAGACTATATGATTGCCTGGATAGAAAATCTCTAGGAATCTGTATTTTAAAAAAAAACTCCTAAAGTAAATGAATTCATCAAGGTCATGGGATAGATAGACAAACATATAAAAATCAATTCTATTTCTATATACTAATTATGAACACATGAACAACAAATTTTTAAAAATAATTCCATGTATATTTATGCCAAAAAATTAGCAGTAGATGGGCATACATCTAAAAGATGTATAGGGTGTGCATATTCTATACCTTTACTATATTAATGTCAGTATCTTAATTGATATTCTGTAACAATGATGTAGTACTGTAATTGTGCAACATGTTACCCCTGGGGAAAACATAAAAACATACACCAGATCTCTGTATTAATTCTTAAAATTGTGTGTGAATCTCTGTCTCAAATTTAAAATTTTAATTTTTTAAAAATGGGTATGTAAAAGTCACTGCAATTTTCTAGACCCTCTTCTCCAAGATCCTGCTTAGATTTGTTGAGGAATATAGACTTTGGTACCATGAAATTCCGGGTGTAAGTCCCAGTTCTGCCACCTGTTGTAAGACTTACCCCGATCTAAATAGTGATAGTAATACTAATAATAACTACCTCGAAGAGTTTAGAACTCAATAACATAATACATGTCAGGTTCTTGACAGTGAATGTAAATGTAAAATTACTTAAATGCTTTGCACAAAATAAGCACTAGATATAACAACAATAGTGATGGTATTGATTATGAGTATCTCACTTAAACAGGAATTCTCTTAATCTTATATTACTGGTATATGTTCTTTAGACCTTTTCTCTGTCTTCTACTTCATTACACTATCTGCTTCAAAGCATTTTTCTGATCCACTCACTAAGATATCCACAATAATATATTAATACATCCAAAGCCCCTAACATCTTCACCTATCCTTCAGTTTGCTTTCATCTCTACCTTCTTCACAGACAATTAATAGTCTCTCAACATCCAGAATCACTGTAGAGATTGCAAACTGACTTGTTACAGTATTAATCCAGCTAGATTTATTTTAACTGAGTCATACAAGATTGCTTTCCTGCTTTTAAATTATGTGCCGTCATTTAAAAATCAGTAGATTCTTCATAAAGATTCAATCTTAAAACTCCTTTCATGAATTAGAATACATCATTAGGGCACATTTTTACATGGCAGAAATCCACTGAAACCTCAGAGCAACTGCTCTCTTGAGACTAGATATGCACTGTATAATTCCTCTGGTGAATCTTCACTACTTCCTTGAGTTGTGTTTCCAACTCTAAATTAATTATCTAACTGCCCCCCCCTTTAGACATTTAAGCTTGTAGCCACCATAAAAGGGCCATCCTAGACATCTCCCGTAGTCTATAAATGATCCTCACAAGCCAATTACAGTTCCTTTAAATTCTTTAATCTGATTTTGGAGGCTACAACCACAAATCTGATTCAGACCCCAGTATTTCCTAAGTGGACCACTGCAAGGGGTTCTCTTCATCAATCCCTCCCCTACTTAATCCATTTCTTATTGCTGCCTCCAAAGATATTTTCTTCAAAACATACCCCACAAATTGTGGTATGATATGTTAGTGAAAACAAAAAAAAAATCTCTAAAACTAGACCATCTGGGTCAGTTCTCACATCTGCCACTTACTATCTATGAACCATAAACAAATTATTAACCTAAATGCTTGTCTCCTTAGCTATAAAAATAAGAAAAACAGTTTATGTACACCTTTTGTTTGAGTATTAACTTAGTTAAATTATGTAAAGCACTTAAAACAGTGTCTGACATATATCAAGAGTTATAAAAAGTGTTAACTGTTACTATTATCAACCTCCCCATTCTTCATTTCTCTCCCACTCTTCTAAGAGGATGCAGGCTAAGTTATTGACATTCATGATACAACCCCAGAATATCTTTATACTTATCTCTCATGAGGCAACAACTATTCTCTACACTGAATTATTTGCCCCTCTTCCAAATTAAATCACCACTATCCCATCTTCTGGCCTTCACATTTACTCTTCTGTATTGGAAATACATTACCCATTTCCTTGGCTTACAGAATGTAAGCTTTCTGCTTTGAAACTCGGGTTAATGTTATCATCTTTGTGACACCTTCCCTCTCAACCACATACTTAGGCAAAATTCCCTTCATTATGCTCCAAAAGCATTCTGGATATATTCTTTTAGATTATTTGTGATGTCATGATTGTTTATATCTATATTCCAAATCCATTAAGTTTTATCTGTTTGATCTTTGGCAAATTGTTTAACTTCTCTGCTTTAGTATTCTCATCTGAAAACAGAGATTATCATAAAGGCATGGCATAATATGTGAAACATAATAAGAGCTCAGTATATATTTTAGTATCATCACCATAATTAATAGTTTAGTGTTCAATGAATATGTAAAGTCTGTCCTGAACATTTTCTAGGCCCTCCTAAGTTCCCTCTACTATTTTAGAGAAGTACAGACTTTGGTAACTGGAGAGCCAAAAGAATCCAAAGAGTATCAATGTTCTCAAAAGGGAACTTAACTTATCTAAATCATCTTTCAGCACAAAACCTGGAATTAGTACAGGAGTCCTTAAATGTTTGTTAACTGAATACAGGCAAAGAGAAAGAAGGGAAGACCAGTTCTACACTTCACTGTTGTTCCGATATCATTATTAACTTCTTTAATAGGCTGTAGTCTATGAATTCCACTTCTCAAAAGATTCACAACTTCTTATAGAGGTCTTAAGTATTCAGAGATTGAATGGAACCTAGAGAAAATGTAGCTGGGGAGAGGTGTGTCTACAGGACGACATTAGAGGCAGAGGGTTTTTGTGTGTGTAGGTAGCTATGGGCAATTACTGTTGCTGTGACTTCAAATATGACAGTTATTGAGAGATAGGGCCAGAGATGTAGGCAAAAGCAGATAATAAAGATCATTGGATTCCACATTAAAGCGTTTATCCTGTAGATTAGATTGATCTGTCTGAAGGTACTATAATACTGATATAATTATATTTTTGTTTTATATTTATCCCTTGATGACTATATGACATATGATTTGAGGAAGAGTCTCAGGGATTTGTCAAAAGATTGTTATAGTTAGTATTCCAAATCAGAATAAGAAGGACCCAAACTAGGGCAGAGACAACAGAGGAGGCAGTGAGGAACTGTTTTAGAAATATTTGTGATATAACAACTGTAACTAATGGGCATCAAGCTGAGGGACTGGGAAGATTGACAGATTTATGGCATCCATGGATAACTTTTTGTTACTATCAACTGAAATAAAGACTGTAAGAAATTATTTCAGGAAAAAGGTATTAATTTTAGAAATGTTGAGTTTATGGCTTCTGAAAGCAACAGTGAAGCTTAACTGCAAGCTTCAGAACATATAAGACAAAAGTCGGGGTAGTTTTAGTTAACCTGAAAATAGCATGAGTCCAAAGGGAAGAGCAAGTGCTAGGCAAAATCACAGACAAGATCAAAACTGCCTTTGGAGAATTATATATTTCCTATATGCACATCTCTATCCCAGGCCACACTGTATATTGGAATTTTTGTCAATATCATTTTTATTACTGATAGAGTTGACGATGATAGTTTAGGATGGTATACAGTTTTTGAAGGCCTTTCAGAAAGGCTATTTCATGTGGTCTTCACTAGAAATCTCTTAGAAACACATAAGAGTTCTAATTTCCATTTATAGATGAGAAAATTAGGGGTTTGAAGTTTTAAATTAACTGCCAAAGATATAATGTCAAGTAGTAACTACATTTAAACATGCATACTGAACCTAAGTCTTGACCACATTCATATCATTGAGTTTAATGTCCAATATAAGGATCTAACCTGAAAAAAATCTTCCTCTCTCACTAAACCACAAATTCAAACTAACTTTATGTTTTTTGAAAGTTAGTTCAGTTTAACATAACATCAGTTATTTGGAGGATCTCGTTAATTAGCCTCCTGTTAACTGAGTTTTAATGTAAATATACATTCAATATGTGAAGATAAAACACATTTAAGAACTCAAGCAATGGCCAGGCATCCTGGGCTTGAATCCCCATTTTACATTTATCAGTTGTGTGACTACTGAGGATTCTAATACTATCTGTTCCATAGGATTGTTGTAAAAAGTATGGATTCAGTACATATAAATTTCCTAGAAAAATATAGGCATTCAATGTTGGCTATCTTTGTTATTATTATTATTAATTTTGAGACATGTTATGTGCTCATGTCTCCTGGTACATGGCATGCAGCTATTGGTTTGGCATATATGTCCATAGTCTCCAATTCTGTCACATTTCCTCTGTCTCCCTGTCTGCACCTATGGCTTCATGGGTACTCATGATTATAGGTCCAGGAATTACATTACAGATTATGATTACAGGTTCAGGAACCAGTGGTGGAAATGGAAGTGGCACCACTCACCTTTACCTCTAGTGACTGAATAGAAAACATTTTATAAATTCATGTTCCACTAATTTAATGTTATTCTGGCCCAGAGTCTTGGTTTTCAGAAGGAACAGTACTACTATTAGGGGTCAGAATAATGATTCCACTGAATTGGAGGTTAAGACTGCCAACTGACCGCTTTGTGCTTTTCATGCCTCTGAGTCAACCAACAAAAAGAGGAGTTATGTTAGATGAGGCAATTAATTCTAACTATAAAGGGGAATTCGACTACTATTCCACAATGGAGAAAGGGGAGAGTATGCCTAGTATATTATTAGGGCATCTTTTAGTATTACCATGCCTTGTGATTAAGGTCAGTAGAAATTGACAACCTGATCCAGGTTGGACTAATAATGACCAAGACCCTTCAGGAGTAAAGGGTAAAGAACCATGACTGCCTGAAGTGCTTGCTGAGGAAAAAGAGAATGTGGAATAGGAAGTAGAAGATGGTAGTCATATATACCAGCTATAACTGTGTGTCCAGTTATAGAAACAAGGAATGTAATTTTCCAGAGTGTTTCCTCCTTATATTGTTATGAATACATTTATATATACACATGTATATAGATATAGATATACATATATAGATATATATACTCACATATACATATATACACACATATATATAAATGTATGTATATATATGTATGTATTAAGCAAATACCTTTGTTTTATTGCCTCTCTTAATTCCCTTATTCATGTAACACAAGATGTATTAATTTTACATTGATTTTGAGCATTGCTAATTTACATTATAGTTTTAAGTATAGGACATCAGAAGAGTCAACATCACTCAAAGAAGTTATGTCCCCTCTGGGGAAGGATTAGTGTATTTGTGGTTGTACAAAGAATATTTGTATCATATTAGGTGAAAGTAGGACCTTGTTATTATCTTTACTTGTAGATGAGGTATGATCTAAGGAAATATAGATGAGTGCCAAGTTGACATGGGTATACTAGTGATGGTTAATTTTAAATATCAGTTTAACTGGACAAAAAATTCCCAGATAGCTATTAAACATTATCAGGGTATATCTGTGACACTGAATTTCTATGAGATTAGTTATTTAAATTGGTGAATAAAGTAAGGAATATTACCCTCACCAGTGTAGGTGAGTATCATTCAATCTTTTGGAGGCCCAAATAGAACAAAAACTTGGAGGAAAGACAAATGTCTTCTTTTTGTTGGAACTGAGTCATCCATCTTTTCTCGCCGTCAGACATGACCACTCTTCCTTCTTGAGCTTTTAAACTTGGACCAGGACTTACATCATCAGCTGTTTGCTATACCTCTAGAGTCATACTTTATTACACAACCAACTTCAGTGATTCTCCAGCTTGCAAATGGCAGATCATGAGCCTTCTTAACCACCATAATCACATGGGCCAATTCCTATTAAAGATCTAATGATATACAGATATTTTCTGCTATTGGTTCTGTTTCTCTGGCAAATCCTGGATAAAACATATTTTTTATCTTAATATTTTTCCCTTAGTAATAGTACACAAACACATATAGAATAAAAATGATTATGAACAGAAAATGTTAAGTCGATGGAGGGGGCAAAAAATCTCCCAAACCTTCTAATTCACAAACGGTGATGCTCTACTTTAGAAGACTTACTCATTTTTTTTCTGATTTAAATTTCTGAAAGTATAGCCCTAAATGATCACTACTGAAATTCAGTTTCCATGCCTTTCTATAAGTTAGGTTTTAGAAAGAAAAATAAACATATGCTTTTAAACAAAATGAAAGTGGTATTTATAAATTATCAAACATAGACTTGAAAAGCAACTCAAATTCTAACGTTTAGTGGCATTGGTACATTTTCTATAGACATTAAAAGGATGTGAGATGCAGATAAGTGTATGAAACATATCAAAAAAGGCACTTTATGTGGAATTTAAACATACCTCTTTTAGTGTTAAACATAAAAAGAAAGCAGCAATCATTTAATGAGTCACTCTTTTCATATATGAGGAGTTAATGAACTGTAATTAATTAAACTACATGTTGGACAAATTTATATTTATATTATATATTTCACTTAAAAATTATACACCATTTTAAAATCAAGTAAAAGGAAGAGTTTTGGGTAATACTCATGAGCCAGGTTCTACTTGATACCCAAGCATTAAATTAACCACTGAATGTGAGTACACATTTAAATTTTATAAAATTAAGTATAAACACTTCTACATTAGATATTATATAATGCCTTTCATAACATCTTTTAAATATAACATAAACTTGCCCATTAAAAAGTATTGAGCACTTAGCCCAAATGAGAAAATATATTTTAGTAATATCATCATTCTGATATTGAAATCAAGGTTTAGGACAAAATACTGTATTAAAGGAATTTCATTAAGGGCTCAGGTCAAAGTTGAGTTCTGTATTTACTCAAGAATTCATGACTTAATAATATAAACAATGTTGGTATTATAATATTTGGAAAAATAGGTAAGTTAATAAGTGTTAAGTGACGATCATCTAAATATGCCAAATATTTCCAACTGCCTATCAGGGATCTGGATGAATTTTTTAAGGGCGTTACCATCTAGATCAAAGATTATCATCACAGAATAATTATTTATCAAATTTTTAGGAAGAATGCAGGTAGAAATATATATATATATATATATATATATATATATATATATATATTCATTCATTTATTCATTAATTATCTTCAAGGAGCTCTCATTCTCTTATAAGACTCAAAACTTAAGGAAAATCAGGCTTATTTGTATACAACTTATATTCAACAAGCAGGAAGCCATGAGACTAAGGCTGGCTGTCTCCTACTTTGAGTTCCTACATAATAAATTGCAAACTAGCTTAGTGCATAAACATCCTAAAACATAATTATGAGAATTTGTTTTTTTTTAATAGATAGTCATGCTTCAAATCACAAACAGCCAAGCTTCAGCCAATCATAGGCAATCAACTCATGATATCATGCCTAAGTAAGACAAATGTTTCATTTTTTCATGCCCAAATATGTCAAATGCCTTGTACCATACCTAAATAACACAGATGTCCCAGGTGATCTCTCTTCTTTGCTTCAAGTTATGTGCAGCCTATAAAAACTCATTGTTTCACACTGTTAGAGCCTTTCTGAATCTTTTCTGATACTATGTGGTGCCCAATTCATGAATTGTTCTTTGTTCAAATAAATTCTGTTAAATATAATTTCTTAAAGTTTTCTTTAAAAAGCAAACCAAAAAAAAAAAAACTAAAGAAGGAATCTAACAACCCAAGGATTTTCTTTATCACACATTGGAAAATCTTATTCTTTCAAACCAATAATTGAATGAAAAAATTTCATATGTTTGAAACACAATTTCATCATCCTACAGAGAATTTAATATCTGAAAATGGGCCAAGATTTATCTTCATGGTATATTCAGCAATTTAAAAACAACCATATAGACTCAGAATGTGAATTCATTATGGTTTAACAAAGCAGTTTAACTCACCTAGGCAGGCAAGAGTAAGCTATTTGGATAGCAAAAAAGTCTGTGTCTTCATCATACTCAACATTCTATTTTGTTGCTCTCAAACTATTACTGCAAAGCACAGTGATGCTCATGTGTGACTGATTTCACTTATTTAATTTTTATTTTGCTTCTTTGCACAAAAGGACCACCAAATAAAGTTCAAATGCTAGCAAATATAAGAGGATGAAAGTATAAATTCTTAGGTAACCGGTAGGCCTAAAATTAGAAGCATAGAATAAATTATAGGATAAAGTATATAGAAGTCCACAATTCAAAAGGATATTGGAGCTTAGTCATGAGCAAATCCACCACAAATGAGTGTTCTAAAAGTGAAAAATGTATTTACCAAGGAATGGCTAAAAGTTCATTGAAAGTTGAAAACATGGCTAACCTGTGTATGTGACTATTCATGGGAATCATAACCTTTAAAAAAATGTGATTGAAGAAAAAAACCTTAACTCATTCCATGAAGAGTTACTACTAAAGACTCCATCATCATGAGCAAAGTTTCATAAGAGAATTTTCAGGAGTAATTTCTTTTTTCCTTTTGCAATATGTGAAGGGAATGAGGGGAAGCAGATTAGTTGCTGAGTAAAAGCATTCTCTTCAAAGTTGAAGAAGATCCTAAAAGGAAAAGGACAAAAAGTATTCAAAAAGACCCAAACCATACTATACTGAAGAAAACACCTCTGGGAACCTACACATCTCAAAAGGCACTGTGAACATTAGAGCAGCTGAGAAAAATCAGCTCTTCTGCACTGTGGCCATGCTGCAGGCCTGGTGATTAAGTCAGGCTCTCTCTATTCTTCTTTAAACCCCAGGGCATTAAAGGGCAACAGAAGGACCTCTCAAATGAGAACTGGCAGTTCAATAAAAAAAAAAAAAAAGTCTTGGGTCATAGCTTAACACTTTTTCAGACTGATTTCTTAAGTGCTGTGAGCCAAATGTGGAATGATATTTTTCTTTACTGAATATCAATTAAATATTCTCCTCATCAAACATACTGCAGAAGACAAACCATAATGTCTGTGTTTGCACATTTAAGGTTGAAGTTGTGCTGTTTATTTCCATGGCAGACAGAATTTTTAGGGCTTAATAAATTATTACTCATTTATTTGTAGAATCACTAAGGGTTTATTTAATGTTTTAGATTTCAGTGTATTCCATTAGAATACATATGAAGTAAGTATACATATATAATATGTAACATATATCTAAAATATTTGCATTAATATAACATATTTGTCTGTTATGTATAAAAATATTCTACATTATTTTCCTATTTGCTAGTCCAAATAATGCTAACCTCACACACAAGGTAGTTTTTTTTTTTCTTTTCATTACTAAATACTTCCAAAGGGCATTTTAAGCTCTTCTAAGTTAATATTCCCTCACAACATTATTCAAACCACTGATTTGCTTAAACAAGTTCTCTTTTTAGAAAATATAGAAGAAAATTTGACCTTGATCTTCAACTGAACTAGTCAAAATATGTGAATGTTTAAATGTTTGAATATAACTTTTTATTAGAAATATTAATAGCATTAATTTTCTTTAAAACGAAAAATTGTATTTAGTTACATTTCTCTCAGATGTACTAAATTTTCCCTAAAGCTACATTTCTGTTCACAGTATGCTTTCTACATTTTTTCCCTCTCCCTCCCTTTGGAATCCTGGAAAATAAACAATATTTGACAAAATCAAATGTCTTTTCTACCCCCAAAACTGAGAAATATAACTCATTCAGGAATAGAGGCTTGTTTATTTTTCTATTTATTGCAATATAATGGGAATTATATACTCCTTTAAAAAATACAATCCCCTAACATTAAGTATAAGTAAATAACCCCGGGAAGAACAGGTAACTCTCCAGACTAGTTTATAAAAGGCCATTTTTTAAAAATTCTGATTTGTTATTATTACTTGGGTTTTGCGAAGGAGAGAACTCACTTGTTTACTTTTTATGTTTTTATTTTTGTATCTTTTTACTTGTCAATTTATATATTTCAGGATTAAATTGCCTGAAGGTAAAAATGCAGACAAAAGATTTAGTTAAAGTTCATAAAGCACAGCAGCAGCCATCAGTATGTTTTACAATATCAAGTAGCACTCATAATGATGCCCCCAAACTCAATAGGTTGGATTTTCCTGCCAAGAATAATTACAGCCACAGCTAAATTCCACAAGTCTTCTTGTCACTAGGTAATGAACCTCAGAATTAGTTTCTACAGTACTGTAGCCACTCTAGTTGTCCATATAGAAAAAGACCCAAAGTGCTTAGGAATTTATAGATCATAACGGATAACTTGAAATACATTTGGAAACAACACTGAATGTCCTAACATTGTCAAATATTTACTAACTATGGTGTTTATATTTTAAAGTCTGTGGCCTCACATTTACCTTATGTAAGCAACTCAAGAATTCTTTGTCACATTTTAATGGACAGTAATGGCAGTAGGGACAGGGGATTCTATATTTTGGTTAAGAAAGTGACAGCCTGTAAGGTAGGAAACCCAAACACAGATTTTTGAGATTTTAAAACTGGAAATATAAGTTATATCAGTATGTATGACGGAGCTATGGACCAAGAGACCATTTCTGTGGGAAACCATGGGTTAACCAAACTTATCCAATTAAGAAAAAAAAAACTAAATGGTGCAATAATAATCAAAGCCACCATCCCACACCACTGCACTTTATACAGAATACTTCCAAACTCACATACTCTCTGCATCCTTGTGTCCATCATTCCCACTCTGTGAAATAATTAATAGGTATAACCATTATGTTCACTGAGCAGAAGAGCCATTTTTACCACTTCTGTATATTTCCTTCCAATCTATTTTGTGTACATTTTACATAAGTGAAATACAAGTAAATAGTTTGGAGATGTTTGTTGCTCTCAAAACAGAACTTTTTAATGACTGTATAATGTTTCATTAAATGGATATAATATATCAACTATTGCTTTACTGTTAGTTATGCATCTTATCTCCAAATTTTTAGCAGTATAAATGCTTTATTGAACATCTTTATATAAATCTTTATCTTCAACTCTGAGAATTTTCATTAAGAGAGATTTCTAAAACTGAAGTTACTTAATCAATGGACATAAACATTCTTCTTATGCTTTATTATTATTTTTTTTTTAGAAATAGTCAATGGAGTGCTATGCGGCTATACAAAAGAATGAGGAACATCATGTCAATGGAAACAGAACAATTCCCAGAAAATACTGGTAGATTTTTTTAAATGCAAAATATAACAATATGGGCTGGGGATGTGGCTCAAGCGGTAGCGCGCTCGCCTGGCATGCGTGCGGCCCGGGTTCGATCCTCAGCACCACATACCAACAAAGATGTTGTGTCTGCCGAGAACTAGAAATAAATATTGAAAATTCTCTCTCTCTCTCTCTCTCTCTCTCTCTCACACACACACTCTCTCTTTAAAAAAAAGTATTTTAAAAAAATATAACAATATAATATATATTTGTTTTCTATCTTTTTTTTTCTTTTCCTTTCTTTGCTACCTAGAAGAATAGATTGCGACGAGATTTCTACTGGCTAAATCTGAAACAATAAGAACAATGAACTAAAATGTAGGGATTGTTTAGTTTGTGCAGACAATGTAGAAGAAGGGAGAGTGTGCTGTGTTTACAATAGAATGTTGGGGACCAATGATAAATGTGACGGGATCACTGGATTTAAATATCAGCCTTTTACAACCATGATAGAAAAAATTTCAACAAGAATAATAATCGATGGGTGTTAAATCTCCTAAGAATTTCTATGAAAAGTTAAAAAATAAAACTGCATGATCTTACAGTGTTTTCTCAGAGAAAAAAAAATACCCAGTGAAGAAATTAGATTACCCTTTAGCAGGTAAACAAAATTAAAATTGCCAACAAAGGGCAGATGGAGATCATGTGTCTCCTGGTAAAATACTCTGAGAAGAATACAACATCACATAAAGAGAGTATTTCAACAGAGAATGTATAATCAGAATCTAACATTGAAGAACATTAGACAAACACCAAATGTGAAGAGGCTATGTTCTTCAAATATGTCAAGGTTATAAAAGACACACTAGGGCTGTGGAAATGTTCCAGATTAAAGGAAGTATAGGGATGACACCTAAATGGAATAGCTGTTCTTAGACTGGGTTCTGTACTAAAGAGGAAGAAATTAATATAAAAAAATTATGAGTCAAATGAAAAAATTATACTGAATGGCAGATTAGATAAAAATTATTGCATCGATGTTAAATTCACCAAAGCCAGTTCAGGTCTAAAGGATCACAATTAATGTACCTTTGCCTCCAATGGTTCTACAAGACAATTACAAAGCAAATGAGGTAGAATATTAACAGTAAATGGATCTGAATAAAAGTTATGCAAGTGATCTTCATACTAATCATATTCTTGAAAATTTTCTATAAGTTTAAAATTAAACAAAAATTTTTTTTTTCCAATTTATTCTCCTGCCAACAATTTTTGAAGTCATTGCTCTCATTTTTTCCTTACAGCAGAATGTTAGGGGGATTGTTTTGTTTTTGTAATATTATTTTGATAAACAAAAAAATGGATTTATTTGCTACTTAATGAAGTTGTAATGTGCATATATGTACTAGCAATTTATATTTTTCTTATCTGTAATTGTAATTTAATTTAATCTATAAATTGTCTTTTTTTCATTTTCAGGCATTATTTTCTTAAGACTTCAAATAAACTATATAAATCACAAATGTTATGAACAAAATATTCAACCACATTTTCATAGAGAATTCAGAATTGTATTTTATAGGGCTGATTTTGTCTGTAAATTTAATGATGTTGAAGATGTAATTTAATGTAGGCAAGAGGTTACTCTACAAATGAACTATATAATCCCTTCCAGAGGGACCTCAGTTTTGTGTAATTACCTATGCACTACAGGTAGATTACCACTAGGTGGAAGCAGTGTTCAGTGATGTAGCCTAAACAATCCATTTGCTTATATTCAAGAAGCAATTCATTCATTCATTCATTCAAGGAAACTACCAGTCTTTTCTCCAGGTACTGTTCTAGACTGCTGGTTCATTGCACTCACTCCTTTTAGATTTAAAAATGTGGATTATCAGTATTTTAATCAGAACAATTTCCACTAATTCACATTTTAAATACCTTTATTAAAGCATTAGAGTTCTACATAATTGTGGGGTTAATTTTGACATATTTTTAAATGCATATAACAAAATTTGGTCCATTTCAATCCCCAGTTCTATGACCTTTCCATCCCTCCACCCTCCCACTTTGTGTCCTTCTACTCTACTGATATCCCTTCTATTTTCATGAGATCCTCTATAAAAAAAAAAATAAGAAGAAGATTTATTTTTCTCTAGCTTCCACATGTGAGAGATTTCCTTATAAATAATTATATTAAGCCCTAGACTTTCAGGGGGAGGGAGTATCACAGTGAGCCTGCATAAAGACTAAAGGAGAACTAGAGGCACCTGACCTTCAACCCCCCCCTCCCATCAGCAGCCAAAACAAAACCTGTCTAGCCAGCGCTGGGGGAGGGGCAAGCAGAAAAAATCAAAACAATAGAGTGCCGGGGATCCCAAAAGCCAACGGTGTGACCCCGGAGATCCAGGCTGTCTGATTCGCGCGGCCTGCCCCGCGGCTACAGAAGGCGTGGCGCCGCAGAGAAGCGCTTAACTGGTAAGCAGGGAGATAAGTGGCTGCAACACGGTGGTATCCCACCAGCCAAGCCCGCACTGACCCCCGGGCTGAGTTCGGGATTGCAGACAGGGAAGGAAGCGGTACAGCCCCATCCCCCACAAGGGACACTCCACTAAGGCAACCAGCAGCCACCATCTTGGAGAGCTGAAGTATCCACCGCCACTCTCCGACAGATTGCAACAACAAAACAGGAGAAACCAAGACTAGCAGGAGAAACCAGGAGACTAGAGGCAAGGCCCTCGCGACTGGGCAGCTGTAAACTGCAGGCCCGCCAGTGACAGTTCACCAACTGCCCGCGTAACTGGACGGTAGGAGAATGCCCACCCGCTGGCGACTGATCACCTGCCCGCGGCCTGTGATACTGGGTGACTGGAGACTGCCCGCCTGCCGCGACCGGGAGCTGAAACCAAACAGAGACAGTCCAGTCACACCCCCCCATTAGGGCACCCCGGCAAGGAGACTGGGGCCCGTCATAGCAGAGTAGTGTCGTCATAAGAGCTTGGACATCGGAATTCCTTCCCAGCGGAATCCACGTTAGCAGGCATAGTTTAACAACACAAAGGAGAGACATCAGAGTAATACAGAAACAAAACAAATCTATAGAAGAGAGCAGAAACACGACAATCAAAAAGAGCTGGAAAGTAACGTGGACAACATGAGAAAACAAGGGAAAAAAGGATTACAAACAATGCAAGACAACTCAATTCTACAGGAGGAAATAGAAACATCAGAAACAGGGATAGGGAAAGAACTCAAGGCATACCTAACTCGAATGGAAAGGAATATTAGAGAAGACATGAGACAGCAAGTCCAAGAAATAAAAGTATATTTTGAAAATGAATTAAACAAACAAATTCAAATGGCAAAGAACGAGCTCTACCAGGAGATAGAGATCTTAAAAAAAAATCAAACAATAATCCTAGAATTGCAGGAAACTATAAACCAAATTAAAAACCCAAACGAGAATATTACAAATAGACTTGATCAAGTAGAAGTCAGAACATCAGATAATGAAGACAAGGTTTATCAACTTGAAAAGAATATAGTCAACACAGAAAAGATGCTTAAATCCCACGAGCAATCTATTCAAGAGATATGGGATGTCATAAAAAAACCAAATCTGAGAGTCATAGGGATAGAAGAAGGCACAGAGGTTCAAACCAAAGGAATGGACAGCATATTAAATGAAATAATTCTAGAAAACTTCCCAGAGATGAAAGATGGAATGGATTGCCAAATCCTGGAAGCCTACAGGACCCCAAACATTCAAAACCATAATAGACCAACTCCAAGACATATAATTATGAAGATAGCCAATGTACAGAACAAGGAGAGGATATTAAAAGCTACGAGAGAAAAGAGGCAGATTACATTCAGGGGTAAACCAATTAGGTTAACAACCGATTTCTTATCACAAACTCTGAAAGCGAGAAGATCCTGGAATAATGTATTTCAAACGCTGAAAAATAATGGATTCCAACCAAGAATACTATATCCAGCAAAATTGAGCTTCAAATTTGACAATGAAATTAAAATCTTTCACGATAAACAAAAGCTAAAAGAATTTGCAGCAAGAAAACCAGCTCTGCAAAGCATTTTGAACAAAACACTACAAGAAGAGGAATTGAAAAATAGTGCCCAAAACTAACAGCAGGAGGTATCTCAGTAAAGGGGGAGGAAAATAACCAAAAAGCAAAACTAGCCAAACTAAAATAAATAAATAAAGAAGCATGACTGGAAGTACAAATCATATCTCAATTGTAACCTTAAATGTTAATGGCCTAAACTCACCAATCAAGAGACATAGGCTAGTAACCTGGATCAAAAAAACAAATCCAACAATATGCTGCCTTCAGGAGACTCATATGATAGGAAAAGACATACACAGGCTGAAGGCAAAAGGTTGGGAAAAATCATACCACTCACATGGCCCTCGGAAGCAAGCAGGAGTGGCCATACTCATATCGAATAAAATCAACTTCAAACCTAAGTTAATCAAGAAGGATAAAGAAGGTCACTATATACTGTTAAAAGGAACCATCCACCAACAAGACATAACAATCATCAACTTGTATGCACCAAACAATGGAGCTGCAACGTTCATAAAACAAACTCTCCTCAAGTTCAAGAGTCAAATAGACCACAACACGATAATTATGGGTGACTTCAACACACCGCTCTCGCCATTAGACAGATCCTCTAGACAAAAGCTGAATAAAGAAACTATAGAACTCAACAGCACAATCAATAACCTAGACTTAACCGACATATATAGAATATATCAACCATCATCAAGTGGATACACGTTTTTCTCAGCAGCACATGGATCCTACTCAAAGATAGACCATATATTATGCCATAAGGCAACTCTTAGTAAATATAAAGGCGTAGAGATAATACCATGCACCATATCTGATCATAATGGAATGAAATTGGAAATCAATGATAAAGGAAGGAAGGAAAAATCCTACATCACATGGAAAATGAACAATATGTTATTGAATGATCAATGGGTTATAGAAGACATAAAGGAGGAGATGAAAAAATTCTTAGAATCAAATGATAACACAGACACAACATACCGGAATCTATGAGAAACAATGAAAGCAGTTTTAAGAGGGAAATTCATTTCTTGGAGTTCTTACCTCAAAAAAAGAAAAAAACAACAAATAAATGAACTCACGCAACACCTCCAAAACCTAGAAAAGGAAGAGCAAAACAACAGCAAATGTAGTAGAAGACAAGAAATAATTAAAATTAGAGCAGAAATCAATGAAATTGAAACAAAAGAAACCATTGAAAAAATTGATAAAACTAAAAGTTGATTCTTTGAAAAAATAAATAAGATAGACAAGCCCTTAGCTATGCTAACGAAAAGGAGAGAGAACTCAAATTACTAACATACGGGATGAAAAAGGCAATATCACAACAGACACTACAGAAATACAGAAGATAATTAGAAAGTATTTTGAAACCCTATATTCCAATAAAATAGAAGATAATGAAGATATCGATAAATTTCTTAAGGCATATGATTTGCCCAGATTGAGACAGGAAGACACACACAATTTAAACAGACCAATAACAAAAGAAGAAATAGAAGAAGCTATCAAAAGACTACCAACCAAGAAAAGCCCTGGACCGGATGGGTATATAGCGGAGTTCTACAAAACCTTCAAAGAAGAATTAATACCAATACTTTTCAAGCTATTTCAAGAAATAGAAAAAGAAGGAGCTCTTCCAAATTCATTCTATGAGGCCAACATCACTTAGATCCCAAAACCAGACAAAGATACTTCAAAGAAAGAAAACTACAGACCAATATCTCTAATGAACTTGGATGCAAAAATTCTCAATAAAATTCTGGTGAATTGAATACAAAAACATATCAGAAAACTTGTGCACCATGATCAAGTAGGATTCATTCCTGGGATGCAAGGATGGTTCAATATAAGGAAATCAATAAATGCTATTCACCACATCAATAGACTTAAAGACAAGAACCATATGATCATCTCGATGGATGCAGAAAAAGCATTTGACAAAGTACAGCATCCCTTTATGTTCAAAACACTAGAAAAACTAGGGATAACAGGAACTTACCTCAACATTGTAAAAGCTATATATGCTAAACCTCAGGCTAGCATCATCCTAAATGGAGAAAAACTGAAGGCATTTCCTCTAAAATCTGGAACAAGACAGGGATGCCCTCTATCACCACTTCTATTCAATTTAGTTCTCGAAGTACTAGCCAGAGCATTTAGACAGACAAAAGAAATTAAAGGCATAAAAATAGGAAAAGAAGAAATTAAACTATCGCTATTTGCGGATGACATGATAATATACTTAACAGACCCAAAAGAGTCTACAAAGAAGCTGCTAGAGTTAATAAATGAATTCAGCAAAGTGGCAGGTTATAAAATCAACACGCATAAATCAAAGGCATTCCTGTATATCAGCAACAAAACCTCTGAAATGGAAATAAGGAAAACCACTACATTCACAATATCCTCAAAGAAAATAAGATACTTGGGAATCAACCTAACAAAAGATGTGAAAGATTTATACAATGAAAACTACAGAACCCTAAAGAGAGAGATAGAAGAAGATCTCAGAAGATGGAAAAATGTACCCTGTTCATGGATAGGCAGAACTAACATCATCAAAATGGCGATATTACCCAAAGTTCTCTACAGGTTTAATGCGATGCCAATCAAAATCCCAACGGCATTTCTTATAGAAATAGACAAAGCAATCATGAAATTCATATGGAAAAACAAAAGACCCAGAATAGCAAAAGGAATTCTAAGCAGGAAGTGTGAATCTGGAGGTATAGCGATACCAGAGGTCAAACTGTACTACAAAGCAATAGTAACAAAAACAGCATGGTACTGGTACCAAAACAGGCAGGTGGACCAATGGTACAGAATAGAAGACACAGAGACTAATCCACAAAGTTACAACTATCTTATGTTTGATAAAGGGGCTAAAAGCATGCAATGGAGGAAGGATAGCATCTTCAACAAATGGTGCTGGGAAAATTGGAAATCCATATGCACCAAAATGAAATTGAATCCCTTTCTCTCGCCATCCACAAAAATTAACTCAAAATGGATCAGGGAGCTAGATATCAATTCAGAGACACTGCGTCTGATAGAAGAAAAAGTTGGCTACGTTCTACATATTGTGGGGTCTGGCTCCAAATTCCTTAATAGGACACCCATAGCCCAAGAGTTAACAAGAATAATCAAATGGGACTTACTTAAACTAAAAAGTTTTTTCTCAGCAAGAGAAACAATAAAAGAGGTAAATAGAGAGCCTACATCCTGGGAACAAATTTTTACCCCCCACACCTCTGATAGAGCCCTAATATCCAGAATGTACAAAGAACTCAAAAAATTAAACAACAAGATAACAAATAACCCAATTAACAAATGGGCCAAGGACCTGAACAGACACTTCTCAGAGGAGGACATACAATCAATCAAGAAGTACATGAAAAAATGCTCACCATCTCTAGCAATCAGAGAAATGCAAATCAAAACCACCCTAAGATACCATCTCACTCCAGTAAGATTGGCAGCCATTATGAAGTCAAACAACAATAAGTGTTGGCGGGGATGTGGGGAAAAGGGTACACTTGTACACTGCTGGTGGGGCTGCAAAATGGTGAGGCCAATTTGGAAAGCAGTATGGAGATCCCTGGGAAAGCTGGGAATGGATCCACCATTTGACCCAGCTATCGCACTTCTCGGAGTATTCCCTGAGGACCTTAAAAAAGTGCTCTATAGGGATACGGCTGCATCAATGATTATAGCGGCACAATTCACAATAGCTAGACTGTGGAACCAATCTAGATGCCCCTCAATAGATGAATGGATAAAAAAAATGTGGCATATATACACAATGGAGTATTATGCAGCACTAAGAAATGACAAAATCATAGAATTTGCAGGGAAATGGATGGCATTAGAGCAGATTATGCTAAGCGAAGCTAGCCAAGCCCTAAAAAACAAATGCCAAATGTCTGCTTTGATATAAAGAGAACAACTAAGAACAGAACAGGAAGGAAGAGCATGAGGAAAAGACTACAGTAAACAAAGACGAATGGGGGGAGAGAAACGGAGAGAGAAGGGAAAGCACATGGAAATAGTAGGAGACCTTCAATGATACATAAAATTATAAGAGGTTATGAGGGGCAAGGGGGAGGGAAAAAAAGGGAGAGAATTGAACAACAGCAGGGGAGGTAGAGAGGGAAGATGGGAGGGGAGGGGAGGGGAGGGGGGATAGTAGGGGATAGGAAAGGTAGCAGAATACAACAGTCACTAATATGGCATTATGTAAAAATGTGAATATGTAACAGATGTGATTCTGCAATCTGTATTTGGGGTGAAAATGGGAGTTCAAAACATAATTTGAGTCAAATGTATGAAAGATGATATATCATGAGCTATGTAATGCTTTAAATAATCAATAAAAAAATAATTATATTAAAATGCAATAGAGTTATTTGAACAAATATTAAATACATTTTAATTTAAAAAATATTAGAATCTTATGATACATAATTAAGGTCTTACATCACTATATATTATCTGTCCACTTAGCATCTCACTCTAACCCTACAGATTCCAAAATGGACTGCCCTATATTTCACCCTGACTCCTAATCAAAAATGAATTTCCCCTGGTTGGATTTGTCATCTCTCTGCATTCTCCCAGTTTAAGTAACAGGTCTCAAAGTTAAGAGGCAAAGATCCACACCTCTCTACTGGTTTCACTAATGTTTTAACTTCACAAACCTCAAATCTTCTTTCAGAAAACAAGTCACCAAAAACATAAGAAAATCATTCATGGCCAAGAAAGTGACCTTTCTTGCTTTCTTTCTCCTACTATACAAGAGCCATTATCTATTTTTCACATATAAAGAATTAAATTTTCTGTGTGATATTGGCTCCTTCCATTAAAAATTTTTAGTGAAAATTATTTACTAATTAACAGATAAGGCACTGTGTCAGTAACAGGACACTTTTTAACTAGACAAAGACATTTAACACTTTTGACAATTAGAGTTAATAATAGGAAATCAAAGTGATAAAAAAAATATCATCAGACCTTAATAGCAAACAATCTCTTCTTCTCCTTACTGAGAAGTTTCCTTTTTATAATAATCCACTCATTCTTATGACTTTGAATATTCCATTTACATGATGTACATTTAAAGATTAATATCTATATATATTATTGGAATTCAGATTTGCCACCTTCTGTTTTGTACAACAAATGTCTATAAATGTATGACTTGCCTATAGTTGTATGAATTGATAATTATCCCTCAGGATATTTGACTTCATGAACTTACTAATGATCCTCTATACCATTTTCCCTTCTCATCTCTTGTTCCCCCCTTTACATTCCCTCTTGTCACCTGATTCCATCTTCAGTTGTTTCTCCTTACCCTCTGTCCTGCCTGAACCTAACCTCATTTTTCTGCCTCAGACTTTTTATTTTTATCTTTTAGTTGTAGCTGCACACAATATTTTTATTTATTTTTATGTGGTGCTGAGGATTGAACCCAGTTCCTCACACGATCTAGGAAGGCACTCTACCATGAGCTACAGCCCCAGCCCTTGCTCCAAACTTTTTTATTTTTGTATTTGTGGTAATAGGGATCAAACCGAGGGCCTCAGGCATGCTGGGCATGTGCTGCACTACTGAGCTACATCCCAAGCCATTGCCTCTGACAACCCTCTACCTCCCTTCCTGTATCACCCCCATCTCACAAATGTGATCTAATTTCACAGAAACCTGAATCCATCACCTAAAAGTCTTTAAGTTTTATATCACTAAGGAAGTCCAGATTCCTTGGAAGACAGATTCTTCATTTTCTGATCTCTGCTTTCCTCTGAGGATCTCTCACTTGTATTTTACACTCCAAAAATTCCTAACTAACCCAACCAGACCATTTAACCTTTCACATCTCTGAGCATTTGCATTAAATTCTTCCTTACATGAATGATTTTGATCCCATACTCTTTGGTCTTTTTGCAAACTTCTATTAATTCTTCAAAGCCCAATTTAAGTTTTGCTTCCTCCATAATGTGTTTCTTGCCTTTCATATCCAGTTTTCCTTCCTTCTGTTATCTTTAACACTATACCATTACTAAAACAGTCACATATTAAATTAGCCCTTTCATTTCCAAAATTATATTTTAAGCATAGAGGAATAAGGAAAAGCTAGTTAAGTACCAAACTTCAATTTTTATCATGGCTTTAGTAAAACAAGCCTCGAGAAAAAAAAATCAATACATTAAAAGCTATTTGAAAATATTACCAAAAGGCCAGGCATGGTGGCACATGCCTGTATTCCAGTGACTCAGGAGGCTGAGGCAAAAGGATTATGTGTTCAAAGCCAGCCTCAGCAAACATGAGGCCCTAAGCAACTCACAAGACCCTGTTTCTAAATAAAATATAAAAAGGACGGGGGATGTGGCTCAGTGGGTAAGAGTATGTATATGTGTATATATATATAGTGTGTGTGTGTGTGTGTGTGTATACACACACACAAACACACACACACACATACACACACCAAAAGGTCTTCACACAAATGCACTCTGATAATTTTTGAGTATTTAGAAAACAGAGTATTTAGGGGGAATGTTGATTATTTATTTCAACATAATACAATACTAAAGTCTATGTTCAAAATGCAATTCCCATCAGGTAAAAATATACAAAAAATAAACAGCCTCTATATTTCCCTAGGTCTTCTTCAATTATCATTTAAAATATTTAATACAGGCTGTCATGTGTGAGAAAATTTTATTCAACTTACTTAAAGTACTTCCTATTCATAGTATAGAAATAGGATGTGCAAACGGCATAAACAATAATACAGGCACAGCCCAGAAACCAGGAGAGAGGCCCGCCCCACACAGAGGTTCCTTATTCACCAAAGCATGGCTCCACAGCCCAACATCAGGGTACATATAGGCTTGAGGCTGAACTGCCACAAGACTGGGATATTGCCACCTCTATCAAGGAACAAAAATAAGAACCTGGTAAGATATCACCAAGGTCCCTGTGGGCCTGACTGCACCAAAGGTATCTCTACTAGGAGTGCTAACAGTTATCCTGTTGCTGAGGTAACAGGGAGTCTTGCCTCTCTCTTGTTTCTCCTACTAACAGCCAACTTCTTATGATTGCCCTTTCACTAGTCATATAATCTAATACCTGTATATTCTCACATCCTACCTCATAAACATCTCAGCCAACCCCCTAGCCCCCTCTCTTCTACCATTAGAAACTGTAAACCATTATGAAAAATTGTTGACTATATGATAGAAGATAATTAAACTCATCATTTCTGATTATAGTGACAAAACTGTAAATGTAAAAATAGAAGCTAACTGATCTATGGCTGCACGGTTGGGTACATTGAGTGCTGTAATACTGATCTCCCCCTTAAAGGTGAGGTATTGATAACATGCAGGGACTCTATAAGATAATAGGGTGAAGCTATAATGCCTCAGATGTACACTACAAGAGAGGAAGACACATAAATAACATGAAAAAACAAGGGAGGAAAGTGCCACAAACAAACCAAGATACTACAACAATAGCATCCATAGATAGCGCAGTAAATGAAATTTCAGAGAAAGAGAAAATATACATAAATTGATCTGAATTGAAGAATGACCTAAGTGAGCAAATACAGGCAAAAATCAATCACTCCAACAAAGAGATAAGAGAACAAATACAGATGACCATAGATCACACCAACAAAGGGATAAGAGAGCAAATACAGGTAGTAAGAGATTACTTCAAGAAAGAGATAGAGATTCTGAAAAAAATCCAAACAGAAATCCTTGAAATGAAAGAAACAATAAGCCAAATAAAAAACTCAATAGAAAGCATCACCAACAGACCAGATCACTTGTTAGACAGGACCTCAGACAATGAAGACAAAATATACAATCTTGAAAATAAAGTTGACCTCACAGTCGAGATGATAAGAAACCATGAAAACAATATTATTGGATAGCATCAAAAGGCAAATTTAAGATTTAATGTGATAGAGGAAGGTTCAGAGATTCAAACCAAAGGAGTACCTCAATCTCTTTAATGAAATAATATCAGAAAATTTCCCAAGCATGAAGAATGAATTGGAAAATAAAATACAAGAGACCTATAGGACACCAAATGTACAAAATTACAACAGATCTACAACAAGACACATTATAATGAAAATGCCTAGCATACACAATAAGTATAGAATTTTAAAGGCCACAACAGAGAAAAATCAGATTATATATAAGGGAAGACCAATTTGGATCTCAGCAGATTTCTCAACCCAGAACCTCAAAGCCAGGAGATCCTGGAACAACATATACCAAGCTCTGAAAGATAATGGATGCCAACGAAGAATCTTATATCCGGAAAAATTAAGCTTAATGAAGAAAAAAAAGAGAGGAAAGTGCCCCAAAGCTTCAGATTTAATAACAAAATAAAAACCTTCCATGATAAACAAAAGGTAAAAGAATTTACAGCAAGAAAGCCTGTACTATAGAACATTCTTGGCAAAATGTTCCACAAGGAGGAAATAAAAAAAAAAAACAATGAAAATCTGCAAAGGAAAGAACTACAATAAAGGAAAAGCCAACCAGAGGAGAAACCAAGTCAAGTTAAATACTAAAAGTAAACAAAAATGACCAGAAATACAAATCATGTCTCAATAACAACCCCAAATGTTAATGGCCTAAACTCACAAATCAAAAGACATAGACTGGTAGATTGCATTTTTTAAAAAGACCCAACAATATGCTGCCTTCAAGAGACTCATAGAAAAAAACATCCACAGACTGAAGGTGAAAGGTTGGGATAAAATATACCATTCACAGAGTCTGCATAAACAAGTGTGGGTTTCCATCTTCATGTCAAATAAAGTAGACTTCAAGCCAAAGTTAATAAAAAGGTATAAAGATGGACATTTTATAATGCTTAAAGAACCACACATCAACAAGTCATAACAGTTATAAATATATATGCCCCAAACAATGGAGCATCTACGTTCATCAATCTAACTCTTCTCAAGTTCAAGAGTCAATTAGACCACAACACAATAATTCTGGGTGATTTTAACGCACGTCTTTCTCCACTGGATAGATCTTCCAAATTAAAGCTTAAAAACAGACACTATAGAACTCAATAATACAATCAATAACTTAGACTTAACTCACATATATAAAATATATTATCCACAAATGAGCAAATACATTTTCATCTCAGCAGCAGATGGATCCTTCTCTAAAATAGACCATATATTATGCCACAAAGCAACTCTTAGTAAATACAGAAAAGTAGAGATACTACCCTGCATTCTATCAGACCACAATGGAATGAAATTAGAAATCAATGTTAAAATACAAAATAAAAGCTACTCCAAAACCTAGAGACGCTAAATAATATGCTGTTGAATGAAAAATGGTTTGCAAAAGATATCAAGGAGGAGATTAAAAAATTCTTAGAGGTAAATGAGAACACTGATACAACATTTCAAAATCTCTTGGACACTATGAAGACAGTTCTAAGAGGAAAGTTCATTCATGGAGTTCATTCCTTCAAAGAAGAAAAAGTCAAGAAATAAATAACCTAACACTATATCTCAAAACCCTAGAAAAAGAAGAACAAATCAACCTTAAAATCAGTAGAAGTAGGAAATAATTAAAATCAGAGCTAAAATCAAGGAAAAAATTTTTTTAAATTGACAAAACAAAAAGTTGGTTCTTTGAAAAAAAATGAATAAAATTGATTAACCATTAGCCATGTTAATGAAGAGAAGGAGAGAGAAAAATCAAATTATTAACATCCATGATGAAAAAGGAAATAACATGACAGACACTACAGAAATACAGGAGATAATTAAAAATTATTTTGAAAATTTGTACTTCAATAAAATAGAAAACATTGAAGGCATCAAAAAATATCTAGAGGCATATGATATGCCCAAACTAAGTCAGGATGATATATACAATTTAAACAGATCAATTTTAAGCAAGGAAATAAAGGATGCCATCAGAAGCCTACCCACCAAGAAAAGCCCAGGACTGGATAGATACAGAGCTGAGTTCTACAAGGCCTTTAAAGAAGAACTAACACCAATACTCGAAATATTTTATGAAATAGAAAAAGAGGGAACACTTCCAAACACATTCTATGAGGCCAATATCACCCTAATTCCAAGACCACACAAAGACACATCAAAGAAAGAAAACTTCAGACCAATATCTCAAATGAATATAGATGCAAAATTCTGGCAAATCAAATACAAAAACATATCAGAAAGATAGTGCACCACAATCAAGCAGGGTTCATCAGGAATGCAAGCTTGGTTCAACATATGGAAATCAATAAATGTAATTAATCTCATCAATAGACTCAAAGAAAACATCATATGATCATCTCAATAGATGCAGAGAAAGCATCTGACAAAATACAGCACCCCTTCATGTTCAAAACACTAGAAAAACTAGGGATATCAGGAATATATCTCAACATTGTAAAAGCTATCTATGCTAAGTCCCAGGCCAACATCATTCTAAATGGAAAAAAATTGAAAGCATTCCCTCTAAAAACTAGAGGGAGACAGGAATGCCCTCTTTTACCACTTCTATTTAACATAGTTCTTGAAACTCTAGCCAGAGCAATTAGACAAATGAAAGAAATTAAAGGGATACAGATGGGAAAAGAAGAACTCAAATTATCACTACTTGCCCATAATATGATTCTATACCTAGAAGACCCCAAAAATTCTACCAGAATCTTTCAGAACTAATAAATAAATTCAGCAAAGTAGCAGGATATAAAATCAATAAATTAATATAAAATCAATATCCATAAATCAAATGCATTTCTGTACATCAGTGACAAATCCTAAGTAAGAGAAGCTAGAAGAGGCCATTTATAATAGCCTCAAAAAAATAAAATAAATAAAATACTTGGGAATAAACTTAATGAAAGAGGGAAAAACCTCTACAATAAAAACTATAGAATGCTAAAGAAAGAAATTAAAGATCTTAGAAGATGGAAAGATCTACCTAGTTCTTGGATAGGCAAGATAAATATTTTCAAAAATGACCATACTACTAAACGCACTATACAGATTCAATGCAATACCAATCAAAATACCAATGACATTCCTTACAGTAATAGAAAAAACAATCATTAAATTCATCTGGAAATATAAGAGACCCAGAATAGCCAAAGCAATCCTTAGAAAGAAGAGTAAAGCTGATAGCATTACTATTCCAGACCTTAAACTATACTACAAAGCAATAGCAACAAAAATAGCATAGTATTGGCACCAAAATAGACCTTTAGACCAATGGTACAGAATAGAGGACACAGAGACAAACCCACACAATTACAGTTATCTTATATTAGACAAAGGCACCAAGAAAATATATTGGAGAGAAGATAGCCTCGTCAACAAATGGTGCTGGAAAAACTGGAAATCCACATGTAACAAAATAAAATTAAACCTCTATCTATCCCCCTGCAAAAAACTCAACTCAAAGTGGATCAAGGACCCAGGAATTAAACCAGAGACCTTGAGCCTAATGGAAGAAAAAGTAAGCCCAAATCTCCATCATGTTGGATTAGACCCCAACTTCCTTAATAAGACTCCTATAACTCAAGAATTAAAATCAAGAATCAATAAATAGGATGGATTCAAACTAAAAAGCTTCTTCTCAGCAAAAGAAACAATCAGTGAGGTGAATAGACAGCTACAGAATGGGAGCAAATCAGCACATCAGATAGAGCACCAATCTCTAGGATATATAAAGCACTCAAAATCTTAACACCAAAAAAACAAATAACCCAATAAATAAATGGACTAAGAATTGAACAGACACTTCTCAGAAGAGGACATACAATCAATCAACAAATATATGAAAAAAATGTTCAACATCTCTAGCAATTAGAGAAATGCAAATCAAAACTACTCTAAGATTTTATCTCACTCCAGTCAGAATGATAGCTATCAAGAATACAAACAATAATAAGTGTTGGTGAGGATGTGTGGGAAAAGGTACAGTCTTACATTGCTGGTGGGACTGCAAATTGGTATAGTCAATCTGGAAAGCAATATGGAGATTCCCTGGAAAACTGGGAATAGAACCATCATATGACCTAACTATCCCACTCCTCAGTCTATACCCAAAGGACTTAAAAACAGCATACTACAGGGACACAGCTACATCGGTGTTCATAGCAACACAATTCACAATAGCTAAATTGTGGATACAAACCTGATGCCCTTCATTAGATGAAGGGATAGGGAAACTTTGGTATATATACACATTGGAACATTGCTCAGCATTAAAAGAGAATAAAATCATGGCATTTGCAGGTAAATAGATGGAAGTGAAGTAAGCCAATCCCAAAACAAAGGCCAAATGTTTTCTTTGATATGAGAATACTGACTCATAATGGCAATGGGGGGCTGAGCATGGGGGTAATGGAGGAACTTTAGATAGGCAAAGGGGAGGAAGGAGAAGGGAGGGTACATTGGGATAGGAAAGGTTGTGGAATGAGTTAGACATCATTACCCTAAGTACATGTTTGAAGACACAAATGCTGTGAAAATACTTTGTGTACAACCAGTGACTTGAAAAATTGTGCTCTGTATGTGTAATATGAAATCAATTGCATTCTGCTGTCATATATAACAAATTAGAATAAATGACTTTTTAAAAAAGTATATGTCAGCTTTGGTAACTAAGGAGTCTTAAGAAAAACTATTTTCAGGGAAATGTGAGCTATTTGACTCAAATGGAATATTGTATCAACTGGACACAATAAGCCTCAATCTTGTTTGAAAAAAAAAAGAATAATACAATGAGCATATATTTACTCACCATCCACTTAAAATAAAACATCACTAGTAAAGTAGGAAACATGCCCCTAAGTCCCTTCATTTAGCTTATTCCTTTTCTATACCACATAAATAACCACCACGTAAACCAGATTGTTCCCATATATCCTTTATAGTTTTCTTGTGTGTAATTGTGTGTGTGGGTTTCACAAGAGCATAAGGCTTTAGCAAAAAATTAAATAGTGCTTTGTTTTATTAAAGTAATTTTAAAATAATTTTTAAAATGAAATAAGAATCCCAAAAACTTTACATAGTTCTACATTTTGGGATACTAGAAAGAAGGCATTGCGTCTAATTTGTAAAGACATACTTGTATTCATTAAACCCACCATCTTTTTAATATCTCCTTATTCAGGCATTCTGTTAGATGTCAGAAGAGAAAAAAAAACATAGATCTCAGTGTAAGAAGCTCACAATCTTAGAGAACATACATAAACATATTATAAAACAGAACATACCATTATAAAACAGTATGATATAGTAAGGTTAAAGAAAAAGGATAGCCAGAGGAAGGTGAGTCACCAGAATGCAGCAGCAGCAAGGAAAAAAAAAAAAAACTTGGAAGAAGGCAAATGTGACCTGGTGACCTGAGTCCTTAAAAGTTTAAAGATTGGGCTGGGGATGTGGCTTAAGCGGTAGCGTGCTCGCCTGGCATGCGTGTGGCCCGGGTTGGATCCTCAGCACCACATACCAACAAAGATGTTGTGTCCGCCGAGAACTAAAAAAAATAAATATTAAAATTCCCTCTCTGTCTCTCCCTCTTAAAAAAAAGTTTAAAAGTATACATATGCAATAAAGAAGACTGATAAAGGAAAATTCCAAGTTCATCATTAAATATTACTGACTTTTGAATGAAATTCATAATGCTTTTACTATCATAGCTGAAATTTGCTTACTGAAGTTTTCTCAACTGCAAAAGTTGAGCTGCTCTCAATTTTTAAGACCATTTTTGTTTCTCATACATTAGAAAAAATTCACCAATTCACCCTTATCCATGTCTGTGATTGGGGGCCTAAGACACAACCGGTCTTGGATGGGTACCAAGCACTTAAATTATCTTACAAATCCATCATTACCAGCACAGCCTATACCAATAACAACCTGATACAGAAAACCATTCCAGTCAAAAGACTCAACTTATCTTCTAGAACAGGGACCATTTTACCAGTCACTTGGTGAGATACAGAACTAAATCAGTATACCATGAGGAGGCTTGAGGAACAACAGGGATCTAGCCTAGCGCTTATACAGAAGCCATTGCATTACAATGAAACACCTGTATCTAGTCCTAAGCCTGGGATCATCAGGTAACCCTAACAGAAAGTTGAGCTCCCAGGGGCTTTCCAAATCAGAATCAGCTGAGATTGAACCTTTTCCACCCTTTATTTCTCTACCCTTTAGAACTTCCCTTCCCTCAAGATTATCCTGAATCACAAATCAGAAAATCAGACTGATCAAATTATTCCATAATACTCATCATACAAATTAGTAAACATATTATACAAAATAAACTGCTCTCTGTGTGTAATTAAACTTAGTGCCATATATTTTATCTTAGATTATTGATATTAAATAATATCTTGAAATCAGAAAACAATAGAGCATGAGGCTATCTTACCAAAGAAAGATCAGTGGTAATTCTTCAAACAATGATAAAAAAAAAATTGCCTGAAGTCGTTGATCAATGACCCCTTGATAAATAGGAATTTCCATCACTTTTTATTTTAAAGTTTCTATACTGGTAAAGTGTAAGAAGAATTTGTAAAGAAATTACAAATCCATTCTTTCATTCTCACCTTTGTATATTCCCTTCTTTACTCTTTGGAATTGGAATCTTTGTTATAAAATTTACAGAAGATCAGTGAGTTCTATATCATTCTTCAAACTCTTCCATGATTTTCTATTGATCTTGAAATGTCAAAAGTACATAACACAGTTACAAACACTCTCAAAATCAGGCCTCTAGGGCTGAGGCTGTGGCTCAATGGTAGAGCACTTGCTAGCATGTGTGAGGGACTAGGTTTGATTCTCAGCACCACTTATAAATAAATGAAGTAAAGATCCATTGACAATAAAAAAAAAATCAGGCCTCTATTTAGAAGTATACCAATTCCTTCTTTTTTCAGTTACCTTCATCTCACACTTACTCCTGCAGCCATCCTAAATTTTCCTCATATACAATGCTTATACTGGCTTCCAAGTTTCTGCACAACTTTTCTCTCTGTCATGTACCTGCTTCCTAACTTGTTTATGTCACAAAACCTAAATTAGACATTCCTCCAGGTAGCTTTTTCTTATCTTGCCAAAAGGAATTACTTTGTCCTCTTAAGTACCCCACATATTGTATTAATGCCTTTACCACAATGTAATACAATTAATTCACATTCCTGGCTCCCATATTTCATCACTACCCCTTTAAAATAGAAACTAAAAATTATATTTTTACCCCTCTGGGATACAATATTACCTATAGTATTGTGTTTGATCCATAGTAGGGGCTCAATTAAATTGAACTGAAAAAACTGAATCCATAACCAGTATAATAAAAAATCTCTTCCAGGAGTAAATATACTAAAAACTTAGTCTTTCTAAACTTTTGGCTTTCCTTACAAAAAGAAACAAGCCAATTCCTGATTTGTATTTACATTGTCATAGAGAACAGTGGAACCAATGATGAAAAATGTTGTTATAATTAATGTTGCACTATCCAGAATTCCAATATGATTTATAATTTTTCTTTGATATAATGTAGGTAACAATAATTAGTAAAGTTCATTATTGCTAATATTCACTATTTCTTGTGTCTCTGGCACTATACTTTATGTTTTCATATAATTTTCTAATTCAGTTCCAGAACAACTCTCCCTAATTTCTTAAATAGATCTGCTTTGATGTAGACTCCAGATAACTTTTGAAAGAAATATATTGATTGGTTACTATTTGGTGGCAGCAATTATAAATTGTCTTCAGAAAGCATTTGTCCAGAATCCCTAAGGATAAAAAGTCGGAATACAGACATGAAAATGTATTTAAGACTTTTTCCTGAAAACATTTGCTTCAGGGGAATTTAATGTCTTTTCCCAGCGAGTCTTCCAAGCTAAGTTTAATACATGGGTGAATTAAAAGCATGAACAAATGGCAACCCTGCAAGCATAGCAAGTTTATTGACTTTTGTTATGTAGGAATATATACTGATAATACAGTTAGTGGGAGAAATGCCTGGTATGGTAGACTCTGCCTTGTTTGACATACTGGTGTAAAAAAATAAGTATTATTGATTAATTTTTTTAAAAAGACAATTTTCCAGAGACTAGATTACAATCTGAAAATGCTATTAACCTCACAGCAATGGAAAAGACTCTAACTCTATTTGATAGAGGTAGCTGAAGAGAAATTCGGGTTAGGAGCCAATCATCTCAGAAAAAATTAGTTCACTGTTTTTAGTTGCAGTAGCAAACAAATATGGTTTTGAACATCCTCTGATTAGATTGCATTCTTTTAGGGGCTCTGAAACACCAGTGGGGAAATATGTGTACTAGTAGCAAATGCTTAATGTATCCTCATTTTTGCTTGTAGAATTAAGAGAAAACAAAAAGAAGAAGAAAGTCCTTGTTTGTTTTTACATTCATTGTCTCTCAAATGAGAATTGTCTACAAAAAAAAAGAGTCTTAGGGCTGGGGTTGTGTCTCAGTGATAGAGTGCTTGCCTAGCATGTGTGAGGCACTGGGTTTGATTTTCAGCACTACATATAAATAAATAAAATAGAGGTCCATAGACAGCTAGTATATAGATAGAGATAGAGATAGAGATAGAGATATATAGATAGAAGACAGAGAGAATCCCTCTCAACCTTTTTTTTTTTTTTTTTTTTTTTTGGTGGTGGTGGTGCTGGGGATTGAACCCAGGGCCTTGTGCATGCAAGCCAAGCACTGTACCAACTAAGCTATATCCCCAGCCCTCAACCTTACCAATTAAAATGTATAATCTAAGAACTGTCTGCATAGGACTATTTCATTTTCTGCTTTTTTTGTTTCTATTTTTTTTGTTTTAATTAGTTATACATGACAGTAAAATGCATTTATGCACTTTGATATATTATACATAGATGGAATATAATTTCTCATTTTTCTGAGTGTACATGTTGCAGAATCATATTGGTCACATAGTCACATATACACATACAATAATAATGCCTGTTTCATTCTACTATCTTTCCTTCCCCACATCCCCACCTCTCCCCTCCCATCACTTCCCTCTACCTAATCTAAGGTAACACTATTCTTCACTAGTGCCCCCCTCACCTTATTATGAATTAGCATCCTCATATTAGAGAAAACATTTGGCCTTTGGTTTGGTGGGATTGGCTTATTTCACTTAGCATGATGTTCTTCAACTCCAACCATTTACTGGCAAATGCCAAAAGTTTACACTTCTTTAAAACTGAGTAATATTCCATTGTATATATGGAATATTCCAATGTATATAGTGTATACATTGAGTATATATACTACATTTTCTTTATCCATTCATCTAAATGAGGGACATCTTGGTTAGTTCCGTGGTCTAGCTATTGTGAATCAAGCTGGTATAAACATTGATGTGGCTGCATCACTGTAATATGCTGATTTTAAGTCCTTTGGGTATAAACAGAGGAATAGGATAGCTGGGTCAAATGGTGGTTCCATTCCCAATTTTCTGAGGAATCTCCATATTACTTTTCATAATGGTTGCAACAATTTGCAGTCTCACCAGCAATGTCTGAGTTTACCTTTTCACCACATTCTTGCCAGCATTTATTGTTGCCTGTATTCTTGATGATTGCCATTCTGACAGGAGTGAGATGAAATCTTAAGTAGTTTTGATTTGCATTTCTCTAATTGTTATAGATATTGAACACTATTTTATGTACTTGTTGATCAATTGTATTTCTTCTTCTGTGAGTGTCTGTTCAGTTCCTTAGCCCATTTATTGATTGGGTTATTTGGGGTTTTGGTATTAAGTTTTTTTGAGTTCTTTAGATATCCTAGAGATTAATGCTTTATCAGAGGTGCATGTGGTAAAGATTTTCTCCCAATCTGTATGTTCTCTCTTCACATTATTGTTTTCTCTGCTGAGAAGCTTTTTAATTCAAATCCATCTCATTTATTGATTCTTAATTTTACTGCTTGCTCTTTAAGAGTCTTGTTAAGGAAGTCAGATCCTATGCCGATGTGGTGAAAATTTGGGCCTATTCTTTCTTCTATTAGGCACAGGGTCTGTGTTCTAGTGCCTAAGTCTTTGATCCACTTTGAGTTGATTTTTGTGCAGGGTAAGAGATAGAGGTTTAATTTTATTTTGCTACATATGGATTTACAGTTTTCTCAGCACCATTTGTTGAAGAGGCTATCTTTTCTCTAGTGAAGGTTTTTGGCACCCTTGTCTAGTATGAGATAACCGTATTTATGTGGGTTTGTCTTTGTGTCTTCTCTTCTGTACCATGGGTATACAAGTACATTTTGGTGCCAAAACCATGCTGTTTATGTTACTATAGCTCTTTAGTATAGTTTAAGTTCTGGTATTGTGATGCCTCCTGCTTCACTTTTCTTGCTAAGGATTACTTTAGCTATTCTAGGTCTCTTATTTTTCCAAGTAAATTTCATGGTTGCTTTTTCTATGAAGAATGTCATTGGGATTTTAATAGGAATTGCATTAAATCTGTATAACACTTTTGGTAGTATGGCCATTTTAACTATTAATTCTGCCTATCCAGAAGCATGGAAGATCTTTCCATCTTCTGAGGTTTTCTTCAATTTCTTTCTTTAGTGGTCTGTAGTTTTCATTGTAGAGGTCTTTCACCTCTTTTGTTATATTGATTCCCAGGTGTTTCCCCCACCTCCCTGAGGCTATTGTGAATGGAGTAGTTTTCCTAATTTCTCTTTCAGTGGATTCATCACTAATGTAGAGGAATGTACATAAATTTAATTTATGAGTGTTGATTTTATATTCTGCTACTTTGCTGAATTCATTATTAGGTATTTTTTGGATCATCTAGATAAAGAATCATGTCATCAGCAAATAGTGATAGTTTGAGTTCTTCTTTATGTATTTGTATCCCTTTAATTTCTTTTGTCTAATTGCTCTGGCTAGAGTTTCAAGGATGATGTTGAACAGAAGTGGTGAAAGAGGACATCCTTGTCTTGTTCCAGTTTTTGGTGGGAATGCTTTCAATTTTTCTCCATTTAGAATGATGCTGGCCTTGGGTTTAGCATATATAGCTTTTACAATATTGAGGTATGATCCTACTATCCCTAGTTTTTCTATTGTTTTGAACAGGAAGATGTGCTGTATTTTGTCAAATGCTTTTTTTGCATCTATTGAGATGATCATATGGCTTTTGTTTTTAAGTCTATTAATATGATGAATTATGTTTATTGCTTTTCGTATGTTGAACCAACCCTGCATCCCTGGGATGAATCCCACTTGATTATGGTGCACTAACTTTTTAATATTTTGCATGTGATTTTCCAGAATTTTATTGAGAACTTTTGCATCTATGTTCATCAGGGATATTGGTCTGAAGTTTTCTTTCCTTGATGTGTCTTTGTCTGGCTTTGGTATCAAGGTGATTTTAGCCTCATAAAATGAGTTTGGAAGGGTTCCCTCCTTTTCAATTTCATGGAATACTTTGAAAAGTATTGGTGTTAATTCTTCTTTGAAAGTCTTGTAGAACTCAGCTGAGAATTCTTCTGGTCTTGGGCTTTTCTTGGTTGGTAGGCTTTTGATGGCAATTTCTATTTCATTACTTGAAACTGATCTGTTTAACGCATGTATGACTACCTCATTCAGTTTGGCTAGATCATATATCTCTGGAAATTTGTCAATACTGTTGATATTTTCTATTCTATTAGAGTATAAATTTTCAAAATAGTTTCTAATTATCTTCTGTATTTCAGATGTGTCTGTTGTGATATTTCCTTCTTCATCTTGTATTTTAGTAATTTGAGTTTTCTCTCTTTTTCTCTTTGTTATCATGGCCAAGGGTTTATCTATTCTATTTATTTTTTCAAAGAACCAACTTTTTGTTTGGTCAGTTTTTTTCAGTTGTTTCTTTTGTTTCTATTTCATTAATTTCAACTCTGATTTTAATTATTTCCTGTCTTCTGCTTTTAGTGTTGATTTATCCTTCTTTTTCTAGAGCTTTGAGATGCAGTATTAGGTCATTTATTTGTTGACTTTTATTCTTTTAATGAATGCACTCAATGTAATGAACTTTTCCTCCTACATAGTGTCCAAGAGATTTTTATATGTTGTATCAGTGTTCTCATTTACCTCTAAGAATTTTTTCTATTTAATCCTTGATTTCTTCTACTATCCATTCATCATTCAATTGTATATTATTTAGTCTCCTTTTGTTATAGTAGCTTCTATTTTTTATTTTATCATTGATTTCTAATTTTATTCCATTGTGGTCTGATAGAATGCAGGGTTGTATCTCTGTTTGTTGGGAGTTTTTTTGTAGTCACTAAGAGTTGTTTTGTTGTTATTTGCACAAATTCTTCATCAAAACAAATCCTCTGTATTTATTAGATAAACAATTAAATCTTTTCTTAAAATTATATTCTTGGTTTCATCAGTAGGATAGTTTTTAACAAGAAAAAAATTTCAATGTTAATTTTAAAAGCCTAGTTAAAAGCATTAATGATAATGAGAAATTTAGTCATAAACATGAAAGTGGTTAAAATATTAGAAGATGACTAGAGACATAATTTTAGCAAAACAAGTTTATAAATAACCCCTACAAGGGCTGGGGATGTGGCTCAAGCGGTAGTGCGCTCGCCTGCCATGCATGCAGCCCGGGTTCGATCCTCAGCACCACATACCAACAAAGATGTTGTGATATGTGTTGTAAATATTTATATTTAATAAATATTAAAAATTCTCTCTCTCTCTCTCTCTCTCTCTCTCTTTAAAAAAAAATAACCAACCGATGTGATTCTGCAACTTGTATTTGGGATAAAAAAGGGGAGTTCATAACCCACTTGAATCAAATGTATGGAAGATGATATGTCATGAGCTTTGTAATGTTTTGAACAACCAATAATAAAAAAAAAACAAATAAATAAATAAATAACCCCTACAAATTAAGAGAACCACAAAATAAAAAAAAGAATATATAACAACTCACCCAAGGAATAATTTGTACATATGTATCATGATAAAAATTACAATTTTCTGGGCTGGGGTTATGGCTCAGTTGTAGAGTGCTTACCTAGTATTTGTGAGGCACTGGATTCAATTCTCAGCACCACATACAAACAAATAAAAAAATTAAAAAAGGTCCATCAATAACTAATAAAAATATTTTTTTAAAAAAATTACAATTTTTACTACTAATAAAAACATAGCAAAGCATCTATGTGGTATTACCAAAGGAAATTAACAAAAGTTCAAAATATTGATTGTTATCTATAGGAGGGAGTCTATGGTATGCTGCTATCTCTATAACTCTTTCAGAATTTTATTGAGATTTTCCAGAATTTTATTCGGAACTTTTGCATCTATGTTCATCAGGCTAGTCTAGACTTTCTGTCTTAGCCTCCAAAGTCATGGGGAACACAGGCATGGGTCACTGCACCTGGCCCCTAAAGTGTATTTTCTAAATTCTCGTTTGATTTTGAACATGTACTGGTCTACATTATTTTTTTTAATATTTGTGAATTTACATACTATGTTTTCAACAATAATTATAGTCTCTCTGTAGCAGAAATTCATTGTACTTTCTACACAATGTATAATTCCCCTTTTGATGACCCCAGAAAATTCTGTAAGTTTGATCTTGCTGGTGTGATCATGCACTCCTCTTCTCTGAATTAGTATACTTCTTGTAGCAGTGACTTCTCTACCAGTTCTAGGAATGGACATGTAATTCAGGTCTGGCTAACTGAAGGAGCTCAGTCCCTGATCTTGGGATTGACTCAGAAATGGCACAGACATATCAGAGCCAAGGAAACAGGATCTGTGGATTTCCCTATGTATTCTGAAAGACATGTGCTTTCTATAGGTAAACCTGAACATAGGAGGATATAGGCCTGGAATTTCTTATTACCATGTGGATTCCAAAAAAATAAATTATCATTAGGAAAGCAGATTCCAGATTCTACTATAATAATTTCATTTTAATGTTAAAAAAGGGCAAAACCTAAATGATATTCCAGGACTATCCTGAATTTGAGGTTATAAGAGAATCAACACTAGTAGATGATCTTCATCTAGATATAACAACCTAGATGTCTTATTTTTAAATCTATTGCTGAAAGTACTTTGAAGATCACAATTTCTCATTTTGTTGATTATTTACTGTCTTGCATGTAGTTGCATGTTTCATACTCTTCAATATGAATATAAGATTCAATTAATATTATCCAAGCCAAATGAAAAATAAGTAAATAGATGTCAGAAAAATAAAAGTATGATCTTTTTTAGGAATAATATTTTGCCTAAAGAAATACAAGCTTCAGTCCACATCAGATCTATAATATTTAGTCAATCCCCTACTATTTGGTAACTCTCTTAAAAACCAATTAGAAATCTTTCAGAGATTTTACTTAAAAGAAAATATCAAAGTAAGAAGGACAAGAAAACTCAGATTATTTTCTTCTTTTTTATTTTGATTCTAAATAATGCCTTAGGATTATTTTAAAAGTATTATATCTTTTTTTTATTTATTTTTTTAAAGAGAGAGTGAGAGAGGAGAGAGAGAGAGAGAGAGAGAGAGAATTTTTAATATTTATTTTTAGTTCTCAGCGGACACAACATCTTTGTTGGTATGTGGTGCTGAGGATCGAACCCGGGCCGCACGCATGCCAGGCGAGCGCGCTACCGCTTGAGCCACATCCCCAGCCCCAAAAGTATTATATCTTATGGCTTAGTTTTCCAGAGAGAATTCAAAATAAACTTTTAAAAATAAAATTCTTAAGGATATTTTTCAGTATCTCCTTAAGAAAGTAATTTTTACATAAAAGCAGAGATTAGTAGTTAGTTTTTAATATATTTGATATTAGAAGCATAATCTATTAAATCTCAAGATCCAAACACAACATTATTGCCTATTTAAGTACAAAAATGACAGTATATTTAGTCATTAGATTGCATATCAGATAATCATTCAGGGTTCTAAATCTAATACAATCGCCAAAATCAGATATTATAAGAATTTCAGTATTAAGCTGGGGTTGTGGATCACTGGTAGAGTGCTTGCCTAGCATGTGTGAGGCACTGGTTTTAATCCTCAGCACCACATACAAATAAATGAATAAAGTAAAGGTCCATCAACAACTAAAAAATTACATTAAAAAAAGAATTTCAGTATTTCAAATACAAGCTTGAAAAGAAAAAAAATTTAGGTTGTAATATCTTCTTTGCATGACATTAACAAAATACTGATACATCAATATACCACAGTCTTAGGCTGCATGCCTTGTGTCTTAGCCTTTTTTCTTTTCTTTTCTTTTTTCTTTCTTTTTTTTTTTTTGGCTGCCATAACAGAATACAATAGAGTGGGTAAATTATAAACAATAGAACTCAATTTAACTCATGGGTCTGTAGGCTGGAAAGCCCAAGATCAATGGGTGATATCGGATGAGGGTCTCTGTACTATGTCCTAATATGGCAGAAGAAAAAGCAAGAACATGCAAGACAGAGAGAGGGAAATCAGGCCAAACTCACCCTTTTTATCAGGAACACATCTTTCCCCGATAATGACATTAGTCCATTCATGAGGATAGAACCTTCAAGATCTACTCATCTCCTCAAGGTCCTACCTCTTAATATTGTTTCAACGGCAATGAATTTCAACAGGAGTCTCAGAGGGACATTCAAACTATAGCACTTTGATAATTCTGAAGTTCTCTTAGCACCTAAGTAACTAAAACCCTTTGATTAGAGTTCATGTCAAATTGGTTATTCATTCTTTCTCCTATTCATTACATCCTTACAACTCTCTTTTAGACCCTGGGAATATCAAGAGCAATAAGACACTGCCCATTAGGAGCGTTCAGTCTAATGACAGCACAAAACACAAAGACAAATAACTGTAATTAGTGTGGTATATAATATGACAGCAATATGTTCAAAAGAACAGAACTGGAGCATCTGGAGGGCACAATTATCATTATCTTGGGAATTAAAAAGAGCTAATATAGAAGAAAAATTGATCTGAAACTAGAATGATGAGAAGTTCCTCATCTTGAATTTCCACCATCAAAGGAGATTCTATTATGCTTAGTAATTTGAAAGACAGACATTAAAAATAACATACTACCTTTTTTAAGTCCCTAAAAATATCATGAGACAGTAAAAGCAAAATTTTTTTAAATGTAGTACTATAGCTTTATATCAGTTTCATTATATGACAAAATACATAATCGGCAAGGCTACAGCCTCAAGCCAACAAAAAACAGAAATTATTTAGTCTAAGTTCGATGTGGAAAAGTTGGAAATTAGAATTTCCTCCACCAAGCAATAAGAACTGGCTTTCAAATTCTGACAGTATTAAAGAAATCTCAGTAATAACTCTTGCCAATTAAGAGCAGAACTCAGTACATTCTCAAGTAGGATCTACCTGCTTTTGTGATAGGAAGAAGAGTAAGCAAAAGCCATTAAAAAGGTCACTCTTAAGATCCTTTGGGGATCCTAAAGTTTCCATATAAGTTACAGAATCATAGGTTCCTTTTAGTGGTTGCTCTATGACTGACACTCATTAAATAAGAAATAATAAGGAACTTTTCTGGAAAAGGATGGACCTCAAGTTTCCCAAAACACAGAGATTGGCAGATATTTGTCAATGGCTTGCCCCATGTGAACTGATTCTAGTACTCTTTTGACAGTCCAGGAAGTACATTCCCTCTTTGACTCTGAAATAGCTCTCTATCTTTCAATTAATGTATTGCTAAAGCTCATTTTTATAGTATGCCAGCTGCTGAAACTATAATAATGATCGTTTTTAATTAACCTAGAAAGTTCAGAGGGCAAAAGAAGCAGAATTTGCCTTAGCTCTAGGGCATAAGCTAACTTTATAGACTAGTGATGTTGAAACTTTGCAATTGCCAGAAGTATCTCCTGGCCACATTCAGATTCAGGACCACGCGACATTTGTAAGACACTTGGCAAACTATTTTTTACGCCTCCTCAGGGAACAAGGAGCCATTTCCATGGAAAGACTAACGTACATTTAACATAATCTCCTGCTTGGAAATTTATCTTAATATTGTCTCCATTTCAATAATAAATAGTTAAATCTATGCATTAAGAAAAAAGATAACTCAGTCTTCATATTTGAACATTTTCCCTCTTCTCACTGTATCCACAAAAGAGGAAAAATGTTACATATTTATGAAAATGGGATACTCTATCAAATATTGCCTTAAATAATTTTATGTTAATCAGTCATAGATATAATTTTAACTTTTTCTAGAAACTGTACAGATCAAAAGTTTTACTGTTGGCCCTCTGGCTGGTCTCAGAACATACAAAAGGAATCCCAGAAACCTTGGTAACTACCACTTACTCGAATTCCATAGAATTAATTGTATTTCATCCAACCTGGGTCCAACTGGGAGACTGAGAGTGATGGGCAAGAAGATTATTCAGAGCCAAGTATACTGTATGCTATGCACACTATATTTCTAACATTAATAATGTTCTACAGCCCAAGTGTAATATATTCGGCTCAGGTCCTGGCAAGGTTCTATCTTGGAATAGTTTCACATCTTGGGCCATAAAGAACACATTTGAGCTTCCAGAAGTTTTGAATTGACCCTTATTAATCCAGATTTATCATCTACAATTGTGCAAAGTATTTTTAGGAGACCCAGAAACACCTCACTCTGTCAGCAGAGTTTACTGATAATATTTCTGCAATGTTACTCTCCTCTGTAAGATTTACATCAGAGATCCCCAGCTGGTGAGCTGTATCCCACTAATGTACAGTCAGTGGACTAGAAAGATAATCTACTCAGGTCTTGTGGTTGAAGGTCTCCATTAGATGACTTAATGAGTATTTTCTAGGACTTCTCAGATAAAAGTAAGAAAGTAGGGTGAGTATCACCACACTATAGTACCCACAGATAAGTGCACAAGAAGTGACATATGGTATACTTTATGCTTCTTGGGCATCGTGAGGGTCTCCAGAAAGGTAGTCTCTTCCCTGGAATCTGCTTTAGCAGCCCGGGACAGACCATATTACCATCAATCTTGTTCTAGAGCCCTTTGAAGCTGATGAAGAAGTCCATAGTCAAGAAATAAAGGAAAGTATCCAAAAGATCACTTTCCAGAGGACAAGGGAATTCCTGATTGATGCAGCTCCAACCCTGTCTCCTAATTTCTGTCTTCCCATTTACCTCATACTCTTGTCTATTTGCCATGTTATAGTCAACTAGGGGAACTCATGCTGGCTAAAAAGTAAAAATGTATGTGCATTCTGCAATTAGAATTTGATTGTCATTTTGAAATCTTTGATATGAAGCAGCACAATTAAAATCCATTTGAATTCACTACATGAAATTTTAGCTTTATGTTTGACATTGAAAAAAAATGGGAGCAGTAGAATTCTTATTCTTTTTTATTGTTGAAAAAATTGAATTGCTGAAAAAATAAGTTTGATACTCTAAGGATCTTATTCTACAGTAACTATCAAGTACTTAAAAGATCAAAATGTTTTGATCAAAAAAATTGGCAATTGAAAAATTAATCCTAAAAAAATAAGCAAAAGTTTTGATCAGATGTCACTAAAGCAGTTCAAGTTTATTAAATATTTGAAGTCATACATACAGTTTTTGTTTTTTCTAATATTTCATATTTATCCCATTATAATTATGTAACATTATTTTTTTTACAAGTCCTTTGAAAAGCCTTTCTAAAAACCCTTCATTTACTCGTGGATACCAAAAAAATACATCATCTTCTCAGAATATTATGATGAAAAGATGCTTAGAAATAATTTCTTTCAATAAATAAACTTCATCTGATATATCCAGTTTGGTTTATGACTGGTCTAGTCATCAAACAGAAACTGCAATTGACATTTGTCATTCAATGGTCAAATTAGTATGTAACCCAAATATTCCAAGGACTCATCAGCACAGTATTAAAAGTCATCAATATGCCACACAGAATTTACAGCTTGAATATACCTCTCATCTCAGTTTTCAATTATTTAAGTGTTCAGTAGGGTCAGTTGCTAACACATGTCATAAGTCAGGCAAGTTTAACTGGCAGGTTTATCACTAATAATTATTGTAGACCACCATTCACAAACATCAAGGATCCTACCTGTGCCAATCCAGTGGCCCATCTACAGGCCACACTCTGATGTCCAAACACATCTTCTCTGCATCAGGTTCCTTCCTAAGCACATGAATGGGAAGAACTCTTGTCCAATATTCAGGTGGCTACCCACATCACTAATGCTAGTCCAATATACTGCTGCCTCTCCACCAAGAAATAAAAATGAAAATTTTCTCCCCCCTAATATCAAGATTTTTCAAGGTGATCCATAATGATACTGAGCTCTGTTGTAGATCATTTAGTTTTATATGGTCATAGACTTTCTCCATAGAAGAAGAATAGTTGGATTGAAGTAGGTTCAAGAGAGAGAAGTAAGTCCATCCCTCTCTGCCATCCCTCTGTTTCAGTGTAGTTTCTTCTTCCAAACTTTCTCTTTTGTCCCTTAGCTTTTATTCTCCCCCAGGCAAATTGGAGTCCCTTCTTAACATTCAAATTTCCCCATTTCCCTCATTCCAATGCAGAACTGCTATACCTACCTGAATGCCAGAATTATTTTCCTAGGAATATTCTCCAAGTCTAACACAAACAACCCATGCAAATTTAATTAGAAAAAAAGGAGGTGCCAGCTTTATTCACTTAAAAAATTAAACAAAGATAGAGAATTATGTGCTATTTTGAGCTAAATGTATAGGGAGACAATATGCAGAGATTTTGTATATAAAAACACTCTTCACAGGTAAAACTTTCTCATTCCAATTGTGGATGAAAACAAATTAGATGAAGTAAAAATATTCAGATATGCCCAAAAAACACCTTAGGAGACATTAGCTTTAACTCATTGATAAACTTCATGGTTGACCAAACATGCTTAGTAAATATTAGAAGTATTGAATATGCTTGTAAACAAATATTTTTTGTAAACAAAAATGTGTTAAATGAATGAATACTCAACTCAAAAAGTATTCCTGGCCATACATTGGTATTTTAAGCATTGAAATTTTTCAGCAGCATGATCAAAAGTTTGGATCAAGAATATGTATAGGCTGGGCACAGAGGAACATGCCTGTAATCCCAGTGGTTCAGGAGGCTGAGGCAGGAGTATCTCAAGTTCAAAGCCAGCCTCAGCAATGGCAAGGCATTAAGCAGCTCAGGGAGACCCTGTCTCTAAATAAAACACAAAATAGGGCAGAGGATGCAACTCAGTGGTTAAGTGCCCCTGAGTTCAATCCCCCATACCCTCCCCCCAAAATAAATATGTGTAAATCAATTTATTATTATATATGTTCAAAGATGATACTTTCAAAAATTGTTACTTGGGTTTACATAAATTAAAATCCCTGTAATAGTCATTTGCCTATCCACTATATAGTTTCTGGAAAAAATAGGTGTTAACCAAAAATTTACCAGGAGAATGAATATATATAAATCCATTACCTGTCCTTTTCATGAGCATCCTACATCCTGGAACAGTACCAACCCATGGCCAAGATTTAACTGACAACTTTTGGCTTCTTAAGAAACTGTTCTAAACAACCCATAATATCCTTGCAAATATATCCATGTAAACTTACATATAATTCATGAATATGTATAAGTATGTATCTATTACTGTAACCCTACTGTAGAACTATTCTTAGAATGTGTAATGTCATCTTGCCCTAAGCAAGACCTCTTATAATGAAATAATTCAGCATCTAAAGTCTGCAACATAATATTCAGTAAAGACTAGCCTTAGAATATTGTTCTATGGTAAAAATCATATGTGAGGACTAATGATACAGAATAGATGATCCAGAGACAAACCCTATAAAAAAGTTATCTCATACTAGACAAAGGCACTATAAACATACATTGGAGAAAAGATAGTTTCTTCAACAAATGGTGCTGGGAAAACTGGAAAGCCTTATGTAACAAAATGAAATTAAACACCTCTCTCTCAACCTGCACCACACTCAACTCAAAGTAGATCAAGGACTAAGGAAATAGACCAGAGATCCTGTGCCTACTGGAAGAAAATATAGTCCCAAATATTCATGATGTTCACTTAGGAACTGAATTCCTCAACAAGACTCTTAAAGCTCAAGAAATAAAATCAAGAGTCAATAAATGGGGTAGTGTCAAATTAAAAAGCTTCTTCACAGCAAAGGAAAAAATCAAGAATGAAGAGAGAGCCTATAGAATAGGAGAAAAATTTTGCCATTTGCACCTCAGATAGACTATTAATCTCCAAGCTATATAAATAAAGAACTAAAAAAAACGACTTAACAAAAACAAATAACCCCATCAATAAATGGGCTACAGAACTGAACAGGCACTTCACAGAAGACAAAATATAAATAGTCAACAAATATATTTTTTAAATGTTCAACATCTCTAGCACTAGAGAAATGCAAATTAAAACTACACTGAGATTCTATCTTGCTCCAACAAGAATAGCAATTATCAAGAATACAAGTAACAAAAAATGTTGGTGAGGATGTTGGGAGAAAGGTTCTCTTATATATTGCTGGTGGGACTGCAAAGTGGTGCAACCATTCTGGAAAGTAGTAAGGAGATTTCTCAGAAAACTTGGAAAGGAACCACTATTTGACCCAGTTATCCTATTCCTCAGTATATACCCAAAGGACTTAAACTCAGCATACTACAGAGATACAGCCACATCAATGTTTATAGCAGTTCAATTCACAATAGCTAAGCTATTGGATCAACCTAGGTGCCCCTCAACAGATGAATGGATAAAGAAAATGAGGTACATATGTACAATGGAATATTACTCAGCCATAAAGAAGAATGAAATTATGGCATATTCCCTGTAATTGGAGGAAACTGGAGACTATCATGCTAAGTGAAATAAGCCAGTCATAAAACCAAAAGGCAAATGTTCTCTGATATGCAGATGCTAACTCACAATAAATTGGGGTAGGGAAGAATAGAACTTCAGTGGATTAGACAAAGGGGAATGAAGGGATGGGAATAAGAAAGACAATATAATGATTTGGACATGACTTTTCTGTTCATATATAAATACATGACCAGTGTAACTAATGTCACATCATGTACAACCACAAGAATGGGAAGTTATACTCCATGTATGTAAAATATGTCAAAATATAATCTACTGTGATGTATAACTAAAAAAAATAAATTTATTTTAAAAAAGAATTTCATTCTAAAGCCAATAGTATCATAATAACATGGTTATATATTTTAATAAGTATTCAAAAGGATTAAAAGTTTAAAAATTTCATGATTTCTTTTTTTTATTTATTTTGTCAGTAGAGTCTAACCTTGCATAAGAACATTGTATAGGAAACCTAAAGTGTTCACTGTAGAAATATGTCTCTTTCTTCAAAGAAGTGAAACGTAATCACCATAAAAACTCTATTTTCTTGGGCTAGGGATAGAGCTCAGTTGGTAGAGTGCTTGCCTTGCATGCATGTACAAGGCCCAGGGTTTGATCCCCAACACCACAAAAAAAAAGAAGAAGAAGAAAGAAAGAAAGAAAAATCCCTCTACTTTCTCAATTGATATCTCCACTTTAATATAAAATTAAAATAAGTGATATATTTATTATTGGCACATTAACATTCTACTAATTTTATAGCTCTAATAGCCTACTATAACTGGATTTCTTTACTCATTACATTATTCATCTTATCATTTGTCTTTACAAATCCCACATATTAAATCATGTATGTTCATAATCCTTTCTTCATTTAATAGTGTTGATCTTGATGATACATCTTCTTGATATTTCGTGATTATATAATTTCATTTTTCTAAGGATATGTATTCATTTTTACTGGTTTGTTATATAAACATAAACATTATCTCATATACATACATAAAGACCTGTTCACATTATATCAGAAATCTACTTAATCAAATAAATGATGTGTCTGTCCATCATTATATTATATGGAATTACTGACATTTTATATTAAATAATAGTAAAATACTATTATTTTTTCTTTTATAGTCAAATATGTAATATCAGAAACTATACACATAATTTTCATTTCTTTTATATTTTTTTGATGAAAATGACTTAAAGGTTAGTAGTCTAAAGTGACCATTTGAAGATTTTTAATTTTAAAATGCCACAGAACTCTTAAAAATGAAAATTTTTAATTTAACTGACAAAATCTATTGTTATCATTACTTTTTCCTTAATACTAATGATTTTACCCTTACGTGAACTCTTTGTTCCTGTCATGTCTTCATTCCTGTTCTGCAACTGAATTTTCCCGAAAGATGGACAGAAGAGGACCAAAGATTGTATATGTATTCGGGACAGAATGAATAGTAGAAAGATGAGAAACCAGGGGATACTTTCTCACACTGCCCCTGTCACAAGCCAGGTTGGTTTTTAAACAAGTCAATCTTTCTTAACTTATATTTTATTACAAAATTGAGATATTTGATGATATTTGGGGATCCATGTATCTCTAAATCTCTGTATTTATCAGTTATGGTATGCCCCCTCCTTTATCACTTCCCCCCTATGTCTCTTGGTAATACTAGGCCATCCAAGGTGTGCTGCTTACATCTTTATAGGACTCCATTTCTACTACAAGCCTCAGTTCACATTGGAACTCTACACAAATTTGTGTTAGTGAAAAAGAAACCATGAACCACAAAAGAGGAGATAAAATGCAAAGTTTCAATTTATTCCATAAGAAAGGGAATATCTGAGAGGCGAAAAAGCCCCAAAATTGAATTAAGAGAAATTCTTTCATAGGAATCTGCTATAATAATGGAGACATTTGCCCAGAAAATATAAGAAAAATCAGTTACATGCACAGAGAATAGATCAAAACCCATACTAAACTTACAACACTTCTGTGTGATGCTCATCACAGTATTTTTAATCTATATTGAAAACTATAAAATTATTCAACAAATAAAATAATAATATAAGTGTTGATATGACAGTGTTACAAGATATATTATATACAGTATAATCCATTTTCATAAAATTATATGTCTGCACGTATATAATTCAAGAACAGAAAGATGTCTGAAAAAAATCTGAATCAGGATATTAATGATGTATGCTTCTCTAAGATGAGAGTGAGAAAATTTTTTAATTTATTCTTCATACTTTTCTATTGCATTTGAACTTTCTCTAAGAGTGAATAATAGGATGTATTATATTTTAAATAAACTTATTCATTTTGCAAAAAGATGATTTCTGAGGACATTTCAATATTTGAAGATGATGTTTCATAGGAAGTTGATTAAACTGTCTATATTGCACTTTGAACATAACATTCTTATCAATATTAAAGCAATTACAACTTTCTTCAGTTGAAACCAATAAATAGAAAAGAAAAGGGCAGGGATAGTTGGTCCCTAGTATGATTAAGTTATAAAACAATAGCAGTAATATAATTGGAGGTTTGAAAAACTGAGTAAATTCAAATGCATTCAGCAACAATGATCATTTTCTCTCCAATGGTTAACCAGTATTTATAAGATGGAGTAAAAAGACAAGTGTTCATGAGATTACTAATATCTCTGACTTTTTTTCAATTATAGACAATTAAGACATTGTACTGTTTGGTAAATTCTGTGTATTTGAAAAACTGTCTGCCTATTCTCAAGTAACTTAATGATGTAAAAAGGTTTTAATTACCACATGACTTAATAAAAAGATCCCAGCTTTTGAATTCAAACAGGCCAAAGCTTAAATCATGGCTTTGATAGATTTAAGAAATGTGACTTTGATAAATTAGTTTATCTATGGACTTTAGTTTCATCTATAAAACAAGTATACTATTTGCCTTGAAAGATTGTTGTGAGAATTCAAACTTTTATGTACATAAAACACCTGGCTCTGTGACTAGTGATGTGTAAGCATTCTTAAGGTATTACTATAATCAGCCTTTCCTACATAACCATGGCAGCCAACATTTATGTGAAGTTTGCCTGAGGAGGCCCTATTCTAAACACTACATGAGCTCACTCATTCAAGCCTATCAACAACGCCATATGGTAAATACTATTATTACAGATGAGGAAACTGAGGCAAAATCAGAAAGTGAGGCACAAGTTCTCACAGTCTGGTTCTGGAATCTGTGTTCTTTGACATTAACCTTTACTGCCACAAGTCCATTTAGGTGTGTCTTTATGGTAACATATGCTTCATAAGGTGCTTTACACAACATGCTAACATGCTATGCCTTTTTAATAGAATTTGAGGATTTAGAATGCACTTTTGCACTGTAATAATTAATCCCACAGTTTTTTGTTGTATTTGAAAATACTGTGCAAACATATCTGATAGGTGACCACTATATATAAGTGGCTTAATAATTATTCAAACCTATTATTGCATAAATGCTGGTTTAACCATGTTTATAAAATAAACACTGGCACAATGCATAAATTTTTCTAGTTAAAATAAATTACCATATACTTCATCAAAGATATTCATGGAAGAGAGCAGTAAGCATAATAAATATGACCATCAGTCTTCTTACCATTAAAATCATTTACATCTTATCCTAATATACTATACTTTCTAATAAATAAACATTCATGTGATTGTTTCTACAATTGTAAAATCAAAATACAAGAAAACCAAAATACAAGTGTTCTCCAAAACTTCTTTAATACCTATGTAATAAATTTTTTAAAATAATAGTAACCAGAAAACCTTTGTAATAGTTTTACATAATGTGTTAAGCCCTTCTTTCAGAAATGGGAAAATGGCATATCTCCAGATAACAGAAGCGATAAAGCCAGAGGTCAATGCTCCCCATCAGCAGTGCTGCCGATGAGAAGAAAATAACCAGCATCTTTAATCTAGAATTGAGGAAGAGCTTCCTTTTTATGTATCATTTAAATGAGAAAATGCTCAAACCTTTCCATTCTTTTTTGTTGGGCTTTTAAAAATATAATCACGAGGTTCACAGAGTCCCTTGCCCTCAATAGCACTGTTCTAAAAAGAATTCTAGAAGAATAATGGATAGGTTATTTATGATTTATCCTATTCTTAATAAAAATGGGGAACAGACTAGTCAGAAGTTTTCTAATTTATTTTCTGATATATACAAATAACTTAATACATATCACAAAATAATCTATTTACCTACTTAGCTGATTGTCTTTATATTAAATGAAAGGGTGAGCTATGGCTCAGATGTTTCTATGTCATGCATTATACCTTAGTATCATTTCTTATGCTCTCTAAAATTATTATTTTTTATTTCTGAATTATGCTATATAAATTAGGTATTAAAAAACCCTAATTGATATCAAATATTGTTTAGAAGATTAGACTTTGATTTAAAAAAAAATTGGTTATAGACGGACACAATGCCTTTATTTTGTTTATTTATTTTTATGTGGTGCTGAGGATAAAACCCAGGGCCTTACACATGATAGGCAAGCACTCTACCATTGAGCCACAACCCCAGCCCCTGTACTTTTATTTTAACTTAGTTTTTCACAGTTTATATTAACAGACATGCTTTCTAAGTTTTTAAAAACCTTATGTCCATAATTGGTGATTCCTAAGTATTTATTCCTCATACTTAAGTGCATTGCCCAGTCAGTTTTAATTTGTTTTTAGGCTAAGAACAATTTCTGCATATTGAACTATTAATTCAAACACAAAGTTTAACTCCAGTTTAATCCAGTAACTCTGGCCAAATGCTCCCCCTATTTTTGCTCAGCTACAACCAAATTAGTTCCCCAATGTGTGTACTGTTACAAATGAGCTTAAACACCCTGGGGGGGGGGAGAGAGAGAGAGAAAGAGAGAGAGAGAGAGAGAGAGAGAGAGAGAGAGAGAGAGAGAGAACATGCACAATGGGAAAGGTGTGGTTAAAGCAAAAGCTGTTGTTCACAAGTTCACATAACCTCTCACAGGCTGAGTTCAGCTATTGTTGGAAAATCAAAAAAGTCAGGGAAACTTATACAGAGACTACAGTTGGTGCAATGTAAGGTCAATTGCATGCTAATCTGATGATAGCATAGGAGAAAGGCTTTATAGTTTTCTATATGCCAAGCAAAAGTGAGTCAAAAAGAATACTCAGAATGAGGAAAATAGTTTATCTATTCAAAGTTTGGTCAAAGTCAGAAATCAGCAACATAGACTTCTGGGCCATGAGTATGTTGATAAAATATATATTTATAGAGGAAAATGCTTGTTTTTACTTAAGAAAAAACTAACATTTCCTTTCTCAACTCCCATCTACTTTTGCTTTATACAGTCTTAACAAGCATAGTTATTTATAGCAGATTAGTACCTACAAATTGGAAATAGAGGAACTAGATACACTGAGAGAAAATTGTGACAACTAACAAAAAGCAGAAGCAGACTGAAAAATACAAAGCAGAATCAAGAATTTTCAGCCGAGTAATATGAGATTAATTACCATGTGTAAAAGTAAAATTCAATAGGACCTGAGTGAGGACATACAACAGGACAGTTTATAACAATTATCTGAGGCTTGTTTAAATAAGGCAAGGAAGTATAAAAGGTAATTCTGAAGTATTTTTAATTCTTCCATGGATAATTTCATTATTCAGAAAAAAAGGCTATCTAAAAATTACCCATTCACCAAGATTCTGGATACCTAAAGTCTTTTTTTTTAGGAGTCATCTTTATTTTTCATAAATTGTTTTTTAATTAGCTTATTTATTTCAATTAGGTATATATGACAACAGAATGCATTTTGAATTCATTATACACAATTACAGCTCAACTTTACACTTCTATTGTTGTATACGATGTTGTACCTAAGGTAATGATGTTCATCTCATTCTACCATCTTTCCTGCTTCTGTGCACCCTTCCTTCCCTTCCTCCCCTTTGCCCATTCAAAGTTCCTTCATTTTTCCTTTGTCTCCCCGCTCCCTGTTATGGATCAGCATCCACTTACCAGAGAAAACATTTGGCCTTTGGTATTTGTGGATTGGCTTACTTCGCTTAGCATAATATTCTCCAACTCCATCCATTTACCTGCAAATCCCATGATTTTATTCTCTACTAATCTTGAGTAACATTCCATTGTGTATATATACCACAGTTTCTTTGGATACCTAAAGTCTTACTGCATAGTAATTATAAAGAATTGATTTATATATTAATACAAAATTCTGAGTTGCTATAAACCTTGGATAACCAATGTAGTTATCTTTTTTAATTCTGAATATTTAACAACAATAATAATGAAAGCACACATAAACCTATAGTTTGGGGTTTTTTTGTTCCATAGTTTGAAACAGTCCAATGGTAAAGTAGACATCTTAAAAAGCTATCTTTTTTGAGATTAATAAGGGTTAATTTAGGATACTAAATTAAGCAGTAATTTATTGTACTGGAAAGGAAAGTCATTTAAGTTAGCAAAACTTATTTGTATGATCTTTTTATTCAATATGATCTTAAACTGGATGATCTTATTATTCAATATGAACTTATCATTTAATAATGAAACACAACTATGAAGCTTCTTAGTATTAAGATTTCCTTAATAAAATATTTAAGTGAAAATTTATATTAATTCATTATAAAACTGTTCAATACATATATAAAATTATATTACTTTAATTTATTTATATTCAACTTTGTCTATTATGTTTTCATTTAATATTCTTGAAAGGGAATTCAGAAACACAACCATGTTGATCTCTTTTCAATTGATTTATAATTTCATCACAAGCCTAACTGAAGTACATTAACACTGATAATTTTATTTTAATAAGAATAACATTACAAGAGAAAGTCAAAATAATATTTAGTCACATTCTCTTACACTGCTAAGTGGAAGTATAAAAAAATGATACAAACTTTCCAGAGGCCAATTTGGCAGCATTTGATATATATACATCTTTAGCCCAATAATTCCTCCTTAGGAAATAAAATGAACAAAGATGACTATAAAAGAAATTATCATTGCATTATTTTAATGTAAAAAGGGGGAAAACAACCTCAAGTATACTACCAGATGTAAATTTGTTATTTAAAAATTTTGGAATATCTATATGACAGAATATTATACATTTGTATGAAATATTAACATGTTCATTTTGAGAAATATTTTATAATATATTATGCAAAATAAACTGATAAAAAGCCATATGCATTATATCATTCCATTTCTTAAAAGGCTGTTTATATGTTTAGAAAGATTTCTAAAACATGTCCACTAAAATGTTAACTTTAAATGTGCCGGGATTTATTTTTCTCTTTTTCCATATTTTAACAATTTTTCAATGAGTATGTATGTATTTCCTATACACAGAAAAATGCAACTTTACAAAAAGATTTATTTTATTGTACTGTTAAACACACAAATATGCACTAATTAAACTTAACATAGTAATGTTAATCTAGCTTAATTTCATAAAATCACTGTCCAACTGACCTATTTAAGGATTTTTGTTGACTTCATCAAGGCTAATGCTCAACATCTTGGATCTTTCATTTTATCTCAAGAACAAAGTAGCAAGTTCTTGCTGGCCTCCACCCTTTCATATTACCCAACTTCTACATTCCTTCAGAATCAGCTCTTGTGCCTTCTCCAATGCATAGTTTTCCCTAACCATCTCCCCCTAACAAAGGTCACTTCTTGCTCCCTGCTTCCCTGGACAGGAAGCACACCATGCTCTGTACCGCCCACTCTGGTTTGCAGTCATTTATTGACTCACTGTCCCCAAACTAAACTTTGAGGTCCCAAGGACAGATATTATGTCTTTTTTTTTTTTAATTTTTATGCATTATTTTTTTTTAATTTTTTATTGATTATTTAAAGCATTACATAGCTCATGATATATCATCTTTCATACATTTGACTCAAATTGTGTTTTGAACTCCCATTTTCACCCCAAATATAGATTGCAGAATCACATCTGTTACATATTCACATTTTTACATAATGCCATATTAGTGTCTGTTGTATTCTGCTACCTTTCCTAACCCCTACTATCCCCCCTCCCCTCCCCTCCCCTCCCATCTTCCCTCTCTATCTCCCCTGCTGTTGTTCAATTCTCTCCCTTTTTTTTTCCCTCCCCCTTGCCCCTCATAGCCTCTTATAATTTTATGTATCCTTGAAGGTCTCCTACCATTTCCATATGCTTTCCCTTCTCTCTCCGTTTCTCTCCCCCCATTCGTCTTTGTTTACTGTAGTCTTTTCCACATGCTCTTCCTTCCTGTTCTGTTCTTAGTTGTTCTCTTTATATCAAAGCAGACATTTGGCATTTGTTTTTTAGGGCTTGGCTAGCTTCACTTAGCATAATCTGCTCTAATGCCATCCATTTCCCTGCAAATTCTATGATTTTGTCATTTCTTAGTGCTGCATAATATTCCATTGTGTATAGATGCCACATTTTTTTTATCCATTCATCTATTGAAGGGCATCTAGGTTGGTTCCACAGTCTAGCTATTGTGAATTGTGCCGCTATAATCATTGATGCAGCCGTATCCCTATAGTGCGCTCTTTTAAGGTCCTCAGGGAATAGTCCGAGAAGTGCAATAGCTGGGTCAAATGGTGGATCCATTCCCAGCTTTCCCAGGAATCTCCATACTGCTTTCCAAATTGGCCTCACCATTTTGCAGCCCCACCAGCAGTGTACAAGTGTACCTTTTTCCCCACATCCCCGCCAACACTTGTTGTTGTTTGACTTCATAATGGCTGCCAATCTTACTGGAGTGAGATGGTATCTTAGGGTGGTTTTGATTTGCATTTCTCTGATTGCTAGAGATGGTGAGCATTTTTTCATGAACTTGTTGATTGATTGTATGTCCTCCTCTGAGAAGTGTCTGTTGAGGTCCTTGGCCCATTTGTTAATTGGGTTATTTGTTATCTTATTATTTAATTTTTTGAGTTCTTTGTACATTCTGGATATTAGGGCTCTATCGGAGGTGTGGGGGGTAAAGATTTGTTCCCAGGATGTAGGCTCTCTATTTACCTCTTTTATTGTTTCTCTTGCTGAGAAAAAACTTTTTAGTTTAAGTAAGTCCCATTTGTTTATTCTGGTTGTTAACTCTTGGGCTATGGGTGTCCTATTAAGGAATTTGGAGCCCGACCCCACAATTTGTAGATCGTAGCCAACTTTTTCTTCTATCAGACGCAGTAAGATACTTGGGTATCAACCTAACAAAAGAGGTGAAAGATTTATACAATGAAAACTACAGAACCCTAAAGAGAGAGATAGAAGAAGATCTCAGAAGATGGAAAAATGTACCCTGTTCATGGATAGGCAGAACTAACATCATCAAAATGGCGATATTACCCAAAGTTCTCTATAGGTTTAATGCGATGCCAATCAAAATACCAACGGCATTTCTTGTAGAAATAGACAAAGCAATCATGAAATTCATATGGAAAAACAAAAGACCCAGAATAGCAAAAGCAATTCTAAGCAGGAAGTGTGAATCTGGAGGTATAGCGATACCAGAGGTCAAACTGTACTACAAAGCAATAGTAACAAAAACAGCATGGTACTGGTACCAAAACAGGCGGGTGGACCAATGGTACAGAATAGAAGACACAGAGACTAATCCACAAAGTTACAACTATCTTATATTTGATAAAGGGGCTAAAAGCATGCAATGGAGGAAGGATAGCATCTTCAACAAATGGTGCTGGGAAAATTGGAAATCCATATGCAACAAAATGAAATTGAATCCCTTTCTCTCGCCATCCACAAAAATTAACTCAAAATGGATCAGGGAGCTAGATATTATGTCTTAATCATCTCTGTACTAACAGTACTTAACTCCCTATGGCAAAGGGTATGCAATAAGTATTTGTTAATAAATTCATCTACTTTGATCTCTCTAGTTAATCAGTTTTCCATGGAGTTAAATACAATAAGAAAAGGCAGAGTAAACCCAGCACATATGGCCATACCTTGTATAGGAGCTAAAAATACCTGATTGATAAATGACTATTATTAACATAGACATCACTTAAAATAATTATGTATTTTCTCACACTATTGGTTAATTCTGAAAGATATTTTTAGATGAGAATTTTAAGACCAAAAACAAAGATAAAATAAATATCTGCACAGACCACTGTATGAATATTTGCTCTTTTCTTTTTCATGTATGTGGAAATAACTTATTGAAGTTGAAAATTACATTTACCCTTCCTAAGAAAATAGGAAGATAAACAACCTTTTTTATGTTGCTGACATGAGTGTACCAGTATGAATTAACTAGGCACATAAAAAACTATTGAAATAAATAAAGTTCATAATATTTGACCTCTAATTCCACTTGGAAGAATCAACATTGTGGAAATAATTCAATGTGCATTTAAAAAGTGCACTAATGTATATAAAGCAGCAGAATTAATAATATTAATATATAAAATAATACAAACTTGCTGTCAAATAATAGGCTAATGGCCAAGTAATATAAAATACTTACACAGAATAGACTATTAAGTAGCATTAAACATTTGAGTCTTAATAACATGAAGAAATTATTTTACTGTGGTAGAAATTCATAAAATCACAACACAAACATATCTGTTCAATATGAACTTAAATAAGTAAAACACATAGAAGAAAGGACTACATGAAGTCTACATTGTAAGTGTGGTTACATCAGGGAATTGAGATAATTAATAAAATTTTATCTTCATTATAGATTTCTCTATCATGTTTTCAATGATCAACATATCTTACTTTAAAATTAGGGGGAAAAGAGATACACAGGAAAGAACTTGTACAAAAATGTTAATACTTTTCTCTAGCTATTAAAACTAAAATTGACTTTTATTTCCTTTTCATAGTTTCCTGCGATTTTCTACAAGAGTATAATTTACTTTTGTGATTAGAGTAAAAACAAATGTTACTCTAAAAATAAGAAAAAATACTGTATTACAATCATGAAAATTAATAGAAAGTGTGTGGATAATTTTTAGAGCAGTGAAAGTATTCTTTATGATGCTATAAGTAGTGAATACATTCCATTCTATATTTTTTCAAGTCCATAGAATATACAACACAAGAGATAAACTTAATGGACTTTGGAAGATAATTATGTGCCAATATGGGTTGACCAACTGTAACAAATGTACCATTCTCCTGTGCAATTTTGATAGTGGAGGAGACTGTGTATATGAGGGTAAGGGATATATGTGATACCCCTATACCTTCCTCTCAATTTTGCTATGAACCAAAAACTGCTCTACAAAACAAATTAGTCTTTTTAAAAGGTCCTTTATGAATTAAAATACTTTTCACTAGAATGTTAAGTATATGGAGGAAAACCCCTAAATATTCAGTAACAGAAAAAAAACAAATAAATTACAGTATATCCTTGCAGTGGAATACTATATATTACTTTTAAAAGTAATATTTCAGGTAAGTTTCTAATGAAATGGAAGAATGCCTAATGTTCTTAGTCTTAAAAAATGGGTTACTATTTATATAAATTTGTTCTTTATTAAAAAGCAAAAATATTTGTATAAAAAAAGAATGCAAATAAAGCTTAAAACAAAAATTTAAATGGTGAATATCATTGGATTGTGACATTGCAGATCATTTTGTTATTTTATTCTTTTATACTTTTTATAATATTTATTCTTTAGTTGTAGTTGGACACAATACCTTTATTTTATTTATTTTTATGTGGTGCTGAGGATCGAACCCAGAGCCTCAAACATGCTAGGCGAGGGCTCTACCACTGAGCCACAACCCTAGCTTTCTTTTATATTTATTTTATGTTCCAAGTTTTCTGTAACACTTATCACTTTATAAAAAAAAAGAATTTTTAAAAAATACATAAGATGGAATATAACAAATAATCAGATAGTAATGATACAAAAAATTGTAGATATTTTCCCAACTTTCAGATGGACCCACTTTTTCCCAGTAAATCAAATATCTCAGCTATTTCACTTACAGACATATCCTAAAGAACATATGAAGACAGTGACATTTCATATCAGATATTGTATGGAGTAATTCTTAAATTTAGTTAATGCCCAGTCTATAGAGTAACATACAACTGATACATGAAGCTTTTCAGGACATAATCTATTGATCTCTGGAAGGTGTTTTGCTATCTCAACAAAGTGATATCTTGTCATTTATAAAACTAAAACCATTGTTTAGGAGAAAACATGGCCCCAAATTTTGGAGATCTCTCTTGCACAGCACTGTACACAGGTACCCCTTCCACTCAGACAGATCAGGTTCCCTTAATTTCATGATGGCATGCCAACCCATTCTCTTGGATGCTTACTAGTTATGAGCACAAACATCATCTTTTAAACCACAATGGAGAGAATCTGTACCTTGTTCATTTTGTAGAGAAATTAAATCATGCATGTGATTGAAAATTGAAAAGACTGACATTTGTAAATGACTTACATGTCAAAGACATGTGAACCAGAATTCCTGTATATCAAGAGAAAACAACATTCTTAGATTTACCTTAATTATCTCACAGATTCTGTGTTTCTGAAATTCAAACTTTATATTTGTATATACTTGGCCTTGATCAGTAGTTTAAAAAAAAAAAAAAAGCTCTATGTCCATGAGTGCCCCATATTATGTGAAATCACATATGCAGGTTTCTGTTGTGTTGTTATATTGCCCCGGTAAAACCACCCAAGTACTAAATCAATCAATTTTAGACATTTATTAGAGAGCTAAGTAATTTACTGCTCCCTCTTTTTTTATTTTGTTACAAAGAAGTGCTCAGTCAGATTTCCAAATATTTCTTTTCACCTTAGAAGAAAATAAAAGTAAGGTTTATGAATCACTATAAATTCATTCTGGAGGTAACAGGTCCCTATATTTGGCAATCTTAGACTTTGGAGGACACCTAAACATTTAGACCATTGATGTTTAAAATATGCTCAGAATAACTTAAAGCCTTCATGACACTCCTCCTGGAGCAAAATGAAGACCAAGGGAATGGGTCTTGATTCCCAATCTCTAGTTCTAACTAGGATTCAATCAAAGCAGCTGATCAGATATTACTAACATATAGAAATTTCATAATACACTTATTTGACAAACTCATTTTAAGAAGGAAAATGTTCAAAAACATTTTACAGACGTGGAAACTAAAATCCACTGAACAAATTATTGATAATGAGGATGATGGTGATAACATATTTAAATACATAAAATATTATTATATTTAAAATTTCTAAAGATATTGTCGGCCATTTACAAAGATGTGTAACTGAGATTGCCATGCATGAGCTTAGGAAAAATAATAGAAACAATGGGGACAATGCAATTCCTGGTTCGGAATCTGTCCTTATGGCTATCTTTCTTCCTCTACAAGAAGAATTTCATCCTCCTAGATTTTCTTTTTTTTTTTTTATTGGTTGTTCACAACATTACAAAGCTCTTGATATATCATATTTCATACATTAGATTGAAGTGGGTTATGAACTCCCAATTTTACCCCAAATACAGATTGCAGAATCACGTGGGTTACACATCCACAATTTTACATAATGCCCTATTACTAATTGTTGTATTCTGCTACCTTTCTTATCCCCTACTATCCCCCCTCCCCTTCCCTCACATCTTCTCTCTCTACCCCATCCACTGTAATTCATTTCTCTCCTTGTTTATTTTCCCATTCCCCTCACAACCTCTTATATGTAATTTTGTATAGCAATGAGGGTCTCCCTTCATTTCCATGCAATTTCCCTTTTCTCTCCTTTTCCCTCCCATCTCATGTCTCTGTTTAAAGTTAATCTTTTCTTCCTGCTCTTCCTCCCTACTCTGTTCATAGTTGCTCTCATTATATCAAAGAAGACATTTGGTATTTGTTTTTTAGGGATTGGCTAGCTTCACTAAGCATAATCTTCTCTAGTGCAATCCATTTCCCTGCAAATTCCATGATTTTGTCATTTTTTAGTGCTGCGTAATATTCCATGGTGTATAAATGCCACATTTTTTTATCCATTCATCTATTGAAGGGCATCTGGGTTGGTTCCACAGTCTAGCTATTGTGAATTGTGTTGCTATGAACATCAATGTGGCAGTATCCCTGTAGCATGCTCTTTTAAGGTCTTCAGGGAATAGTCCGAGAAGGGGAATAGCTGGGTCAAATGGTGGTTCCATTCCCAGCTTTCCCAGGAATCTCCATACTGCTTTCCAAATTGGCCGCACCAACTTGCAGTCCCACCAGCAATGTACAAGTGTACCCTTTTCTCCACATCCTCGCCAGCACTTGTTGTTGTTTGACTTCATAGTGGCTGCCAATCTTACTGGAGTGAGATGGTATCTTAGGGTGGTTTTGATTTGCATTTCTCTGACTGCTAGAGATGGTGAGCATTTTTTCATGTACTTGTTGATTGATTGTATACCCTCCTCTGAGAAGTGTCTGTTCAGGTCCTTGACCCATTTGTTGATTGGTTGATTTGTTGATCTTATTGTCTAATTTTTTGAGTTCTTGTATACTATGGATATTAGGGCTCTATCTGAAGTGTGAGGAGTAAAAATTTGTTCCCATGATGTAGGCTCCCTATTTACCTCTCTTATTGTTTCTCTTGCTGAGAAAAAACTTTTTAGTTTAAGTAAGTCCCATTTGTTGATTCTTGTTATTAACTCTTGTGCTATGGGTGTCCTATTAAGGAATTTGGAGCCCGACCCCACAATATGTAGATCGGAGCCAACTTTTTCTTCTTTCACACGCAGAGTCTCTGATTTGATATAAAGCTCCTTGATCCATTTTGAGTTAACTTTTGTGCATGGTGAGAGAAAGGGATTCAGTTTCATTTTGTTGCATATGGATTTCCAGTTTTCCCAACACCATTTGTTGAAGATGCTATCCTTCCTCCATTGCATGCTTTTAGCCCCTTTATCAAATATAAGATAGTTGTAACTTTGTGGATTAGTCTCTGTGTCCTCTATTCTATACCATTGGTCCACCCGCCTGTTTTGGTACCAGTACCATGCTGTTTTTGTCACTAATGCTCTGTAATATAGTTTGAAATCTGGTATCGCTATACCACCTGATTCACACTTCCTGCTAAGAATTGCTTTTGCTATTCTGGGTCTTTTGTTTTTCCATATGAATTTCATGATTGCTTTATCTATTTCTACAAGAAATGCCGTTGGGATTTTGATTGGCATTTCATTAAACCTATAGAGAACTTTTGGTAATATCGCCATTTTGATGATGTTAGTTCTGCCTATCCATGAACAGGGTATATTTTTCCATCTTCTAAGGTCTTCTTCTATATCTCTCTTTAGGGTTCTGTAGTTTTCATTGTATAAATCTTTCACCTCTTTTGTTAGGTTAATTCCCAAGTATTTTATTTTTTTTGAGGATATTGTGAATGGAGTGGGTTTCCTCATTTCCGTTTCAGAAGTTTTGTTGCTGATATACAGAAATGACTTTGATTTATGCGTGTTGATTTTATATCCTGCCACTTTGCTGAATTCATTTATTAGTTCTAGTAGTTTCTTTGTAGACCCTTTTGGGTCTTCTAGGTATAGAATCATGTCATCTGCAAATAGTGATAATTTAAGTTCTTCTTTTCCTATTTATATGCCTTTAATTTCTTTTGTCTGTCTAATTGCTCTGGCTAGTACTTCAAGGACTAAATTAAATAGAAGTCGTGAGAGAGGGCATCCCTGTCTTGTTCCAGATTTTAGAGGGAATGCCTTCAAGTTTTCTCCATTCAGAATGATGCTAGCCTGAGGCTTAGCATAGATAGCTTTTACAATGTCAAGGTAAGTTCCTGTTATCCCTAGTTTTTCTAATGTTTTGAACATAAAAGGATGCTGTACTTTGTCGAATGCTTTCTCTGCGTCTATCGAGATGATCATATGGTTCTTATCTTTAAGTCTATTGATGTGGTGAATAACATTTATTGATTTCCGTATATTGAACCATCCTTGCATCCCAGGGATGAATCCCACTTGATCATGGTGCACAATTTTTTTGATGTGTTTTTGTATTCAATTCGCCAGAATTTTATTGAGGATTTTTGCATCTAGGTTCATTAGAGATATTGGTCTATAGTTTTCTTTCTTTGAGGTGTCTTTGTCTGGTTTCGGAATCAGGGTGATGTTGGCCTCATAGAATGAATTTGGAAGAGCTCCCTCTTTTTCTATTTCCTGAAATAACTTGAAAAGTATTGGTATTAATTCTTCTTTAAAGGTTTTGTAAAACTCTGCTGTATACCCATCCGGTCCTGGGCTTTTCTTGGTTGGTAGTCTTTTGATTGCTTCATCCCATATGTTAGTAATTTGAGTTCTCTCTCTTCTTCTCTTCGTTAGCATGGCTAAGGGTCTGTCAATCTTATTTATTTTTTCAAAGAACCAACTTCTTTCAATACAGCAGAATACAACAGACACTAGTATGGCAATATGTAAATCAATGGAAGTGTAACTGATGTGATTCTGCAATCTGTATATGGGGTAAAAAAGGTAGTTCATAACCCACTTGAATCAAAGTGTGAAATATGATATGTCAATAACTATGTAATGTTTTGAACAACCAACAATAAAAAAAAAGAGAAAAAAAAAACTAATAAATGCAGTCTTAGAGTTTGATTAACTTCTCTTCCGGTAGGTGGCCCTGTGCCCACCAGGCCAAGTTTCTCCTGTCAATACGCGGGAATCAATCACTGTGCACCAACTCCTCCTCCCAGACTGGGCGAGTCTCCAATCCTGAGTGCCTAGGGCCTCCTCTTGTGTCTAGTCACTTCCCCACTTTTCCTCTAGCCAGGCCCCTCTCACGGGTGCCGCTCACCACAATACTGGCTACACGCCAGGTCTGCTGCTCCCGGGAGCCCTGTTTTCATGAACAACTGGGCACACTCTCCCTGTTTGCCATTCCCTCAGACCCTAAGTTTGTAGAGCTTGGAGCTGAGAATCCTCAGCGAATTTTACTTGCCCTCCGGTAGCCACGCCCCTGGTAGCTGGTGCAAGAGACCTCGGGTGTCAGCACTGGTGGGAGCGGTAGCCGGGAGTTCCATGCCGCGGGTCCCGTGCCACGTCTGATTCCCTTGGTCTGGCTATCGCACTCACAGGAGAGCTGGGAGGGGCCCTTACGGGAGAGCTGGGAGGGGCCCTTAAGGTTACACACCTGTAGCCGCAGGTTTCAACACCTCCACCGCAGTCTGGTGACGTCAGTTCTCTGCCATGGTGGTATCTCTTGCAAATGGCAACAGTTCGTTTCCCTTTGCCGGGTAACCAATGCAACGGGTGGGTCCTTACTGTCTCTCCCAAGTCCCATTTCAAACCTGTGGCCACTACCTATGAAGGCTCGGTTGGCATTTACCTCCATAGGATCAGAAGGGCTGACCAGTTGTCTCAGCCGGATGGATTAGTGCTGAGTCACAGCTGTTTGTCTGCACGAAGCAGGCGAACAGAAGCTTGAATTCAGCCAATCCGGGCTCAGTGTGTGTTCTGAGAGGCCCAGACTGTTCGCCCCAGATCCTCGTCAGCTCAGCATTGCCTAGTGATCCTGAGCAAACAGAATTTAGATTGTTTACGACTCCCTATGCCTGCACAGCTGAAGAGGTCAGAGACTTGATCTCTCAGCACCCGATGCCATGTTGGAATCCCCCTCCTAGCTTTTCTACTGAGTGATGAGGTGTTTGGAGAATGAAGATCAAAATGCTTACTGCTAAATGTGTGTAGTAAAAGATGTTAGCAGATCTTTTCCAAACATTTGCAAGTGATCCATCCTACATTAAATATTAGGCGGACTCGGAAGATGTCGGCGAAGGGAGTGCATCACCCCTGTGCGCCGCGTCACTGTGCAGGAGAAAGACGAGGTGAAACAGCTGAAGGCTATCTTGTTGGGAAATTCCAGCGAAATTGAGGTGCTCCAGAATCTAGTAGAGGGATTTCCATCATGAGGGCTCGGACGCGGGCGATTTCTCTGCACGGAGGGTCGCATTGCCTGATCGGCGGATAGCCCCGCGGCTGGTGTCTGCGGCGTGCGCTGGAGCAGGGGTGCAGTGATGCGGATTCTGGGGGCTCCTGCCAACGGTGCAATGGCCGTGCTTAGTGCTGAGTTCTGGCTTTGAGACGGAAGAGAGAAGCGGTCCAGTTCGGTTCTGGACACCGGTCGGAACACGGAGGAGGACAGCAGCTGCCATCTTGGAGAGCTGATGGAATCATCCCTGTTTTCTACTGATCTCAGCTCATTCAGCTACGGAACAGGTGATTTCAGGCTGGCATTTGCCTGCATCTCACAGACAGATCGCTCAGGCTCAGGGCTAGAGATCTGTGGAGAATACTCCTTGGGGCTCGCTCCTAGCAAAGCGTGCACCGAGCTCTGAGCGGCCGGGTTCTGGTTCCCGCAGCTGCTTTGGCACAGGGCTGGGGAACCCGCGGAGACTGCGTATTGAAGCCAGCAACTAGTGGAGCGTGCATCGAGCTCGAAGCAGCTGGGTTCAGACCCTGGGAACAGTATTGGCCCAGGGCTGGGGAACACGCAGGGACTGAGTCTTTGAGCCTGCTTCCAGCAGAGCATGCACTGAGCTCGGAGAGCTTGGAGCGGCCGGGCTCTGGCTCCCGGAGCTGCTTTGGCCTAGGGCTGGGGAATCCGCGGAGATTGCTCCTTGGAGCCTGCTCCTAGGGGAGCGTGCACCAGGCTTGGAGAGGCCGGGTTCTGGCTCCTGGAGCGGCTTTGGCCCAGGGATTGGGACCCCCGCAGTAACTGCTTCTCGGTCCGGGTCCTGCTGGGTGCAGTGGGGGCCAGAGGGGCAGAGTGGAGCTGCCGCCTGTGCCCAGAACAGGCCAAGTGACCCGCCGGCGTGGTATCACGACACCCCAACTGCAGCTGGGGCCGAAGAGAGTAGCCGCCTACGCCTGGAACAGGACCAGCGACCCGACAGCACGGTAGCCAAGTCACCCCATTTGGAGTAGGGGCTGTGTAGAACCACCGTCTGAGCCTGCAAGGTAGGCAGACCTGCGACCCACTGGCAGGACAGGCCCGGTAGCCTGCCAGCATGGTGGACACGTAGCACCGAGGCAGTCACGTCACACTGGTTGGAGTGGGGGTGGAGCAGAGTTGCCGCCCGTGTCCGGAAAAGGCCCAGCAACCCGTTGGAGAGGCAGTCAGGTAGCCCCATTGGGAGTGGGGGCTGAGCAGAACTGCCGCCCGAGCCCGCAAGGTAGGCAGACCTGCGACCCACCGGCGGAACAGGCCTAGAGGCCTACCAGTGTGGTAGACACGTCACACCAATTGGAGTAGGGGCCAAGCAGAGCCGCCGCCCACATCCGGATCAGGACCAATGACCCGAGGGCGTGGTAGTTACATCACCACAATTGGAGTGGGGGCAGAGCAGAGCCTCCACCCGCGCCCGCAGGGTGGGCAGACCTGCGACCGAACAGCATGGTAGACAGATCACCCTAATTAGAGGAGGAGCACAGCCACTACCCACCCTGCAAGGGAGATTTTCCAACTATACAAGAGCAATATAAATAAATAGGGGGAAAATTTCAAAAACACAACAGTTTCACCAAGCAGAAAGAAACGCGAGCAGTATGAAAAGACAAGGAAAGAAAGGACCACAAGCAATGCAGGTCAACTCAACTTTAGAAGAGGTAATAGCGGCAACAGATGGAATGTCAGAAAAAGAGTTCAGGATATACATGCTTCAGATGATCTGGAGTCTCAAGGAAGACATGAGACAGCAAAATCAGACAATGAAAGATCACTTTGACAAGGAACTACATAAACAAATCCAGGAAGTAAAAGATCAATTACACAGGGAGATAGACGTAACAAAAAACAAACAAATAGAAATCCTAGAAATGCAGGAAGCAATAAACCAACTTAAAAACTCAATTGAGAATACTACCAGCAGAGTAGATCACTTAGAAGATAGAACATCAGACAATGAAGACAAAGTATTTCAACTTGAAAAGAACATAGACAGCTCAGCAAGACTGCTAAGAAACCATGAGCAGAACATCCGAGAAATATGGGACAACATTAAAAGACCAAACTTAAGAGTCATTGGGATACAGGAAGGTACAGAGCTCCAAACCAAAGGGATAAACAATCTATTCAATGAAATAATATGAGAAAACTTCCCAGACTTGAAGAATGAGACAGAAGCCCAAATCCTAGAAGCCTACAGGACGCTGAATGTGCAAAATCATAAGAGATCCACACCTAGACACATTATAATGAAGATGCCCAACATACAGAATAAGGAGAGAATTTTAAAAGCTACAAGAGAAAGGAAGCAGATTACATTTAGGGGTAAACCAATCAGGATAACAGCTGATCTCTCAACACAGACTCTGAAAGCTAGAAGATCCTGGAATAACATATTTCAAACACTGAAAGAAAATGGGTTCCAACCAAGAATCGTGTATCCGGCGAAATTAAGCTTCAGGATGGAAGATGAAATTAAAACCTTCCACGATAAACAAAAGTTAAAAGAATTTGCAGCTAGAAAACCATCTCTTCAAAAAATCCTTGGCAAAACATTACAGGAAGAGGAAATGGAAAATAACAATGAAAACCAACAGTGGGAGGTAGGACAGTAAAGGGGGGAAAGTAATCAAAGAGGAAAACAAATCAGGTTTAGTAACATTAATAAACAAATATGGCTGGAAGAACAAACCATATCTCAATAATAACCCTAAATGTTAATGGATTAAACTCACCAATTAAGAGACACAGGCTAGTTGAATGGATCACAAAACAAGACCCAACAATATGCTGCCTACAGGAGACGCATTTGATAGGAAAAGATATACATAGACTGAAGGTGAAAGGTTGGGAAAAATCATACCACTCATATGAACTGCGGAAACAAGCAGGAGTGTCCATACTCATATCTAATAAAATATATTTCAAGCCAAAGTTAATCAAAAGGGATAAAGAGGGACACTGCATAATGCTCAAGGGAACCATACACCAACAAGACATAACAATCATAAATATATATGCCCCAAACAATGGTGCAGCTATGTTCATCAAGCAAACTCTTCTCAAGTTCAAGAGTCTAATAGAACACCATACAATAATCATGGGAGACTTCAACACACCTCTCTCACCACTGGACAGATCTTCCAAACAAAAGTTAAATAAGGAAACTATAGAACTCAATAACACAATTAACAACCTAGATTAATTGACATATATAGAATATACCACCCAACATCAAGCAGTTACACTTTTTTCTCAGCAGCACATGGATCCTTCTCAAAAATAGATCATATATTATGTCACAGGGCAACTCTTAGACAATATAAAGGAGTAGAGATAATACCATGCATCCTATCTGATCATAATGGAATGAAACTGAAAATCAATGATAAAAGAAGGAAGGAAAAATCATGCATCACTTGGAGAATGAACAATAGGTTACTGAATGATCAATGGGTTTTAGAAGACATCAACGAGGAAATTAAAAACTTCTTACAGTTAAATGAAAACACAGACACAACATATCGGAATCTATGGGACACATTGAAAGCAGTTCTAAGAGGAAAATTCATTGCTTGGAGTTCATTCCTTAAAAAAAGAAAAAACCAACAAATAAATGATCTCATACTTCATCTCAAAATCCTAGAAAAAGAAGAGCAAAACAACAGCAAAAGAAGTAGAAGGCAAGAAATAATTAAAATCAGAGCTGAAATTAATGAAATAGAAACAAAAGAAACAATTGAAAAAATTGACAAAACTAAAAGTTGGTTCTTTGAAAAAATAAATAAAATCGACAGACCTTAGCCATGCTAACGAAGAGAAGAAGAGAGAGAACTCAAATTAGTAGCATACGGGATGAAAAAGGCAATATCACAACAGACACTTCAGAAATATAGAAGATAATCAGAAATTATTTTGAATCCTTATACTCCAATAAAATAGAAGATAGTGAAGGCATAGATAAATTTCTTAAGTCATATGATCTGCCCAGATTGAGTCAGAAGGATATAGACAACCTAAACAGACCAATATCAATAGAGGAAATAGAAGAAACCATCAAAAGACTACCAACTAAGAAAAGCCCAGGACCAGATGGGTATACAGCAGAGTTTTACAAAACCTTTAAAGAGGAACTAACACCAATACTTTTCAAGCTATTTCAGGAAATAGAAAAAGAGGGAGCTCTTCCAAATTCATTCTATGAGGCCAACATCACCCTGATTCCGAAACCAGACAAAGACACTTCAACAAAAGAAAACTACAGACCAATATCTCTAATGAACCTAGATGCAAAAATCCTCAATAAAATTCTGGCGAATCGGATTCAAAAACATATCAAAAAAATTATACACCATGATCAAGTAGGATTCATCCCTGGGATGCAAGGCTGGTTCAATATATGAAAATCAATAAATGTTATTCACCACATCAATAGACTTAAAAATAAGAACCATATGATCATCTCGATAGATGCAGAAAAAGCATTTGACAAAGTACAGCATCCCTTTATGTTCAAAACTCTAGAAAAATTAGGGATAACAGGATCATACCTCAACATTGTAAAAGCAATCTATGATAAGCCACAGGCCAGCATCATTCTGAATGGAGAAAAATTGAAGGCATTCCCTCTAAAATCTGGAACAAGACAGGGATGCCCTCTCTCACCACTTCTGTTCAACATAGTCCTTGAAACACTGGCCAGAGCAATTAGACAGATGAAAGAAATTAAAGGCATAAAAATAGGAAAAGAAGAACTTAAATTATCACTATTTGCAGATGACATGATTTTATACCTAGCAGACCCAAAAGGGTCTACAAAGAAACTATTAGAGCTAATAAATGAATTCAGCAAAGTGGCAGGATATAAAATCAACACGCATAAATCAAATGCATTCCTGTATATCAGTGACAAATCCTCTGAAACGGAAATGAGGACAACTACTCCATTCACAATATCCCCCTAAAAAGTAAAATACTTGGGAATCAACCTAACAAAAGAGGTGAAAGACTTATACAATGAAAACTACAGAACCCTAAAGAGAGATATAGAAGAAGACCTTAGAAGATGGAAAAATATACCCTGTTCATGGATAGGCAGAACTAACATAATCAAAATGGCGATATTACCAAAAGTTCTCTATAAGTTCAATGCAATGCCAATCAAAATCCCAACGGCATTTCTTTTAGAAATAGATAAAACAATCATGAAATTTATATGGAATAATAAAAGACCCAGAATAGCAAAAACAATGCTAAGCACCATATGAATCAGGCGGTATAGCGATACCAGATTTCAAACTATACTACATAGCAATAGTAACAAAAACAGCATGGTACTGGTACCAAAACAGGCGGGTGGACCAAAGGTACAGAATAGAAGACACAGTAACCAATCCACAAAACTACAACTATCTTATATTTGATAAAGGGGCTAAAAGCATGCAATGGAGGAAAGATGGCGTCTTCAACAATGGTGCTGGGAAAATTGGAAATCCATTTGCATCAAAATGAAACTGAATCCCTTTCTCTCGCCATGCACAAAAGTTAACTCAAAATGGATCAAGGAGCTTGATATTAAATCAGAGACTCAGCGTCTGATAGAAGTAAAAGTTGGCTATGATCTACATACTGTGGGGTCGGGCTCCAAATTCCTCAATAGGACACCCATAGTGCAAGAATTAACAACTAGAATCAACAATTGGGACTTACTCAAACTAAAAAGTTTTTTTCTCAGCAAAAGAAACAATAAGAGAGGTAAACAGGGAGCCTACATCCTGGGAACAAATCTTTACTCCACACACTTCAGATAGAGCCCTAATATGCAGAGTATACAAAGAACTCAAAAAATTAGACAATAAGAAAACAAATAACCCAATCAACAAATGGGCCAAGGACCTGAACAGACACTTCTCAGAGGAGGACATACAATCAATAAATAAGTACATGAAAAAATGCTCACCATTGCTAGCAGTCAGAGAAATGCAAATCAAAACCACTCTAAGATACCATCTCTCTCCAGTAAGATTGGCAGCCATTATGAAGTCCAACAACAACAAGTGCTGGAGAGGATGCGGGGAAAAGGGTACACTTGTTCATTTTTGGTGGGACTGCAAATTGGTGCAGCCAATTTGGAAAGCAGTATGGAGATTTCTTGGAAAGCTGGGAATGGAAACACCATTTGACCCAGCTATTCCCCTTCTCGGTCTATTCCCTAAAGACCTAATAAGAGCATGCTACAGGGACACTGCTACATCGATGTTCATAGCTGCACAATTCACGATAGCAAGATTGTGGAACCAACCTAGATGCCCTTCAATAGATGAATTCATAAAAATAAATGTGGCATTTATACACATTGGAGTATTACTCTGCATTAAAAAATGACAAAATCATAGAATTTGGAGGGAAATGGATGGCATTAGAGCAGATTATGCTAAGTGAAGCTAGCCAATCCTTAAAAAACAAATGCCAAATGACTTCTTTGATATAAGGGGAGTAACCAAGGACAGGGTAGGGACGAAGAGCTTGAGAAGAAGATCAACATTAAACAGGGATGAGAGGTGGGAGGGAAAGGGAGAGATAAGGGAAATTGCATGGAAATGGAAGGTGATCCTCAGGGTTATACAAAATTACATATAAGAGGAAATGAGGGGTAAGAGAAGAATAATACAAGTGGAAGAAATGATTTACAGTAGAGGGGGTAGAGAGAGAAGTAGGGAGGGGAGGGGAGGGGAGGGGAGGGGGGATAGTAGAGAATAGGATAGACAGCAGAATACATCAGACAGTAGAATGGCAATATGTAAATCAATGGAAGTGTAACTGATGTGATACAGCAATCTATATACGGGGTAAAAATGGGAATACATAATCCACTTGAATCAAACTGTGAAATATGATATATCAAGAACTATGTAATGTTTTGAACGACCAACAATAAAAAAAGAACAAAAAAATAAATAAATAAATATTAGGCTACTCAGTATAAGAGCATATATGTCTGTTGTCATGAATGTTATTAAGTTTGTGCTTAGCTCCATCATCCTGTTTTAAAAAGCCTCAGTAAAGTGTGACCTGTTTTACATAGCACTTGTTTTTTAAAATGCATTTACTTTTCTTTGCTGCCACCATCTATAACTTAAAGTAGTTCAATATTTTCTCCAGTCTCTGAGAAAAATTTCGCCTACCAGATTTGTACGTTCTAATGATATTTTGTCAGCCTTATAGTTATTATAATTATTTGATTGCTGTGAATAAAGTAGAAACTTAAGAAAACCGCTTATTTAATTTTATACCTTAGGCAGTAAGTGTCAAATTGCTAACTGAGTGTCTAAATATCTGTGTGCAGCCTTATAAAGATGATTTTTTTAAATTATCCAATCCACTAAGTTTCACCTATTATTACCAGTATTTTCCTTCAGAGTCACTTATTTATATCATTTTTGGTGCTCACTCAATTGCATCATTTCATCTACCCTCTTATTGCCTCCAATTTAATTAAAAGGATTGAGCAACCTTCGTTAAATCAGTGTTAACACAGCTATTTCTTTTCATTCCTTCTCCCCTCCAGACTGCAGTTTTCATTGATTTCAAAGGAATCATTTGATTCAAATAAGTTCTGTAGGGTAGACAGCAAGATAGGAAATGAGTGGCTCATTAAGAGTGTGAAGCTATTTCTTTTATAAAATATCTTTGGTAAATCCCACTTAACTGCTCTTTTCAAGTAAATCCAAACTCCCTACTGTCTCAATGTAGGAGACATAGTGCCTCCTGCCACTGGGAGATTATATCATTCTCCACGTTTTTGACCTAGAAAATCTCATTGAACCAGTGATTCTCAACCTCAGCAATACTAATTTTACTTAATATTGTAAGACAAGGTCACCCATGCATGGGATTACCAGAAACTAAAAAACTGTTCTCATGATGGAGAACAAATATTTTTGAACCATATTCAAAGCTTTGTATACATTGCTGTGTTAGCTTTTCATCTCTGTAACAAATACCTGAGAAAAACAACTTAAAGGAGGAAAGTTTTATTTGGCTCACAGTTTCAATGTTTTAGTTCATAGTGGGTTGACTATTTGGGCCTGAGGCAAGGCAGAATATCATGGAAGACCAGTGTAGCAGAGAAAAGCTGCTCAGTTTATCGAAGGGAGAGAGGAGATAGAAAAGCCTGGGACAAAATATACCCTTCCTAGGAAGTCTCCTAGTGACATACTTCCTCCAAGTAGGGTCTATCTCCTAAAGTTTCTTCTGCCTCCTTCTAATGCCATCAAATTAGTAATTCATGAATGGATTAATCCACATGAGATCAGGGACCCCATGATCCTATCACTTCCTAAAAGCCCCACCTCTGAATATTGCTACATTGGAAACTAAGTCTTCAACACATAGGCCTTTGAAGGACATTCCAAATCCAGACCATAACAATTGCCAAATGTAATTCTCATAGAAATCTGTGAGCTTATATTTCCCATATCACTGAGGAGGAAGCATTTGAGAGTATCTCAGAGTACCCTGAATAAGGCTACATAGCCAGTAGCAGTGAAAGGGTTTAAGCAGAGGTCCAATCTATCCTAAAGTCTTTGGTTTCCTCTTAGTATCCATGATGCAAACCAGTAGCTCTCAAATGCATATTCACACCAGAATCACCCACAGAGCTTAAAATAATTATCCATTCTTGGGCCCTACTTCAGGCAAATTAAGTCAGAATCTATGGCAGGATAACATGGGGGAGTAGAGTATGGGCCCTGAATTTGATCTTCAGTACTTCAAAAATAGAATATATATATATATATATATATATATATATATATATATATATATATATATTACATACATATTACAACTCAAGAAAACACTTTTGAGAATTACTGGAATAGAACAATAAGTATTTTAATTGTTCTGTAATTTTATATTTTCATGGTTAATTGCATATAGATAAATTCAGTCTTTGTATTTGTTTATGTATACTTTTGCCAGGTGGCCACCTACTTAAATTTGAACTGATTTTTGGAAGGGGTATGTATATTTGTTTGTTTGTTTTAATGTAACTACTAACATATTGGGTAGATTTTCAAAACATTGTTCTCATTTCCCTTTTGCTATTAAAAAAAAAGAAAAGAAAAAGAACATTGAAATCACAGGCATCTCAAACACCAGTATCATCAGGATATTCTCCAGATACTTATACAAATCTTCTTTCCCCTCTCTCATCAATTTGTCTAAGCAAATTACTGTTTTTGCCAGATTTCAGATTGTCTAGGAATTAGAAAGCAGTACCAAGGAAAGTAAACCATTACTAGTATTCTTGCCATTTTGCTTTTTATATACACAGCCTTGAGTTATTTACTGGTCATGATGTTTAGAATTAATATAATACACCAACAAATAAAAGAAAAGAGACACTTTTTTTTGTACTGAGGATTGAGTCCAAAGGCACTTTACCACTGAGCTACATCCACAGTCCTTCTTATATTTCATTTTTAAACAGGGCCTCACTAAGTTGTTGAATCTGGCCTCAAACTTTCAGTCCTCCTATCTTAGCCTCCCTATAAAGATGTAAAAATTACTCTAGCAATTCATATAAAGGTTCCAGTTAAGGAGACTTCTATTGATATTTTTCAATGTACTGTTTCATACTCTAGTGGTCCTCACAAACAGGTCAATATGTGTTTCCTTCTGAATGAGATGTAACTGGAAACTAAAGGAATTTCTCTTGATACTAGACCTGATACCTTCTTTATCTGAACAAGGAACAAAACATAATGATGCTTAAGAGAAGCAAGGTGAAAATAAAATAAACCATTCCAGTTACACTGAGGCAAATGAGCCCTCATTTATTTAAAGAATACTAGTTATCTGATTGTTAATATGATACCTGAAATGAAAGGTGCTTGCAATGAAAATAACTCAATGAATTCAGGCCCCAAACCATTAACCTTAGTTACAAAACAGACCCTGGAATATAATTAATTGATACTAATTCCTGATGTTATCTTATATGTGAAAAACAAAGTTATATGTGAAAAAATACACTTACACCCATGATTCTTTTCTTTTGCTGATATTTCATACTCTCATCCTCTTTTGTACACTATATTCTATGATGACAGTATTAATGTCAATGATAATCATCATAAAAATATCATGTTATGTAAACTTCAGGATTTGGTACAATGTGTTTATTTTTTTCTTTTTAAAATAATTACTATCTTAATGTTATTTCTGCATTTCATAATATATTTTAATCAGCATCTATTATAAACATGTCTATGTACATACTATGTCCGTATATATTATAATAAATGTCACACAGAGCATGAATATTTATATTATGATTATACCTGACTTGTGGCCCACATAATTTGTATGAAGTGAGGCTCATTTGACTGCTTTTCAAGGGAGAGAATTACTAAGTAAATTATGCACCATAGTGTTTTCTGCAAGAGTGTTTTTCCAGTATACCTATCACTGCTTATTTAATTTTCTTTCTTCTTCTGACATTTATAGCCCTACTTGAAGAAAAGTTAAAAAGGGAAAGGATTGGATCTCTTATGTTTTATTTAATATACAAATGTGTCCCATCATATTTTCCATTTAAAATAAAGATATATATATAATTGTGTTTGTGACTTAAATACACTTCATATTTTTCAAAAAATGCATAATTTTTTTTAGATTTTTATAATGCTCAAGTACGTTTTGAAAATTTAATGATGATATGTCATGAGAAGATTAAAATGACAAAATGACTTCATTTTTTAAAATTACACTACATGGTATAGTTAGGTGAAAAGGATAATCATAAAGGTCTCCATAATTGGAGAATATTAGAAAGAAAATATAACACCCCATTATATAAACTATGGCATTCTTTTACCTTTCAATTAGGGTCATCTTTCTCAGAAAGGCATGCACATTTTGTAAGCGTATACTAAAAAAGGCACTGAAAATGCTTAAAGACATGAAATGCTTACATGCATGAAAAGGTTTAAGAAAAAATAAGACTTCTTTCTGGTGAAACTACTCTCATTATAAGGATAAATCTCAATTTTATACACCTTTGGCCTCTGTTTCTCTGATTTTTTTTCCCAGAAATCTTTCAAATGGCTAGCTGCTATTTCAATTGCATGAAAGCTTTGTCTGTCAATAACATTCATTAAGTATCACTGGGTCTTTAATTAATGTTTTCAAGCATTATAACTAGAACCCTAGGTATAATAGAAATAAAAGATATGGTCTCTGACATTAAGGAACTCTCAATCTCACTGATAATCTATGCCATATCAACAAACTAAAATATGGTTTCCAGGGGCTGGGGTGGTGGCTCAGTGGTAGAGTGCTCGCCTAGCATGCATGAGGCACTGGGTTCAATCCTCAGCACCACATAAAAACAAACTAATGTATCCACCTAAAACTAATAATAAATAAATAAACATTTTTTTAAAAATAAATAAATAAATAAAATATGGTTTCCAAAGAAACACATAAATTAGTGCAAATTAAAACAGTGCAAGTAATATATGTATGTTTGAGGTGAGTCAGTAGGTGATCTAAATGGGAGAAGCAATCCAAATGTTTTAAATCTTGTACTATGTTAAAGGATCAAAAAGACATGGATTAATGTGCTGAGGAGGAGAGTTTTTCTGAGGGTAGAAGGCTTAGCTAAAAGGAGGGGGATGGGGAATAAATTCTGAAGCAGGGGGAATGAAAGTAGAATTCAAAAGATATGCATCAGGCTTTGGTCTGACGCTTCTCATCTATCTTTTTTATAATATCATGAATTTTATATCTTCCATAAAATCATCAAATCATCTGCTTTTTATTGATCCCTCTCAGGAGAAATATACTTCAAGTGAACTATGACACTCTATCCCAATCCCCATCACCATCCATTAAGAACATAAAATTAATTTAAAAATAAAAATTTGTTGTTATTAATTTCCACATGTCTTCAATGAAAAATCATAAATAAGTTTGTACTCAAAACATTAAGGCATGAAAGGGTGCTGTATTTTGTCAAATGCTTTTTCTGCATCTATTGAGATGATCATGATTCTCATCTTTAAGTCTATTGATTGGATGAATTATATTTATTGATTTCCATATATTGAACCAACCTTGCATTCCTAGAATGAACTCCACTTGATCATGGTGCACTATTTTTTTAATATGTTTTTGTATAAGATTTGCCAGAAGTTTATTGAGAATTTTTGCATCAATGTTCATCAGGGATAGAGGTCTGAAATTTTCTTGATGTGCTCTGCCTGATTTGGGTATCAGGATGATATCAGCTTCATAGAATGAGTTTGGAAGGGTTCCTTCCTTTTATATTTCATGGAATAATTTGAGGAATATTGGTATTAATTTTTCTTTGTAGGTCTTGTAGGACTCAGCTGTGAATCCATCTGGTCTCAGGCTTTTCTTGGTTGGTAGGCTTTTGATGGCATCTACTATTTTCTTGCTTGAAACTGATCTGTTTAAATTGTGTATGTAGGGCTGGATTGTGGCTCAGTGGAAAAGCACTTGTCTGGAATGTGTGAAGCCCACAGTTCAAATCTTAGCCTGCATATAAATTAATAAAATAAAGGCCCATTGAAAACTTAAAAAAAAAAAAGTCAGTTATCTCATACTAGACAAAGGCACCAAAAACATTGGAGAAAAGATAGTCTCTTCAACAAATAGTGCTGGGAGAATTGGAAATCCATATGCAGCAAAATGAAAATAAACCCTTATCTCTCACCATGCACAAAACTCAACTCAAAGTGAATTAAGAACCTAGGAATTAGGCCAGAGACCCTGTGCCTAATAGAGGAAAAAGTAGGCCCAAATCTTCATCACATCTGATTAGGCCCTGACTTCCTTAACAAGGTTCCTAAAGCGCAAGAAATAAAATCAAGAATTAATAAATGGGATAGACTCAAACTAAAAGCTTCTTCTCAGCAAAAGAAATAATCAATAAGGTTGATAGAGAGCCTACATTTTGGGAACAAATTTTTGCCACACACATGTCAGATAGAGCACTAATCTCCAGGATATATAAAGAACTCAAAAACTTAACACTAAAAAAACAAACAACCCAATCAATAAATGGATTAAGAAGCTAAACATATACTTCTCAGAAGAAGATATACATTCGATCAACAAATATATGAAAAAATGTTCAACATCTCTAGCAATTAGAGAAATGCAAATCAAAACGACCCTAAGATTTAATCTCACGCCAGTCAGAATGGCAGTTATCAAGAATACAGACAATAATAAATGTTGGCGAAGATGTGGGGGAAAAGTACACTAATACATTGTGGTGGGACTGCAAATTGGTGTAACCACTCTAGAAAGGAGAATGGAGATTCACTAGAAAATTTGGAATAGAACCACCATTTGACCCAGCTATTACATTCCTCAGTCTATACCTACCCAAAAGACTTAAAATCAGCATATTATAGTAACACAGCCACATCAATATTCATAGCAAGTCATTTCACAATAGCTAAATTGTGGAACCAACCTATTTTCCCTTCAATAAATGAATGGATAAAGAAAATGTGATATATATATACAGAATGTAATATTATTCAGCATTAAAAGAAATAAAATTTTCTTATTTGCAAGTAAATGGATGGAGTTGGAAAATATCATGCTAAGCAAAGTAAGCCAATCCCAAAATACCATAGGCCGAATGTTCTCTCTGATAACTGGATACTGATCCATAATGGGGAGGGGGAAGCATGGGAAAAATGGAGGAACTTTGATTGGGCAAAGGGGAGGGAGAGTGGGGAGGATGCATGGGGCCAGAAAAGATGGTGGAATGAGATGGACATCATTACCTTAGGTACATGTATGACTGCACATAGGGTGTGACACTACATCATGTACAAACAAAGAAATGAAAAGTTGTGCTGCAATTGTGTACAATGAATCAAAATGCAATCTGCTGTCATATATACCTAATTAAAATAAATAAATTCATAAATTTTTAAAAAATAAAAAAACATTAATGCATTGTTATATCATTAATATCAATGTAATGGAGACCACATTAGGAACTTCTACAAGTATTCTTATAGTCCTGTGTCCCCAAGGCCACCCTTGTAGAATGGGACACCTAAAATAAGAATAAAGAAATACTGATTCCCTTTTACATGTACCAGAGCCTCCCTGTATGGTGTTCATGTGAACATACATAGTTATATCATTTTTATAGTAGTAGTAATAATAGTTAGTAATTTATATTGACTATATTTACTATGTGGCAGACATCATTAGAAGCACTTGTACATATTACTTAATCCAAAAACAACTAATAGTTTTTATTATTCCCATTTTGTAGGCAAGAACACTGGAGCCCAAATAAGCAATTCCCAAAGATACATAACAGGTGGGTGTTGCTTTGTAGAGCTCAGTGCAGGCCCTTCCATACTAGAACACAGGCTTTTATTCTTGATACTTGACTACCTCTTAATGTGCCATGTGCCTATGCAATAAACACTGTATGTCCAATTCTAACTGAAAATAATATATGTTCTCTTACCTTCCCCTTAAAAAACACAATTTGATTTCTGTAGAATGTTTTGACCTGCTCATAAAGATATCCATATGATTACAACTTGTTAATTTCCATTTCCTCTTATACCACATTTCAATTACTATTATCTCATGGGTATACAATCTTGGAATCAATTGACTTTGCTTCTCTCATGCCACATTCAGGTTGTAATCAATTGCTATTTTTACCGTAGAAATATCAACCTTAAAACACATTCATTTTATTCTATGATGCTTAAACCATCATTAGTCTCAGTTATTGTAATCTTCTTAGATTACTGCATTTTACCTTGTGGAGAGAAAATTTTAATGGAAATCCAGCCCTACTACCCATCAGGGGGGAAATAAAAAAGAAAAAGTTCATGTGTTAATCAAGAAAAAATAATCTCTTTCAAATATGCACATTCTTAAGTTGCTATTGGCCTGGAAATTTGCCTTAAGGCTCAATTACATTAGGTACTTATAGCTCCAATATATCTTTTTTTGAATTTGTTGTTTATAGATATACATGACAGTAGGATGTACTTTGACATATTATATGTACATGGAGTACAACCCATTATAATTTTAATCCCATTCTTGTGGTTGATCATGATGTGGAGTTACACTGGTTGCATATTCATTTATGAGCATAGAATTCACTGTATCTTATCTTTGAACTTTCACCTTTAACAATTTCTTAAAATAGTAGAATTTTGAAGCTAGAAGGGATGGCTAAAGGCAAACTCCATTTGAAAAATTAGAAAACTAAAGATCACAGATATTAGATCATTTGCACAGAGTACACTGTAATAGAGCTAGAACAACACTTAGACATTCCCTTCCCAGATACATATTACTACCCAGTCTATCACCTGCACCTGAGGCTAGGAATAGTTTATGTACATGACTTTTAAATCTTTTTCTAGTCCTAAATTCTCTCACAGGTTCCAGTCCTGCATTAAAAATACTTACAGGAATTTTAGAAGGATATTGATATTAAAAACTAATTTTACTACTATCTCCCCACCAAAACCTATTTATCTCCATCTACACAGTGCTGTTGCATCTCTCAATACCATGAAAGATAACTGGGTATAATGGATTTAGATGAGCTTCAAAAAGGCATGAAAGAGAGTGTTCAGATCAACTCTGTCTCTAACTAGAACATCATTACTCTCTTGAACTCCATATTTCATACATCTTTTTTGCAAAATTGATAAGATTCAAGGAATCAGATCAGCTAATAGACCTAGGAAAATAGAGTCAGTTAGCCTATTCAAATTAGAAGAAAAACCATGCCTCTGATAGATTATATATAACCCAACTAGTTTAAAACTTTGATATCTAAGTCTCAGCTAATAATAATACAGAGATTAATATAATTATTAATTAATAATAAGTACCTAAGCATTGCAAAAGAGAACATCTGCCAGAAGAATTTTCTTCTATGCTTATGCATCTTGACAAAGCACTACAGAAATGTGGTATTATGTGTGCAGCTAGGTACAAAGGCAATTTTTCCCCATTGGAAATGCTCTGGTGTGATGTCAATTCACTAATATTATAGGTAATTGAGAAGAAACCTGACTCCAAAAATATCAAGCTTTTAGAAACTTGTCTCCTAAACTCTAAATCCACACATACAATTCATCCATCTATCCATCCATCCATACATACATACATCCATACATACATATACACATACATCCCAGGCTTGTATATAGGAAAAATCTGAGATGGAAGGGATAGAGATTTAGTACGGGGTTAAATGAAGGTTCAGTAAATAGTACCAATACACATAAGTAAACCTATACCATGTGAAATGCATGCAATTTGGTTCTGGAAGAGTTAAGAATTCATTTGGGGAGCTAGGAAAAATTTTTTCAAATAAGTTAAACTCTAGGATGTAGTTCAGCCTTTTGGTTAAATGTGTGGTTTGGATTTTATCATTCCAGCTGAATTTTTCCTCTTAATCTAGTTTCTTAAGACAGTAAAACCTGGCAGAGTGGTTCACACCTGTAATCCCAGTGACTCAAGAAACTGAGGCAGAAGGATCACAAGTTTAAGGCCACCCTCAGCAACTTAGCGAGGCCCTAAACACATTAGTGGGAAACTATCTCAAAATAAAACATAAACAATGGGTTGTGGCTCAATGGTAACATGCCTCTGGGTTTAATCTCTAGAACACACACACACACAAAAAAAGAAAAGTTGAGAGTGATATTACTAAGACTTAATTATTGTTACTAATATTATTGTCAATAATTTTAAGAGCATAAGTTTATTCAAAGTAAAGTTCAGTATGAAATGAAAAAGTGACAATGGGTTCTAGAAAATAATAGAGGATGTGTCATTTTCTTGAACTAAAGGGATAAAAAATGTAATATTTTCCAATCTAACAGGGTATTTTGAGTTTTGTGCCTGGAACACTGGAATCTGATTTGTACCACTGCATTAGAAAACATAATAAGTTGATTTACAATACACACACACCAAAACAAAAAAAAAAATCAAAAACTTGAATATATACATAGAAACAATATCTAGAACTTTTGAAGTAAGCAGAAACTTTCACAGGGATAGTTTAAAGATCAAGTTGTTTCTTTCTTGATGGGAATTGTGATAGAGAGGAGGAAAATCAATCACAACTTTCCTAGCCTTATATTTGTATACATGACCAGGATAACTTTATATCATGTTCAACCACAAGAGTGGGATCCTAAACAGAATATGTTCTACTTTATGTATGTATAATCAGCCAAAATACACTCTATAGTCATGTATGACTAAAAAGAACAAAATTTTAAAAGAAAGAAAGAAACTCAGATGCCACAAAGTCCCAAATTTGAGAGTCCAGAAGAGATATGGCTCCCAGCAGCTGGCCATGAAAAATCCAGATGAAAAAAGACAAGAAATATCAAGTGAAGTAGAAACAGTAGGTTCTTGATTGAGAAGGAAATGAAGTTGTAGAAAGGGATATTCCTGTAGTCTCAGAAGTAGTGAAGTAACCCAAGTTCCAGGGAATTAAAAAGTAAGAAAAAAAACTAGATATGAGAGAAACATGTGGTGAAATTCTTTTGGTATTCACTGGGTTCCTGAGAGTACATATTTGGGAAGCATCAAGAGCAACAGCGCAAATTTCTGTATTATACAGAATACATGTATGATGTTGTGAGGAGGAAAAAAAAGTGTGTCACATTAGATTGGGTAGAGAGAAGTGATGGGAGGGGAGAAGAGGGGAAGGGGAGATAGGAAGGGCAGCAAAATAAAATGAGGATTGCTGCATGCCCATTTTAAATTACTTCAGTCAAAGAGAACACTAATGGCTTTCCAAAAGCAAACTTTCATGCTCTTCCACCTGCCTCTTCATAAACACATGTAACATATCAGAACAGTAATTACAGAAAAAAAAACACCATTACACATTGTCAACAGTTATTATTTGTCTCCTGTACACTTATGTGTATTCCCATTTGCTTGATTATGAGAATAAAGAGATGATAAATTCATGACAGAGATGACAATTAATAGACATAATAACTTAGACAAGAAGAGTACGTTTCCTAAGAAATCTAGCCATGCTCTGAAAAGCAAGCAAAAGAAGAATATATTAAAAAGATTTGTGAGAGGGAAAAAAGGTAAATAAAAACAAGATGTTCCTTTTAGTACAGGTAAATTTAACAGAAGGGAAATTTTGAATAGATGTTTAAGAGGGACAAAAGGTTCCTGGTCTCAATCTCTTCTTCAGAAGCACTTAATGTAGAATAAGGAATGAGGTGAGAGGAGTGGGGAACATGGCCGCCGACGAGGAAGCAGTGACTCTAATGTCTCCACATTAACGAGATCAAAAAGACCCTTTGGAACAGCGGCAGTCTTCACACTGAGGAACTCCTAGCAAAATTCCATGAAGAGGGGTCCTGCTGGGATCTGGTAGGTCTATTAGAAGTGTCGGTTTGTGGCCGCTGGGACTCGGGGCCCGGGGACTGTGGTACTTGCCGGCCGTCGCCTCCCCGGCCCCGGGCGCCGCTGGAGCTCGAGCCAGAAAAACACGGACCGGGACCCGGCGCGGCTGGCTAGAAGCCGGGAACGCCGGGGGCGGACAGAGCGACCAGGGCAGCGCTGGCTGTGGAGGCCGTGGAGGAGAGAGGCGTGGGAGCTCGAGGCAGAGACACACCGGAGAGAGCGAGCCAGCACCCCGCCATCATCCCGAAATAGCGAGAAGAGGAAGATGGCGGCGGGAAGTGAGTAAGCCTCTCCGTTTTCCACGCCCCGCGCCGCCGCGTCTGAAAAGCTGAGACTGACAGCTGAGACTCAGCATTAAGCCATCCAGCCGAGGCGGCTGGTCAGCCCTTCTCATCCTGCGGAGGTGGATGCCTGCCGGGCCTTCATGGGTAGTGGCCGCAGGGTCCAGGCGGGGCTTGGGAGACAGTGGGGACCCGCCTGTGGCGTTGGTCGCCCGGCAGGGGGAGGCGAACTGTCACCATTTGCGGAGGACACCACTGTGGCAGAGGGCTGGAGTCGCAGGGCTGCAGCGCAGGAGATAACTTCATTGAAGCCTGATGCTACAGGTGTGTGGACACCTGGCTTTCCCTCTCCACGGATCGGGGAAAACTTAAGAGCCCCTCCCAGCTCTCCCGTGAGTGCTACAGCCAGCCCGAGGGAGTCAGAGGTGGTGTGGGACTGCCGCTCCCGCCAGAGCTGACTGCTGAGGTCTCTTGCACCAGCTACGGGGGTGTGGCTACCGGAGGGCAAGTAAAATTCACTGAGGATTCTCAGCACCAAGCTCTACAAAATTAGGGTCTGAGGGAATGGCAATCTGGAGGAGTGAACCGAGTCGTTCATGAAAACAGGGCTCCCGGGAGCAGCAGACCTGGCCTGTAGCCAGTACTGTGGTGAGAGGGGCCTGGCTAGAGGAAAAGTGGAAGGGATTGGACACAAGAGGAGGCCCTAGGCACTCAGGTTTGGAGACTCACCCAGTCAGGGAGGAGCTGCTGCACAGTGATTGGTTCCCGCGTACTGATGGGAAAGACTTGACCTGGTGGGCACAGCGCCACCTAGTGGAAGAGAAGCTAATCAAACTCTAAGACGGCATTTATTAGGTTTTTTTTTTTTTTCCTTGATTGGGGTTTTTCTTTCATCTTCATTTTTCTATCTTGGTTTTTTTTTCTTTTCTCTTTTTTTTCTTCTTTCTCTTCTAATCTTAATTTTAATTTTTTTTAATTATTATTAATATATTTTTTGAAAATTTTTGTTCTTTTTTAGTTCCTATTTCTTTCTTCTTTTGTCTGTTCATCTTTCTTATCCCCCTTCCTTGAATTCTACCTGCCTACTCTCATTCTCCTTAGTGACTTCTTCCCTTCCCTTCTAATACCTTTCCTCCCTAGCATCAAATAAATTTATAGGAATAAACAGTAACTCAGCAGTCAATCAGAACAAGAAGCAACATGAGCAGCTTCAAGAAACAAGGAAGAAAAGGAGTACAAACAATGCAGGATAGCCTAAATATTCAGGAGGACCTAGAGTCATCAGAAAAATGGTCATATAAAGACCTCAAGGAACACCTTAGACAGATGGAATGGAACATCAAAGAGGATACAAGACAGCAAATTCAAGCAGCGAAAGAACACATTGAGAATGAGTTACATAAACACCTAAAAGAAGAAGTTAAGCATCTTTATCAGGAGATAGAGATTATAAAGAATAATCAAACAATAATTCTAGAAATGAAGGAAACGATAAACCAGATTAAAAACTCAATTGAGAGTATCACTAACAGAGTGGAACAAGTAGAAACCAGAATGTCAGATAATGAAGACAAAATATACCATCTTGAAAAGAGTCTAGCCAACTCAGAAAGGCTGGTAAAAAATCACGAGAAAAACATCCAAGAGATTTGGGATAACATGAAGAAACCAAACTTACGAGTCATCGGGATAGAAGAAGGTACAGAGATTCACACCAAGGGAATGAGAAACCTACTGAATGAAATAATTACAGAAAACTTCCAGAAATAAAAAAGGAAACAGATATACAAATTGAAGATGCATACAGGACACCGAGCACACAAAATCACAGTAGACCAACGCCAAGACACATTGTTATGAAGATATCCAATATACAGAACAAAGAGAAAATATTAAAAGCTACAAGAGAAAGGAGACAGATTACATTTAGGGGTAAACCAATACTTTTCATCACAGACACTGAAAGCAAGAAGGTCATGGAACAATGTATTTCAAACACTGAAAGACAATGGATGCCAACCAAGAATTCTGTATCCAGCAAAATTAAGCTTCAGGTATGACAACAAAATAAAGATCTTTCATGATAAACAAAAGTTAAAAGAATTTGCAGCCAGAAAACCTGCATTGCAAAGCATTTTGAGCAAAACACTACACGAGGAAGAAATGAAAAACAATAACCAAAACCATCAGTGGGAAGTGCCTCAGTAAAGACAGAGGGCGAGGGGAAAGATAATCACGGGGAAACAAACTAAATATTTTTTTTAATTAAAAAAAAAAGGATAAACAATCAAACATGGATGGAAGGTCAAACCATATATCAATAGTAACTCTGAATGTTAATGGCCTAAACTCTCCAATAAAGCGACATAGGCTGGTATCATGGATTAAAAAAACAAATCCAACAATATGCTGCCTCCAGGAGACACATCTGATTGGAAAAGACATACACAGGCTGAAGGTGAAAGGATGGGAAAAAATATACCACGCACACAGTTCTCGTAAGCAAGCAGGAGTGGCCATCCTCATATCGAATAAAATCGACTTCAAGACTAAGTTAATCAAAAGGGATAAGGAAGGACATTATATACGGTTAAAAGGAACCATTCACCAACAAGACATAACAATTATCAATATTTATGCACCAAACAATGGTGCTGCGACATTCATAAAACAAATTCTCCTCAAGTTCAAGAATCAAATAGACCACAACACAATAATTATGGGTGACTTCAACACACCTCTCTCACCATTGGACAGATACTCCAAACAAAAGTTGAATAAAGAAACTATAGAACTCAATATCACAATCAACAACCTAGACTTAACTGACATATATAGAATATATCAACCATCATCAAATGGATATACTTTTTTCTCAGCAGCACATGGATCCTTCTCAAAAATAGACCATATATTATGCCATAGGGCAACCCTCAGTAAATATAAAGGGGTGGAGATAATACCATGCATTTTATCTGATCATAATGGAATGAAATTGGAAATCAATGATAAAAGAAGGAAGGAAAAATCCTACATCACATGGAAAATGAACAATATGTTACTGAATGATCAATGGGTTACAGAAGACATAAAGGAGGAAATTAAAAAATTCTTAGAGATAAATGAAAATACAGACACAACATATCGGAATCTATGGGACACAATGAAAGCAGTTTTAAGAGGAAAATTCATCGCCTGGTGGTCATTCCTCAAAAAAAGAAAAAACCAACAAATAAATGAGCTCACACTTCATCTCAAAGCCCTAGAAAAGGAAGAGCAAAACAACAGCAAATGTAGCAGAAGGCTAGAAATAATTAACATTAGAGCGGAAATCAATGAAATTGAAACAAAAGAAACTATTGAAAAAATTAACAAAACTAAAAGTTGGTTTTTCGAAAAAACAAATAAGATCGACAGACCTTTAGCCATTCTAACGAAGAGAAGAAGAGAGAGAACTCAAATTACTAACATACGAGATGAAAAAGGCAATATCACAACAGATGCTGCAGAAATACAGAAGACAATAAGAAATTATTTTGAAAACCTATATTCCAACAAAATAGAAGATAGTGAAGACATCGATAAATTTCTTAAGTCATATGATTTTCCCAGACTGAGTCAGGAGGATACACACAATTTGAACAGACCAATATCAATGGATGAAATTGAAGAAGCTATCAAAAGACTACCAACCAAGAAAAGCCCAGGACCGGATGGGTATACAGTGGAGATTTACAAAACCTTTAAAGAAGAATTAAAACCAATACTTTTCAAGTTATTTCAGGAAATAGAAAAAGAGGGAGCTCTTCCAAATTCATTCTATGAGGCCAACATCACCCTGATTCCGAAACCAGACAAAGACACCTCAAAGAAAGAAAACTACAGACCAATATCTCTGATGAACCTAGATGCAAAAATCCTCAATAAAATTCTGGCGAATCGAATACAAAAACACATCAAAAAAATTGTGCACCATGACCAAGTAGGATTCATCCCTGGGATGCAAGGATGGTTCAACATACGGAAATCAATAAATGTTATTCACCACATCAATAGACTTAAAGATAAGAACCATATGATCATCTCGATAGATGCAGAGAAAGCATTTGACAAAGTACAGCATCCCTTTATGTTCAAAACATTAGAAAAATTAGGGATAACAGGAACTTACCTTGACATTGTAAAAGCTATCTATGCTAAGCCGCAGGCTAGCATCATTCTGAATGGACAAAAGTTGAAGGCATTCCCTCTAAAATCCGGAACAAGACAGGGATGCCCTCTATCTCCACTTCTATTCAATATAGTTCTCGAAACACTGGCCAGAGGAATTAGACAGACGAAAGAAATTAAAGGCATAAAAATTGGAAAAGAAGAACTTAAATTATCACTATTTGCAGATGACATGATTCTATACCTAGAAGACCCAAAAGGGTCTACAAAGAAACTACTAGAACTAATAAATGAATTCAGCAAAGTGGCAGGATATAAAATCAACACGCATAAATCAAAGGCATTTCTGTATATCAGCGACAAAACTTGTGAAACGGAAATGAGGAAAAACACTCCATTCACAATATCCTCAAAAAAAAATAAAATACTTGGGAATTAACCTAACAAAAGAGGTGAAAGATTTATACAATGAAAACTACAGAACCCTAAAGAGAGATATAGAAGAAGACCTTAGAAGATGGAAAAATATACCCTGTTCATGGATAGGCAGAACTAACATCATCAAAATGGCGATATTACCAAAAGTTCTCTATAGGTTTAATGCAATGCCAATCAAAATTCCAATGGCATATCTTGTAGAAATTGACAAAGCAATCATGAAATTCATATGGAAAAATAAAAGACCCAGAATAGCAAAAGCAATTCTAAACAGGAAGTGTGAATCAGGTGGTATAGCGATACCAGATTTCAAACTATATTACAGAGCAATAGTGACAAAAACAGCATGGTACTGGTACCAAAACAGGCGGGTGGACCAATGGTATAGAATAGAGGACACAGAGACTAATCCACAAAGTTACAACTATCTTATATTTGATAAAGGGGCTAAAAGCATGCAATGGAGGAAGGATAGCATCTTCAACAAATGGTGTTGGGAAAACTGGAAATCCATATGCAACAAAATGAAACTGAATCCCTTTCTCTCGCCATGCACAAAAGTTAACTCAAAATGGATCAGGGAACTTGATATCAAACCAAAGACTCTGCGTCTGATAGAAGAAAAAGTTGGATCCGATCTACAGATTGTGGGGTTGGGCTCCAAATTCCTTAATAGGACACCCATAGCACAAGAGTTAATAACAAGAATCAACAAATGGGACTTAATTAAACTTAAAAGTTTTTTCTCAGCAAGAGAAACAATAAGAGAGGTAAACAGGGAGCCTACATCCTGGGAACAAATCTTTACTCCTCACACTTCAGATAGAGCCCTATTATCCAGAGTATACAAAGAACTCAAAAAATTAGACAATAAGATAACAAATAACCCAATCAACAAATGGGCAAAGGACCTGAACAGACACCTCTCAGAGGAGGATATACAATCAATCAATAAGTACATGAAAAAATGCTCACCATCTCTAGCAGTCAGAGAAATGCAAATCAAAACCACCCTAAGATACCATTTCACTCCAGTAAGATTGGCAGCCACTATGAAGTCAAACAACAACAAGTGCTGGCGAGGATGTGGAGAAAAGGGTACACTTGTACATTGCTGGTGGGACTGCAAATTGGTGCGGCCAATTTGGAAAGCAGTTTGGAGATTCCTGGGAAAGATGGGAATGGAACCACCATTTGACCCTGCTATTGCCCTTCTTGGACTATTCCCTGAAGACCTTAAAAGAGCATGCTACAGGGATACTGCCACATCGATGTTCATAGCAGCACAATTCACAATTGCTAGACTGTGGAACCAACCCAGATGCCCCTCAGTAGATGAATGGATAAAAAAAATGTGGCATCTATACACAATGGAGTACTATGCAGCAACAAAAAATGACAAAATCATAGAATTTGCAGGGAAATGGACAGCTCTAGAGCAGATTATGCTTAGTGAAGCTAGCCAATCCCTAAAAAACAAATACCAAATGTCTTCTTTGATATAATGAGAGCAAATATGAACAGAGCAGGGAGGAAGAGTAGGAAGAAAAGAGTAACATTAATCAGTGACATGAGATGGGAGGGAAAGGGAGAGATGAGGAAAATTGCATGGAAATGAAGGGAGACCCTCATTGCTATACAAAATTACATATAAGAGGCTGGGTGGGGAATGGGAAAATAAATAAGGAGGGAGATGGATTACAGTAGATGGGGTAGAGAGAGTAAAAGGGAGGGGAGGGGAGGGGGGATAGTGGGGGATAGGAAAGGGAGCAGAGTACAACAATTACCAATAGGGCATTATGTAAAATTGTGGATGTGTAACCGATGTGACTCTGCAATCTGCATTTGGGGTAAAATTGGGAGTTCATAACCCACTTCAGTCTAATGTATGAAGTATGATATGTCAAGTGCTTTGTAACGTTGTGAACAACCAATAAAAAAAAAAGGAATGAGGTGAAAGAAAATCACAGCATACATCATGCAACTTTTTATCTATCACTGATTATTAAACTTAGGCTTTATTCTCAAAAAAAACTTTTACTCTATCTCATGCATAAGGCTCCCAGTGGTAAACTGAGAGCTCTACATGCCAAAGAAATCTCTTAGGATTTTTAGCAGGGTGTAAAATTAACACCCATAAATCAATTCATTCCTCTACACCAATGATGAATCAGCCGACAGAGAAATAAACTATCCCATTCACAATCATCTCAAAAAAAAAAAAACCCTCAGGAATCAATCTAACAAAAGAAGTGAAAGACCTCTACAATGAAAAGTACAGAACACCAAAGAAAGATATTGAAGACACCTTAGAAGATGGAAAGATTTTCAATGTTCTTGGATAGGCAAAATAAATATTGCTAAAATGACCATACTACAAAAAGTGCTATATAGATTTAATACAATTTCTATTAAAATTTCAATTATGTTCTTCATAGAAATATAAAAAGTAATTATGAAATTCATTTGTAAAAATAAAAGACTCAAAATAGTCATGCAATCCTTAGCAACAAAAGTGAAGCAGGAGCATCACAAAGACCAGAAATTAAATTATACTACAGACCTGTAGTAACAAAAAAGAATGGTATTAGCACCAATACAGACATCATGAAGTCCAATTGGAATAGAAGAAAAAGAGACAAACCCACATCAATATAGTCATCACATGCTAGACAAAGGCACCATAAACATATATCAGAGAAAAGATAGCCTCTTCAACAAATGGTACTGGGGAAACTGAAAATCTCTTACACAAAGTTTAACTCAAAGTGGATTAAGTACCTAAGCATTGCAAAAGACACCCTGTGCCTACTAGAAGAAAATGTAGGCCCAACTTTCCATCATGTCAACTTAGGAACCAACTTCATTCACAAGATTCCTAAAGTGCAAAAAGTAAAATCAAGAATCAATAAATAGGATAGTATCAAACTAGAAAGCTTCTTCACAGCAAAGAAACAATCAAGAATGTGAACAGAAAGCCTACAGAATGGGATAAAATATCTTTTCCACCAAAACCTCAAACAGGATATACAAAGAATTTTTAAAAATAAATAAAACACCAAAAAACAAATAACCCAATCAAATAAGTGGGCTAAGGAACTAAGCAGTCACTTCAGTGAAAGAAATATGAGTGGGCAGCAAATATATGAAAATATATTCAACATATCTAGTAATTAGAGAAATGAAAATCAAAACTACATAGAGATACCATCTCACTTCAATCAGAAGGCAATTATAAGGAATACAAGTAATAATAAAAGTTGGCAAGGATGTGGGGGAAAGGTATACTCATACATTGCTGATAAGACTGAAAATTGATGCATCCACTTTGGAAAAGCAGTATGGAGATTCCTCAGAAAAGTTGGATGAAACCACCACTTGACCAAGTTATACCACTCCTCAGTATATACTCAAGGGACTTAAAGTCAGCATACTACAGTGAATCAGCCACATCAATGTTTATAGCAGCTCATTCCACACTAGCTAAGATATGGAACCATCCTAGGTGCCCTTCAACAGATGAATGGATAAAGAAAATATGGTATGTAGACATAATGGAATATTGTGCAGTCATAGGAAGAATGACATTTATGACTTTCGCTGGTAAATTGATGGGTCTGAAATCATCGTAAGTGAAATAAGCCAATCTCCAAAAATCAAAAGTCTAATGTTCTTGTTGATATTCAGATATTAGCACACAGCAAGGTGGGGAGTGTAAGAATATAAATTCAGTGGATTAGACAAAGGGGTATGAAGGGAAGGGAGTGTAAATAGAAGTAGGGAAGTCAGTAGAATGAATCAGATATAACTTTCCTATGTATTCATATATGAATACACCAACAGTGAAATTCCACATGATGTACAACCACCAGAATGGGATCCTAATTAAAATAAGTTATATTCCATATATGTATAATGTGTCAAAATATAGTCTGCTATCATGTGTATGTAAAAATAACAAATTTTTAAAAATTAAAATAAGATAGGATGGAGACGGGTGAGGATTCTTTAGGGAGAAATTATGTGGGCAAAATGGTCCAGAATAAGAGAAAGCATTGTGTATTTTAAAAAGAAGAAGAAAAAAGAAATCTCTTAGGTTTTTGTCATTTAAAAATAAAAGTAGCAACAGTTTCTGCAGCAGGTATGTGTTCTCCTAAATATTAGAGACACTTAATTTTACTTTCTTTTACTAATCTTGTGTACCTAAAGATTCAAATGAATTTTCTGTATCTATTCTTTCTTTTCAAGCTCCTGAATGTTTTTCTGTCCCCCCCAAACTACTTAATGTAAGATAAAATCAATACAATATGCATCTTTCTCTTTGACTACTTCCTTTATGCCTCAAAATCAGGGAAAGTTTTATCTGATAACACCCAATTTTGTTACTTTTGTCCATGTTAACAAAGGCCAAATTTGCAGTAACTTTCTCTTTTAATTTGAGGTACAATTTATATACTATAAATATACATAATTCATAATTGTAGAATTCCATGAAATTTGACAATTACAACAATTTATGAATAACCACTGGCCCAATAATGATAGAAAACTTCTTTGAACTCACTATTCTCCTGTCTCAGCCTGGAGAGCCTCTGGGATTACAGGTGCAGTGCACCACCCCACCTGGCTTCCATTATCACCGAAAGCTTCCTCTTTCTCTTTCTATTCAAGCATAATTACTCACTTAGAAACAAATATTGTTCTGATTTTTATAACATTAGCTTTGTGTTTTACTCAGCTTTTTCACTGCTGTGACTAAAAGGTCTGACCAGAACAACTGAAGAGGAGGAGGAGTTTATTTGAGGGCTCAGGGTTTCAGAGGTCTTAATTCATAGAAGGTTGGCTCCATTCCTCAGGGCTCAAGGTGAGGCTAATTATTGTGGCAGGAGAGGGTGTCAGAGACAAGCAGCATACATCACAGTGATAGGAAAGCAGAGAGAGAAACTCCACTGTCCAGATACAAATATATACCCAAAGTCAAAAACCAATTCCCACCTCCTCCAGCCACATCCTACCACTTCAGTTACCATTCAGTTAATCCCTATCAGGGGATTAAATCATTGATTAAGACTCTCACAACCCAACATTTCTCCTCTGAACCTTCTTGCATTGACTCACACATGAGATTTTGGGGGACACCTCACATCCAAACCATAACACTTCGTTTTATTTCTCATATATATTCCAGGCTATTGAACTGATAAATTCCATGACAAGCACAGAATTTTTCCTCTTAAAAAGGGCCTCCACCAATGGGCAATTTTCTCTGCACCTTTGCACCATAGATTCCCAAGGGAGGTGTCACTGCCATCCAGGACAGTTCAAAGCAATGATTCATTAACCATTCATGAAATTTATGTCAAAATGCAAAAATAATGCTATATTTGTTATATTCATAGTAAATGAAACTTGAAAACAAGTATATATGTATATGAAATGGGATATGAGTATCTAAAAATATGTATCTAAAAATATCCCAGTTATGTATTTGAAATGGGAGAATCTATAATCTTTTGTGTCTAGATTTGTTCACTTGGCATAATGCTCTACATGTTGCATCAGATAGTTAAGTTGTATCAGATGCTCTTTGCTGCTTTTTTCTTTTTAAAAATATTCAACTGTATGAATGACCCATTTTGGTTATTCATTTACCAGTTAATGAAAATTCAAATTGCTTCCAGTTTTCAAGTTTTGCCCCTTTTTGACTTTATTTAAGTCGAAAGATGGTTGTTTATGGTATTCAACCAACATTAAATTTTTAAAATTCACCCATGTTGTTATGGGTTTCAGTAATTTGCTCCTTTATATTGCTGAGTATTTATTGCCATTATTTTTCATTGCCATATTAATGAACACGTTTTTTTAAATTTTCATTTACTATGAATAAAATAAATATAGCATTCTTTTTGTATTTATATTTCTCTTGAATACATTTCATGAGTGGCTATGAATCATTCCTTTGAACTGTCTTGGATGGCAGTGACATCTCCCTTGGGAATTTCTGGTGCAAAGGAGCAGAGAAAACTGCCCATTTGGGGAGGCCCTTTCTTTTTTTTTCTTTTTTTTTAATATATCATATTTCACAGTTTGATTCAAGTGGGTTATGAACTCCCATTTTTACCCCGTATACAGATTGCAGAGTCACATCAGTTACACTTCCATTGATTTACATATTGCCATTCTAGTGTCTGATGTATTCTGCTGTCTATCCTATTCTCTACTATCTCCCCTCCCTCCCCTCCCCTCCCCTCCCCATTTCTCTCTCTATGGGGAGGCCCTTTCTAAGAGGAAAAATTCTGTGCTTGTCATGGAATTTATCAGTTCAATAGCCTTAAGTTCAAATGTCAGCTGCCTGGAGGTGGAAAAGATATAGGCACAAGCTTTAATTGGGCTGTTTTCACTCATAAACTTTGTTTTTGTTATCTTGAAGAAGTTTTCTCACAATAAATCCTTTTGATGTTTAAACCTATATAATAAATGCACTGAGCCTGCTCATGGCCAGTCTTTCTCTCATCAAGAGTTTGGTTGGTCCACTGAGTCCCACTTTCTCTATAGTTTGTGATTGTTTGTTTTTTTTCTCAATCATCTTGCCTCTCTCATTCAGAAAACTGAATAAATGTCACTTGGGCCATGGCAAGTAAATGTCTAGAAATTAAATTTTGGGATCACAATGTAGAACTTATTTTAATTTTATAAGAAATTACCAAATTGTTTCTAAATTGTTTTACCATTTTACACATTCACGAGTAATAAGAAAGTTCGAATTTTCCATACTCTCTGCAATCTTTGTTCTTGTCAATCTTTTTAACTAATTGAGTATTAAATCATATTTTATTTAATTTTTTAATTTTATTATTTTAATTTTATTATTTTAATTGTATTGTCATGATTATATTGAATACCCTTCTATATGCTTATTGGTCATTATTTTTCATCTCTTTGTTCAAGTGTCCAGACTACTTACTCTATTCATTATTTATTGACTTGTTTGCCCTTATGATCAACTTTTAGAATACTTCTTATATTCTAGATATGTATTATTTATATATATTTATAACTTGACATATACATATAACAAATATTTTCTTCTAGTCTTTAGGTTGTTTTTATTTTCTTAAAAATATCTTTTGATATTGTTGTAAGACCACATTTATCTACTTTTTTCCTTTGCAGTTGGGGCTTTTTAGAGATTTTGCTTATTTATCATTGTTGTTTTTTAATTTTTTGTTTTGTCTTATCCCAGGAATCTTCAAATATCCAAAGCCACATTAATATTCTCCTTTTTCTAGAAACTTTATATTTTAGTTCTAAATTTATATCTATGATACATTTTGATTAAATGCTTTTATGGTGTGGCATAATAGTAGAGTTTCATTTTCCAGTTGTCCTATGACCATTCATTAAATATTTTCTTTTCTTTTATTAAATTAGATGGTACATTTGTCCAAAATTGATTGACCATGTATGTGTTAAATTATGTTCAATAAACCTATTTAACTATCAGTATCTCTACAGCACATCTGTCTTCATTATGGAAATTTTAAGTTCTTCAGCATTTGTTTCTTTTGTTTTGGTTTTGGTTTTGTGGTACCAGGGATGAATCCAGGGGCATCTAACTACTGAGCTACATCCCCAGCCCTTTTTATTTTTTATTTTAAGACAAGATCTCACTAAGTTGCTGAGGTTGGCTTTGAACTTGTTATCCTCCTGCCTCAGCTTTCTGAGTCACTGTGATAATAGGAGTGAACCACCAAGCCCAGCAGCATTGTTCTTTCTTGAGATATTTTCGTGGCTATTCTCAGAGTCCTTTGCATATCCATATGAATTTCAGAATCAACTTACGAGTTTTTACAAAGAAAAAGAAATCCTACTGTGATTTCCTCAGGATTTTATGGATTCTATGAAATTGGTGAAGAATTGACATCTTAACACCATTGAATTCCAATATATGAACATGGTATATTTCATTTCTCCACTTATTTAGTTCTTAATTTGCAGCTACTTTCTTATGATTTCTCTTACAGAAATATATCTAATTTTATTACTGAGAATAAATAAATTAGTTCTTTAAAAGAACATATTTGGCCGGGCACCGTGGTGCACACCTGTAATCCCGGCAGCTCAGGAGGCTGAGATAGGAGGATCATGAGTTCAAAGTCAGCCTCAGCAATGGTGAGGCACTAAGCAACTCATTGAGACCCTGTCTCTAAATGAAATACAAAATAGGGCTGGAATGTGACTCAGTGGTTGAATGTCCCTGAGTTCAATCCCCAGTACCAAATAAATAAATAAATAAATAAATAAATAAATAAATAAAAGAACATATTTGGTTTAGGTTAATTAAATTAATCCTTTGATTAATTTTAATAGAAAAATTTTTTAATTGAAAGGCAAACTTGGGAGTCATTTGATTCAATATTTACCTTGAGCTAGAATCATTTAATAAAGATATAAATCATTCTTCATTGTTATATTAAATTTGGTCTTCCTCACTTGTCCTCAGTTGCAAAGGAGGGAAGAGAATTGCTAGAAACTATTCTTTTGATGGAAGGAGTGGTTTTAGAGGGTCACGGGAATATTATGAAGGACATGCCCACTTTTGTGTTCAGTTTTCCAAGATATTAATGATGTAGGAACTGGGTATTTCAAAAGGACTAATATAATTCACATAATTTAATGATAATCTTTGGGTTTTATATTAATGTGTCTCATATATATTCATTTTGAATGCTATGATTATAAGTACCTTTGGAAAATAAGGATCAAAAAGATTTATTGGATCATGTTAAATTGATACTTGCATAGACTTTTCTCAGATTTTACATATGTTAGGAAGAAAAAGCATCTAGAGAATGGACCACTTAAAAATAAACAACATAGAATGACTGGGGTATAAGAGTCAACTGTATCTATATAACTAATATCTATAGATTGGAGTCACAAACTTTCTCTGTAAAGGACATGGCTTTGGAAACCATGGCTCTACTTGGCTGTCATAGCATGAGAGCAACCACAAGTAATATGCAAATGAATGAACACTAAAAGCACTTTTTTCACTAAAACCTCATTCACAAAAATAGACACTGGGCCAGATTTAATTCATAGACATTAAGTTTGCAAGATCTTGATCTAGATTAACTCCCTAAAAAAATGTGATATACATTATTGATACATATTACATATGTATCACCATACAGAGATACACTCACACATAAAATATTATACTGAGTATTTCAGGGACAATGTTCTGAAAACAAAAGAAAAAATAATAAAAAACTTACCTTTACTTTCTTTTTTTTCCTATTATATGATTATACATGAAGTCATTTGAGCCATACCAAAGATATTACATTTATTCTTTGTGGACATTTTATTATCTTTCAACAAACTAGATATACTATATATATCTACTATATATAATATACTCATTGTTTCTATGCTTATAAATCAGATAGTTTATAAATATTCATAGATGCAGACTATTCCCTACAGAATTATCTCCAAAACAATAATTATGCAAATTACTGATTGTCCAAAGCACTTAATTTCTTAGCAATATGCAATCTGAGCTAGCCTACAGACAAGTTAATAAACAGTCTTTAAAATGAATGATAGAAGTGTCTTATATCTATAATCAGTGATAAAGTTTAAAAAAACAATGAACAATCTTAGAGGCAATTTTTAATTTGATAAACACATAATAAAACTCTTACTTCCATAAAATATATATTATAAGCACTGCAAATAAATTCAGCATATCACAAATGCTATCATGTAAAAACATCTCTTTCAATTACAGTGAAAAGTCATTTTCTATAAGATCTTACCCCCAAAGTACTGCTTACCTGTTTATGCATTTAACCGCTCTGAGTTCTTAACCCCACTAAGATGTTAAAATATTTACTTGTGTGCTTTGTTTCCCCTGCATCACAAAGGTTGCTAGTAAAAGCTGACTCAGTCAGTTTGAACTGCTATGATAAATTACTGGCAATTGAGTGTTCTTTAAAAAACAAAACAAGGATTTATTTTGCAAGTTCTGGAGGTTGAAACTTCAAAATCAGGTTACCAGCATGGTCAGGTTCTGGAGAAGTGCTCTTCTAGAATGCAGACTGCAAACTTTTCACTGTATCATTACATGGCAGACATTTGGGAGTATACTCATTAAAACACTTGGGGACACTGCCATCAAGACTTCATTTAGCCTTATTTCCTAAAAGCCTCACCTCCTATCATTACCACTTTAGGTGGTAGGGCTTATATATTTGAATTTAGGGAAAACACAAAACAGCCAGAATATAAGTCTCATTGTAAGTGTCTCCCCATACTAAATGTCTTCTCTTTGCAGGAGCCCTGGAAGACTTTGAATTACTTAGGTTAATCAAATATAGAGGGAATGTTATTATAATCACAATAACATGAACAAGAGTTTTCAGACAGTAAAAAAAAGAGAGAGAGAGATGATTCAGAAAGTTTCATAATAAAACAGATTTTAGAAAATACCAACATCCTTCTTTCAGGAAATTTATTATAGAGATGTTATGATCATTATTAATAATGCTTTGTTGGTTTGGCTCTTCTCTCTTTGTTTCTTGACTTTGGTTGCAATGAAAACAACTAAGCAGAGTTGATTGAGTAGCTCAAAACTTTGCTCAATTACTATTTCACACCACAGGTATCCAAAGGACTAAACATGTCCTCTGTCTCCAGGAGCTTATAGTCTGGTGGGCAAAAGAAAACTATACAGAAACAATGAATAACACTAAAGGTTTTAAACAAAAATTCAAGATAATAGAAAACTAGCAGAGGAAGTTCATCATCAATTTTAAAGTGAAGAGAAATGTGTTGTTTATAGAGTTTAGAAAAGACTGATAATTAAGCATTTATTTTTGTTATTGAATAGATCTGGGTTTCTTTGCCATAAAGTAATTGAATTTTTATTTAGAGATATCCCTATAAAGCTAAGTATATAAATAAGGGTAAAACTAAGTATATGTCATAAAAATTGCAAAAACAAAAGGGGGAAACAAATTGGAGCACATGTTGAAGAAACAATATTACAATTAGTCATATTTTATCAAAAAATATTTGAGAGGCTTTATGAGACAGGTCTGTTTGCTTGGCTTAAAAATGCCTTCAAGGAGCTTATATTCTAGTGTGAGAAAAGTGACAATAGAATTATAAATACATGAAATTATTTTCATTATTTACAAGAACTATAAGCATAAGCTAAGATGGGATAGAAAACAACTTATGCAGTGGGGGAGGGAGGAGGGTAACTATTTTAGGTTTTGGTGTCAGGAAAGGCCTCTGAACAGACAATTGGACCAAGATTTCAAGGATGAAAAATGTTGGAGCCATGCATATATCTGGAAAAATCTTTCCATGAAGATGGAAAAAAACAGCAAGTGCAAAGGTTTCTAGGTCAGGATGTGTTTGGCACATTCATATCTGAGATACAGAAAGAGAACTCCTGTGAATGGAACATAATTCCTCTTGGAAGGGAAGGAAGTAATGGAAAATGACACTGGAGAGATATGCACAGATCTATCATGCAGGAATTCTGCATGCCATAGTAAGCAGTTTGGAGTGGGAATTTATTCTAATAATGGTAAAAAGTCATGGGGGATTGTTAAGGAATAAATGAGTAATAATAAGCTGCCCTATAATATTAATGCATAAGGCACAGGACTGAAATTAAATTCTAAACATAGAGCAAATTCAAACAAATGTAAAAAAAAAATAAAATCAATTACAAAATAAATGTTATAAAACAACATAAAGAGGGAAGGACACTATTTCACTTACTTATTCAATATGTATTTTATTATTAAGTTTTTATATCAGATGTTGTGTTAGATGTAGGAATGCAAGTAAAAAAATTAAATTAATAAATAATACAAAATCCCAGCCTTCAAATTTTTGAAGTTAAAAAAATGTGTGTGTGTGCATGAGAAATCACAATACAATATAAGAAATATTACAAAAGAGGCATATATATGATCTAAGGTAAAAGAATTAAGCAGAAAAAAGGAGTGCCTAAACTTGCCTAGGTATGGTCAGAGAAGATTTCAAAAGAGTAAAATCTTAGAAGAAGCACTAATCTAAAACAAACGGATAAAAGTTAAGCACATTCCAGGTAGAGGACGTTTATTCAAATATTCATTTAAAAATAATATACCAACAAAATACTTTGAGCACTTATCCTATGGTCTGGAAGAATCAGGTCAGAGGCATGGATGTAGAATACCATGAAACAAACTGCAAAAGTTTCAGTCCCAGCAAAAAAAAAAAAATGGTATGCATAATGAAGGAAATAACCAAGATTATGAAGTTTATATGCCAAGTAGAGAATCAGAAGCCATTGAAGGTTTATAAGAAGAAAGGAAACTTTATCATGTTTACATTTGAGAAAGATGATTTACACAAAATTCCTTAATCAACTACTGATCAACTTTTAAGCTAAGAAGAATAAAGATAAACATTAAAAAATAAAACATTTACAAAATAACAACAAAAGTACATGTATTCTTTTGTTGTTATTTTGTAAATGTTTTATTTTTTTAATCTTTATACATGTACTTATCATCCTCCACAGATGTTTCTAAATCTTTCATTGTTTATGAATTTGAGTAATAATGTCCAGTATAACTAATTTCACACAAAGAGATTCAACAGGAAAAAGGCAAGAGAATACAATGGGAAACAATTCAGATACACCAAAATAATTCAAAATCAACTAATAACATGCTTGTTCTGACAGTGGCTACTGAAGTTGAAGGTATTTTCTATAAATATGTTTATTCCCACATTTAAATTTAAAATGGTAAATTAAAGAAATAATATCATCTTATTATGCCACTTTTACCCATAGATGTTATGATTGTATTTCTAGAAAAATAAAAGCATTTGCTTTACAGGAAATCAATCCATGTTGAACATTTGCTTATCAACATACATCCTCCATCTAGTCTAGTCCTATCAGTTTGGTTAATGAATATGAACAGACATATTCCATTTCTTTTGTACTGCTAATTCTCTTTTGTGTGATCTTATTCTCTAATTTCACTTCCAACTGTCAAGAAAGAACTAATGTCCACCCCTTCATAAAACCTTCTCTAGTAGAGGAGTTTGTTCTTGAAATTAACCCACTATTTTATTGTTATTTTATCACTATACCTATATGGCAATTTCTAAATGCAAGAACAATATCACACTTTTTAAATTCCCATAGTACCTAACACAATGCTCCATTGTAAGGAGTACACCATAATTATTAAAAAACAAAAGAAGCAAAGTAGCATCTCAAATAAGGGAAGAAATGATGGATTATTCAATAAATGCCACTGAAAAGTCATCTAGAAAAAAATAATATTACAGCTATGCCGCATATTCTACATCAGAATAAATTACATATAGATCAAAGACTTAATTGTTAAAGTAAAAATATAAAAATATTAGAAGTAACCAAGAAGTATTGTTTTCATAATCTTGGTGCAAGAGAGGCCCATTTAAATATGACACACAAACTATGAATCAAAAGAATGATGGATTCCATAAAATAAAAAAAAGTTTTTATACAATTTTACAGAAAAAATACAATAAGCAATGTCTAAAGAAAAATGACAAGATGTAATAAATATTTTCAACTCCTATCACAAACCAGTAAACAGTAAAGATCACCTACTATTTAATAATAAATTACCTGATAGAAAAATAGACAAATGGGCTGGGGATGTGGCTCAAGCGGTAGCGCGCTCGCCTGGCGTGCGTGCGGCCCGGGTTCGATCCTCAGCACCACATACCAACAAAGATGTTGTGTCCGCTGAGAACTAAAAAATAAATATTAAAATTCTCTCTCTCTCTCTGTCCCCCTCTCTCTCTCTCATTCTCTCTTTAAAAAAAAAAAAGAAAAAAAGAAAAATAGACAAATAATATGTATAGACTGGGGAAAATGAAATACAAATAAATCTTAAAAACATGAATAAGAGAATAAGAGTGATGAAAATCAAAAATACACAAATCTATCATTCTTTACCTAGCACATGGACAAAAATACAAAATATTAGTAATACTGTTTGGCCAGGCAGTAGGGAAACATGCGTTTTCATATGATACTAGTCAAAGTAAAAATTGGTACAATCTCTATAAAGGATAATTAGACATTATCTGTCAAAATTACAGAAGCACATACCTTTAATCCTATAACTTCACTTCAAGGATTTCTCTCAAAGATATAATTATTTGTAAGTGAAAAGACAAATATAAAATATTATTCACTGCAATATGATTTGGAATAGATTAGAAATAAGCTAAATGATCATAACAGGTGACTGGTTAGAAATATTACAAAATACCCACAAAAGGGAACTTTTGTTTACAGCCATTATGAAAAAGAATATATAATTAGATTTTGGAATAATCTGCAAGATACACACATGAAAGGGAAAGATTCAAAACCTACCATCATGTGTGGAAAAAGACCTACATAACAGGGATATGGTGAGAAAAAAACCCACACTGCTTTTATCTGTATAAAGAGCTGTGTGAGTATACACAAACAATAGGTATTATTTGCTGCCTCTGGGGATGGGAACAGTGGTAAAACAAAACTTTTCATGATATTTTCACTATAAACATAAAGTACTTTTCGTACTTTTCAAATTGTGGGCTACTTAATTATTTAAGACCAACATTCAAAATCACATTTGTTATAAGTCTTCCACCTCAGCAACTGTGATTGATTCATAACTTAAAAAGTACTTACTGACTAAATAGGGAAAATACCCAAATAAAAACAATGTCCCATACTTACTTAATATTTTAAAGCTTTTAGAATATTTAATATCAATTATTATATTAAAGTAAAGAAACAGTTTCTTGATGATCTAAACATTATTGACTACATGTGAGTATAGTTCTTTATGCTTAATTTCTAATAAAACTGTCCTAAAAAAGTAACATTAACTTCAAGTATTAGGAAGACACCTCCCTACAACCATTCACCTTAAGCACCTAAGATTTCATTTAAGATTATTTAAAGCTACAATATATTTAAGAAACACAGTCTTTTAAAAACATATCTGCCAAATTAAGACTTTGTTATACTTTCTTCTGTTTTTTCTTAATTCTAGGACACGTTTTTGCTTATTTTACCTTTTTAATTAGAAAACCCAAGTAAATTCTGGATGTGAAGACTTAAATTTGTTTTTATAGGGAGACATACTATTTTATTCTCTAGCCATAAAACAAAATCTACTCCTTCCTAAATAATGAGCTAGCAGCCTATTTTGAGGATCATACACAATAATGAACATATTAATGAAAAAGGAAAGTGCTCCCTGTCCAATTTACCCTTGCATTTAAATTATGATTATTTCCAAACAAAATGTAACATCTCACAATTTTCAAGACTACCACATAAATTCCAGCTTATAAAAATTCTGTAAATTATACAAACACAATTTTTAATAACATAAAAATTACAATTAGTGATTCTGTGTCAATTACAGTAATACGGATATAGAGCATCTATTCTCTCAGAGGTCCTAGTTTGGAACCAAAATACATTATTTTGAGAACAACTACAATGGCTCTGTCCTCAATTTGTTAATTAGAAATAAGTGAAGTATAATCTTAAGACTTTGTTTATCCCTCAGTCAACAAAACTTTGAAATCACAATGGAATTCAGAGATGACCAGCTTTAACAAGAGAATCCCCCTGGTGTTCCACACATTGTGTGCCATATGTTATTAATGAGAAAATGATGGATTTGGGAATCTGTTTGAATTCCAGCTCTGCCACTTAGCAACTGTGCGACCTTTGGAAAAGTTTCTCTCCTTCTCAGTCTCTTATCTGAAAAATAGGGATTATAATATCTATGGCTTTTGTGAGAATGATAAATACAAAAAAATGCCTAGGAACTCAAAAACAATAAGAAGTATGTTTTTATTACTTTTCTTTAGTAAACCAAACAATAATATTCTTGGGGGAAATTTTCTACTTGATCTTCAAATCTGAGAAAATAATACTATTTATTATAGTTATCAGTTATTATGTGACTTAAAATCATAAGCTATAAGGATACCATTACAGCCCCTGTTAAACAAAGAGATGGAGAAATGTATATGTGTGTGTGTGTGTGTGTGTGTGTGTGTGTGTGTGTGTATATACACACATTATATCATTTGATCCTCAGGATAAGCTATGTAACATCAGTAAACTAGTGTCAGGAATAAGTATTCAAAGCTGAGAAAGCTTATGTGACTACATATTACACACTCTCTCTAATGGGCAGTCTCTCCAATCTCTAAACACTACATGAAATATCGCCATGGTAATTATCTAGTTTAGCATAATGATAGATCATTAAATTATAGCATTTAAGAGAGCATGGTCTAAATTTCTGTTCAAAAAATTATACTTACCACTGTGATTAAACTAGATAAATATTTTAGTTTTATAAAACAGTATTATATGGAGTTTAAATTAATGTGAACTATTTTTTCTTTAGAAAACCCCTGAGGTGCCAAAAAGAAGATTATTTAAATTGTATAGTACAAGTCAAACTGGTTATTTTTGTTAAAATAATTTCAATAATAGTAAATAAATAGGTTAAAAGATAGTCATTAAACATTATATTTGCAAAAATAAGGAAAAAGGGCTAATAATACTGTCACAGTCATATTGTCAAAAATAAAAACATTAACATTCCTAAAGAGATTCCTTACAGGGCTGGAGATGTGGCTCAAGCAGTAGCGCACTCGACTGGCATGCATGCGGCCGGGGTTCCATCCTCAGCACCACATACAAACAAAGATGTTGTGTCTGCCGAAAACTAAAAAATAAACATTAAAAAATTATCTCTCCTCTCTCTCTCTCTCTCTCTCTCTCTCTCTCTCTCTCTCTAAAAAAAAATTCTCTCTCTCTCTCTCTCCCTCTCTCACTCTCTCTTAAAAAAAAAAAAAAAAAAGAGATTCCTTACCTACCTACATGGGAGATTGTACTGGTCTATGGCCCTAATCCAGTCATATGTTAATAAATGTTTTATAGCCAGCTCCCTAAAGTGGGAAATAGCTCTAATGTGTAGCATTTGCCAATTTACATGGTATAAATACTCCCACTTAGAACTGATTTCAATGTATAACGTGAAGTTTCTCAACATGGAGTTAGGTAGAGAGGTGAAGAATCAGCTTAACAAGGCATGATGAGCCAGGTAGAGGACACCACTGCCCAAAACCCTGAGTCAAATCTCCAGAGAGAGAACTCAGAAACATGTATTTTTAAAAAGGTTCCTCAGTTATTTTTTATTTTGTGGTTTGCATTTTTGAATAAAACATCCAGGAGAGCTTTCCATGTTGACATGTTTTACTTATGTATACATTTAAATCTTTTAATTTAAGTAATTTAATGGTACATATTAATGAGGTTCTGTGTAATATTTCAACACATACATGATCAAATCAGAGTAGTTAGCATTTTCTTCTCCTTAAAATTTCTTTGGAAACTTTTAGTTCACCAATTCTAGATCTTCATATAATATAGAGTAAGTTATTATGAACTACAGTTATCCCTCAGGGTTACAGAACACCAGAGCTTCTTCCTTCTATCTAACTGTGTTTTCGTTCCCTCTCATCTAATTTACCTTTATCCACCTTTACCAATAGTTCCCAACCTCTCGTTATCATTATTCTAAATTCAAATTGACTTCTTAAAATTTCTACGTATGAATAAAACCATGAATAGGGTCATGTCTCTCTGTTCCTGGATTATTTCATTTAAAATGATATCCCCTGGTTTCATCAATTTTGCTGCAAATGACAGGATTTTGTACTTTTTATGGCTTAATAATATTCCATTATATATAAATACCACAATTTGTTTAGCCATTCATTCATTGATGGGCACCTACATTGAATTCAAAGTCAACTTATTATGAATAGTGCTGCAATAAACATTGGAGTGCAGGTATCCCTTTGGTATGCTGATTTCATTTCCTTTTGATATATTCTGAGAAGTGGGATAACTGGATGTTATGGTAGGTCTATTTTTAGTTTTTTGAGGAACTGTCATACTGTTCTCCATAAAACATCACTAATTTACTATCTTAGAAACAGAAAATGAGTGTTTTTTTCTTCACATCCTGGCAGAATTTGTTAATTTTTTTTAATAATAGCCATTCTAACAGGGGCAAGATGATTCTCATTGTAGTTTTTATTTGTTAAATGATATTTAACATTTTTTCATATATTTCTGGGTCATTTGTATTTGTTATATTAAAAAATTATCTATTCAGGTCATTTGCTCATTTTTAACTGGATTACTTGCTTTTTGTTATAAATTTTTGGCATTTCATGTATGTTCTAGATATCAATCCTTTATCAGATGAGTAGCTGAAAAATATTTCTCCAATTCTGGAAGTTTTCTTTTCACTGTGTTGATTGTTTCCTTTGCTGGGTATAAACTTTTTAGTTGATGTAATCACATTTGTCTATTTTTTCTTTTATTTCCTGACTTTTGAGGTTATATCCAAAAATCCATTGCCTAGACCAATGTGTTAAAGGGTTTCCCCTATGTTTTCTTCTAGTAGATTCATAGTTTCAATGCTTATAGTTAGGTTATTAATGCATTTTGAGTTGCTTTTTCTACAGTTTGAAGGTAGGAGTTACATAGCCATTTTCTGTGTGTGTGTGTGTGTGTGTATGTGTATATATATATATATATATATATAGCTAGTTTTCTCAGAATATTAAAGCCTGTCCTTTCTCCAAGGTATGTTGGAGAATAAATTGGTATGTTTTTAAGAATAAATTAGCTATAAATGCAGGGGTTTATTTCAGAGATCTCTGTTCTGTCTCATTGGTCTATGTGTCTATTTTTATGCCAGTACCATACTATTTTGGTTACCATAGCTCTGTAATATATCTTGAAATCAGGTATCATGATGACTCCAGCTTTGTTCTTTTTGTTCAGAATTGCTTTGACAATCTGGGGTCTCATGTTCTTCCATATGAATTTTATGACTGGTTACTTTTTCTATTTTTGTGATGAATATAATTGGTATTTTTATGGAGAGTACATTGAATTCATAAACTGCTTTGGGCAGTATGGGCATTTTAACAATATTAATTCTTTAAATCCATGAACATGGGAGGTCTTTCCATTTTAGGTTATTAATTCAATTCATTGCAGATATATCATTCACTTTTGTTGATTAATTTTATTATAAGCTTTTGGTTTTTGTAGCTATTTTGAACTGATTTCATTATTTTGTTCTCAGTAAGTTTGTTATTGGTATATAAAAATGCTATTTATTTCCATATGTTCATTTTGTATCCTAAAACTTTACTAAATTTACTTATGAGTTTTAATAGTCTTCTGGTAGAATCCTTTGGGTTTTTTTATGTGTAGAATCTTATCTTAAAAAAGTGATAATATGTCTTCCTCTATTCCTATTTATACTTTATTTTTTTTTCTTTTTCCTAATTCTTCTAGCTAAATTTTCTGGTATTGTAATGAATAAAAGCAATGAGAGTAGACCTCTTGGTATTGTTCTAGATTTTATTTTTTTTTTATTTTTTTTTATTGGTTGTTCACAACATTACAAAGCTCTTGACATATCATATTTCATACATTAAATTGAAGTGGGTTATGAACTCCCAATTTTACCCCAAATGCAGATTGCAGAATCACGTCGGTTACACATCCACAATTTTACATAATGCCCTATTATAAATTGTTGTATTCTGCTACCTTTCCTATCCCCTACTATCCCTTTGCGTGTCATCCTTGTGCAGGGGCCATGCTAATCTTCTCTGTATCGTTCCAATTTTAGTATACGTGCTGCCGAAGCGAGCACATACCTCAGTGATTTTAATATGGCCAATCTATAGCCAGATTTTAGAATCATTGGTCTGGCTACTGGAGTTTCTGAGGGAGAGAAAGCCAATGCTGCTAGGTGCAGTGGTGCACACCTGTCATTCAATTGGCTTGGGAGGCTGAGGCAGGAGGATTGCAAGTTCAAAGCTAACTTCAGAAACTTAGTGAGTCCCTAAGAAACTTAGTGAGACCCTTCTCTAAAAAAATATAAAAATGTCTGGAGATGTGGCTCGGTGGTTAACAACCTGGATTCAATCCCTAGTACCAAAAAAAAAAGAAAAAGAAAAAAAGATGGGCTGGAGATGTGGCCCAAGCGGTAGTGCGCTCGCCTGGCATGCGTGCGGCCCGGGTTGGATCCTCAGCACCACATACAAACAAAGATGTTGTGTCTGCTGAAAACTGAAAAATAAAAAATATTGAAATCCTCTCTCTCTCTCTCTCTCTCTCTCTCTCTCTCTCTCTCTCTCTCTCTCTCTCTCTCTTAAAAAAAAAGAAAAGAAAAGAAAAAAAGAAAGAAATCCAATGCTTGTTTAATAGCTTCTCCTGTGTAGCACAAAACCAGATGAAGGTGATATTGGCATCATTGTCACCCAATAAAACCCCATATTATTCTTATTCTTGTGGTAAGAATAAGAATAACTTGCTTTTAAATTAAAGCAAACTGTAAGTCATCTCTTTGGTATATCAGTATTTGTGAACCCCAAATATTAAGGTTTTCTGATGACATTTAAAAAAATGACTCCCTCTGATTAAATAGCTGCTGAAATCCCCAGTATTTCTCATAGAAAGTATCTAAGCTGGTCCTCTGCCTCCAAGAGGAGGGCAGCTTTATGATATTTCAGTATTGATTGAACACAATTATGAATCACTTATGAATTCACTTCTTGATATCAAATTATTCAAATGAATCCAACAAAACTCATGACATTCCCTTTTGTATTTCTCATTAATTTTATATGAACTAATTATATAATTTTATTTTCTATCTAAAAATATAAAAAATAAGAAAGATTGGTATTGATAATTGTCTTTGCCTGGGTCCTCCTGAAAGCCTGAGAAAATATTTGCAGTAGGTAGTCTATTTGAAAAGAGATCTCAAGGAACAGGAATGAGGAATGGAAGAATGAATAGGGAAGGAAGGAACACAAGTGAACACAAAACGTATTACCTAGTTAGAAACATTTATGGTTAATAATCAATCAACTTTGTGAGATGTTCTGAGATGCTTTTCATAATTTCTCACCTGGAATTAAAAGGAGGAAGCATTTATCTATCAGGTCTGTTCACATTTAGCCAAGAATGGCCCCATGGGCATTAACTCCATTGCACCATAAAAACTGTAGGGGAGGAAAAGTTCATCTGGGGGCTCACAGTTTCAGAGGTCTCAGTGCATAGACAGCAGGCTCCATTCCTCAGGGATCAGGGTGAGGCAGGACATCATGATGGAAGAGTGTGGTGGAGGGAAGCAGCTCACATGATGATCAGAAGGGAGAGAGAGAAAGAGAGAGAGAGAGAGAGAGAGAGAGAGAGAGAGAGAGAGAGAGAGAGAGAGAGAGACTGGGAGAGATATCTCCACCTGCCAGATACAAATATAGTTCAGTAGGACACACTCTGGTCTGTGACTATTCTCTGGTTCCAAGATCTTACTCTTTGGGGTTAGAGACTTCAAAATTTAATTCCTTCCTTGAGCTATCAAAGACACCCTATGTCAATCCACAGATATTTTACACAAGATTTCAGTGGGAGAAAAGACAATCTTTCTTATAAAGGAATAACTTTATTTATGTTTTAACTTTGTACCCTGTAAAACACATCAAATAAAAGCACTCCTGGGGTCATTCTGATTGGCTCTGTAAAGGCATTAAGAACCCAACAGAGAGTTTCTATCAGTCTCTCTGATGGAGGAGGAATGAAGAGAAGGGACAGAGAAAAAAATAGACTAATGTTGTATATTCTCAATAAGGCCTCCAAAAAAGCAGCCACCAGAAGAAGCACCTTCTTTAAATAAATAAGTACCAAGCCCTGAAGCAAGAAAATAGCTTTAAAAATGCTTTACCATCCTATTTCTTTTTTTCTAAATTTGTTCTTTTTAGATATGCATGACAGTAGAGTATATTTTGACATACTATACATACATGGAATATAACTTATCCTAATTAGGAACCCATTCTTGAGGTAGCTATGGGAACCAACCTAGGTGATCTTCAACAGAAAAACAGATAAAGAAAATGTGGTATATATACACAATGGAATATTACTCAGCCATAAAGAAGAATAAAATTATGGCATTTGCTGGTAAATGGACAGAACTGGAGACTTTCATGCTAAGTAAAATAAATCAATCTGAAAAAAACAAAGGCCAAATATTCTCTCTAATATGTGGATGATAACAAATAAGGGGTGGGGAAAGAATAGATGTTCATTGGATTAGACAGTAGAATGAATTGAACATAACTTTCCAATCCTCTTTCTATCCTTAACACATTGCCTTAACCACAGAAACCAAGGTTACCTGGAAGGATGAGGAAAGAAGTATTTGTCAGATAGATAAGTAGTTTCCAACTTTAATGTATATCAGTCACCTGGAGCACTTGTTAAAAGATATTGCTGAGCGCATCCCCAGAGTTTCTGATTCAGTGAGTATGGGTGGAGCACAAGAATTCACATTTCTAATAACTTTCCCAGTGCTGCTGCTGACCCACAGGACCACAGTTTAAGAACCACTGAAATAGGACAACAGAAAGAAAGTACCACACCCCCTACCTGGATTCCTACATGCAAAAACTTCAGCTAGGGTAAGAAAGTAATTACAATTTTGAATTAAGATAGAAGTGGTTGTCAATACAGAGGCGTGGACACTTTTCATTACTAAATTGTGTGTCTATGAGTTACACACACTGTAGAACACTATAAGAGACACTATGCAGTAGCACCATTGAAGAAATTCAAAGTGAATTGTATCTTACAATTATATTAATTACAAAGATAAGTTACCACACAGTTTTCTTAAAGCAATGAACCTTAAAAAATATGACTTTATATTTTAGAAAGATGATAATTGATTGTTTAATTATACACTCATCGACATACCAAGTTTTAGGGTTTTGCCCACCAAGCAACTCTAGTTTATTTACATTTTATAATAGCTAGGTTAATTGAAAACTTCAGATATGTCTGGGAACCTTTGCTTTAGAAAACAACACTGATAATTTTCATATACACTAACATTTAAGAGTGTGTGCTTAATAGCAGAGAGAAGTCTTCAACTGCATAGTGCTTGTACAGAACTTCTTCCTACAGAGAAGTTATACTGTAGGGAACAAGAAAAGCCTTTGGTATAGTGCAAGCAGAAGAGTCAAGTGGTTAGGAGATACGAATTTGCAGTCAGATTACTTAGGTTTAGCCGGCAGTAACCTTGGGCAAACTGTTTAATCTCTCCACGCTTAATTTTCTTATCTTAAAATAAAGATAATAATTTCTACTTCACAGTATGACTGTTTGGATAAATGAGATAATATATATGAATAAGAAGCATTTAGCAGAGCACCTGCCACATAGCAAGTTTTTAACAAATATTACTATTATCATTGCTACATCAGTCCTCTAGAGAACACACATATCCCACAAAATGGGCTAAGAAATAATCAGAATTTTCTAAAGCACTATACAATTGTAAAGACCATAGTTAAATTTATTTTTATTCTTTCTTTCACTCAACAAAAAATAAAATAGGTGAGTATGTTAGAACATCATCATGTATACATTTTGGACACAACTAACTTCTCAGAACCACAATTTTCCCATTCGTAGAATAGCAATCATAATGTAATACTTAAGTTTCAGGGTTGCTATAAGATTCGAAGTGATAGAATATTGCGAAGAGTTCAACATTAAGTCTAGATATAATTCTAGATATAATCAGAAGGTTGGGAACATCTTTTTTGCTCCTAGAACAGAGCTCCTAGGTTTTCCTGTGATGGCAACAGAAAAATTTCAGAAACCTCACTCTGGGCTGAGAGGAAAGAAAGATGCTCTTACCTCAAACAAATAATTTTTTAGGATACAAAATATAAGATGACTCAATCAAAATTCCTTCCTACCCCCAACTTTAGACAAGTAGTTAATAATATTTTTTAAAATAAGCACATAGAGATCAAGAGATAAATTTATTTATTTGTAAATGAAACATGAAATTTAAATTCTGAGAGTAATTTTTGGGATCAATCATTATCAAGTTTGTGCTCCTGGGTGATCTAATTACATATAACAATATTCAATAATAATACTAATGGTCACAATGCAATAAGTAAAATATCATGTAAGTAGCAATCTATTTTTAAAGTACCTTGAAATAGTAAATATTAAGATATAATATATATGATTGACATCTATGTTATTTATGAAATATATGCTGCATATGACAAAGCAAATACCTTAGGAAAAAACTGTATTTAATACTCCCAAATCTTGCAGACATGATTTTGCAAATGAATGAGTATGAGATTTATTGTTCTAAATTGCAACTTTATTTTACCTACTCTCAGACAAATAAGGTTTGATTTAGTCAATATAGAAATAATAATGGAAAGTAGTACTCTGCAAGATCTAGCAATAAAGTGAAGCCATCTATTGACAATATGATCTTGACCTACTCTACCCTCTTTAAAAGGAGAGTAAAACTTGAACCAAGTTGTCTGGATCAAAATGAATGTTAAGGATGTGGGAGAACTGTTTGACAAAATAGATAAATAGCCACATGATCCAACCATGACTATTTCTTCTTGTATAAAATGAGCTATGAGAATCATCACTAATGATTTTTGAAGCACATAAATCCTGTGATTCAAGGTTTGAATTAAAGCCACCATAGCATAAATTTATAAGCTCTTTCTCACTGTATCCCATTCTTAGATATAGATACCAAGCACCAAATAAAACACATTTTTGTGGACTTCTTTCTTCATAGTCTTCCAGGCACCATAAGAATTGTTTGGATGACAACATCACCTAGGAAAATACACATCTTAAATATAGATAAGCCTTTCTAAAAGAACTTTGAAAACTGTGAGCTTAATTGCAATTAAAAAGGCCATCGAGGGGGCCAGAATTGTAGCTCAGTCGTAGAGTGTGAGGCACTGGGTTCGATTCTCAGTACCACATATAAATAAATAATAATAAAGGCCTATTGATAACTAAAAAAAATATTAAAAAGAAAAAAAAGGCCATTGAAATTCAGTGCAACTCAGAGAACAGATCTTGGGGTTTATTCTAGTATTAAAACAAACAACTTTGTAATAAAATACACCAGTATGGATTTTATACTTAAAAAAAAGAATCCTCAATGGATATGACTATGTGTTACATTTAAATATGTATGCATAAATTTGCATTTTACTGCAAATCATAGAAGATTATTGGTTTATCTAATAAGTAATCAGTGTAGTAAGGGGATTTTAAATTGAAGAAAGTAATTTAAAATGGCCAAGCATGCTTAATGAAAATTATCCCTTTTTAATATCTCTTTTCTAATTAATAAGTGTTTTCTAAAATTTAAAAGAGGCCAGGTGTTCACTAAATAATGTCTGTGAAGTCTAGACTTTTTTTATATTATCTTGATTTGGATGGGGTTCAGAATTAGAAAGGACTTTAAAATGTCACATGTTTAATTCCCCCCAGCATCACATCTATCAAGTGATCATTCGGTATTTGTGTGAATTCTTCAAGTTTTAGGGAACTCACTGTCTCTCATTTTATCTTCAGAGAGCTTGAACTATTAGAATTTTCTTCTGGTTCAGTAAAAACTTTAAAAAAATTAGTATTGAAAACAATGATGAAATAATTTAGTAGTCAACATTAGATTCAGAGTAACAATTTTAAACAATTTATTAGTTTAAATCAATCATGACTGGACTCATGACATTATCCTTTCCACCAGACCACTTGAAGAGATCAGGTATACTCTTCCTGTTTCCCTTAGGATAAACCCAGTTACAGATACTGAAGAGCAACATTTAGTAGGCTCTGCCAATTATAATGAGGCCTAACTAAACATAGAGTCATGGACCCTAAAGGTCTGAAAATTTTCTGGTTAGCCAAAGACCTTGTCTTCCATAATGTCTGCATGCTCAGGCACCAGGCTGGACACTCTGTTCCACTCTATTCTGGACTTTAGCAATGGTTTCCATTTTACATTCAATCTCCCTTTTTGAACTCTGGTTCATTTGCATGGAATCCCAGTAATTTTTCTACATCTTGTCAGCCATCACCGATGGGGCTAGAACATAGATTACTGTACTCAGACATAAGCTAAGGTTCTGGTTCTGTCTGGATCCTGCCTTCCAGAAACAAGCAGCCTCTATCCAGAACTTCTATTGCTAGGTATATACTTATTGCTTAAGAAATTCTATGATGTTAATGACAGTTTGCCCCAGATTTCAATCATTTCCCTTGAACAGTAATATGTGATCTCTGGTCACACTTTATGAGAGTTAGTCCTAATGTCAAGTTAATTTCTATTCAGGATATCAGAGAGAATAAAAAACAATCTACTGAAGGTCAGTGTCTAAGCCTTATTCCCACTGAGTACTGACTAAACTTCACTTATCATACATTACTGGAGTCCCAAAATGTCTGGTTCTAGAAACCCTATCAAGTTAGCATTCCAGAAACCCTCTATCAAGTTAGCAGGGCAACAAACTTGGACAGGAAATATTCTTTAAAACTATACAAAGTTGATTTGGACTAAAGTGCAGTAGTTTAATTAGCAATTAGGAAAATACATACTCAGAGCCCAAGTTCTACAGGATGACTTGATAAAAGAGAATACTTATTAACCTAAATGGATACAATCTGGTAGTAACAACGGGAAGCAACAGATTTTAAGCAGAGATTTTCAAACATAAAAACCTTGCCATGGTCCTTTAAATCACATCCATTCACAATAGCAACCTCATTTTCCTATCCCACCAATGCATGTTAATCCTTCCTTTCTAATCCCTTGTCTGTCCTCTATGCAAAGTCTGTGATTATTTTATATTCTACATTTTTATCTCATGTGAATCTCTGTTATCTCTACAAGCAAATTACAAACTCCAGATCTTACTTTATCATACCAAAAATGTTTTCAATAGACAATAAATTCTTATTGAATTGGATTGAATCTAACTGAATTGAAACATTGGGAACAAATGTCTTCATGCTGCAGAAGAACTAAAAGTTGACAAAGGAGTTGAACCTAATGCCTAATAGAATTTTGAGACTGGATAACAGGTTTAGAGAGACACTGCAAATGATATTACAGAATAAGAATATGAAATGTTTAGCAATTATAATCCAGGTAAATGCTACCAAATATTGACAATGGTAGTAAGAATAAGGATATCTACTTCCTACTCTCTAGAACCTCTAACTATACCACCTTGACGGCAAAAGAAATGTTTCAGGTGTGATTAAGGATATTTAGTTGAGTAGATTTTCCAGGTAGTTCAATATAACCACATCAATCCTTGAAATTGGAAGAGTGAGACAGAAGAATGAGTCAGAACACTGATATGGAAGGAGGAGAGATTTGAAGTTAGAGGGGGATTTGAAGATGGAGGAAAGAATGAGTCTGAGTGTTAAAGAATGTGAGTAGCTTTTAGAAGATGGAAATGGCCCACAGGTTTCATAGTTTAGCTATTTTAAGTTGATGTATTATAAACATTGATGTTTATGCTGACTTTAATACTTTGAGTATAAACTAGGGAGTGGGATAGCTGGGTCAAATGGTATTTCCATTTCAAGTTTTTTGAGGAGTCTCCATACTGCTTTCCATTGTTTTACTAAATTGCAGTCCCACCAGTAATGTGTGAGTATGCCTTTTTCCCCACATCCTCACCTACATTCATTGTTGGTTGTATTTTTGATAATTGCCATTCTGACTAGAGGGCAGTGAAATCTTAGAGTACTTTTGTTTTGCATTTCTCTAATTGCTAGAGATGTTGAACATTTTTCATATATTTTTTGACTATTTGCATTTTTTCTGTGAAGTGCCTCTTCAGTTCCTTTGCCCATTTATTGATTGGGTTATTTGTTTTCTTGGTGTTAGGTTTTTTGAATTCTTGATATATCCTGGAGATTAATGGTCTATTTGAGGTGCATTGTACTGGACTTTTCACCTATAGAACTGTAAAATAACAAATAGGTTCCCTGTTAATTCACTATATTTATGGTGATTTGTTAAGATAGCAATAAGAAACTAATATAGGGAATAATTCCAGCCCTAATTGGACAGTCAGAGTTACTGACACAGGCTTATATGAGAAATTTATATGCCAGGTGTTCATAGTTTGGGAAATGGGGATTCAAATACAGAGAACTATTTCTGAGATAAATAGGTATTAATTTATTTAGTTCTTCCTTTTCCTTTTCTCTAAGTCTTCTTAATTCCCTTCCTCCTGCCCAATTTTCCAACTTTTATTTAGTAATTCAAAAAATTTAGTAATTTAACAAATCTTGTAACATCCATGAGGACCCAAAGAAATTACATTTATTATTATTCTCAACTTTGTAAGTTCAACAAGATACGAATAATTTATACTGTATAGCAAAAGACTTGACAAAATACTTTGACCTGAATTCTCATTTAACCCTCACAGCATTTTTTCCACTTAAAACACTAATTCTTTTCTGGACTAAGTATAGTGTGTGTGTGTGTGTGTGTGTGTGTGTGTGTGTGTGTGTGTTTTAAAACACGCTCAGAAAATGGGTTGGAATGTGGAAAAATCATCTGAGAATGAAAAAAAAAAAAGTTCTACTAAGCTTTAGCTAGGTTAGACTGCACAATGTAGATGTGCTCATGAATAAAAAAAATATCTTACCACAAAAGTCTAGAGTTTGAAATCAAAACATATTTTAAATGAAGTTGAAAATGAATCTGATTGGGGAATATTGTTATGGCTCATTGGTGGAGCACTTGCCTAGCATGTGTAAAGCATTGGATTTTATCCTCAGCACCACATAAAAATAAATAAATAAAGGTATTGTGTCCATCTTAACTAAAACAATATTTTAAAAATGAATCTGAAGAAAAACACAATTCATCTAGAAATATCATTAACACTAAGCATCTACTAAATTCTAAATTAAACTTTTCTATCCGATAAGCTGTTAATATGCAAATTAGATTTTGAATTTTTCCAACACTGTGTAAGTTCCAACAAATCGGAAGAGACAGAAACTGCATTCACTGCATACCTACTATATATCAGACACATTTATTTCACTCACCTCAGAACTGCCCCATCTGCTACTCAATCATCCAGATAATACCTTTGTCATTAGGTAAGGTAAGTTCAGAGAGAATAAGCATGCTAACACACTAAGAGAAATATTCAAAGAAAAGCAACAATAAAAATGTCAGTGGGACAACTGAGGAGCAAAACAAGTTCAGTCAGATAAAGGTATGTTATAAGCTAAATTGGTATCATATTACTGCTATAACAAATTACCACAATCTTTGTTGCTTAAAATAGTAGATTTATTGTTTTATATGTCTGGAGGTAAGATATCCAAAATCAATCTCACTGGGTTACCAGTAAGGTGTTTGCAGGGCTGGTTCCTTCTGGGGGCTCTAATAAAATTTGTTTCCATGCCTCTTCTGATATCTACAGGATTTCCACATTCTTTGACTTAAGAGCCCTTCCTCTGTCTTCAAATTCAGTAGGATACAACATCCTAGTTTCTTTCTTTGACTCTGATTTTTCTGCCTAACTTTTATAAAGACCTTTGTGTTTACTTTGGGCCCACACAGATAATCCAGGATAATCTCCCCATTTTATCTCAGGATTCTTAATCATGTTTGCTGAGTCCTTTGACCATGAAAGGTAATATAGTCACTATAAGGTCCTTGCTTAGCATTTGAACAACAATGCCATTTTAAGGAAAAAGTTTTACTTTCCCATCCAAGGGCTTTCTGAGAAAGGCTCACCACTCCCTCATATCAACCCGACCCCTAACCACCTGCATTAGGCCCTGCCTATAAAAGTCCAGGAACCCAAGCCTGTTTCACCTCTCTCTGCTATAGAGAGATGGCCTTTATTTGTCAGCTCTGACAAACTTTCCTGGTATCTCTGCCTGGTCTCCATCTTTCATTTTTCCCTTACTTGTCTCTCGTTCCTCGCTTTCCCTTCAGTCACAAGTACTATGAGTTGCAAAGGGAAAATCTTTAGAGGGTCATTATTCAATTTTTACATAAGTATGTACAAGTTCAGAGTCAGAGAAGATAAAATTAAACTAAGAACAAGGAAGTACAGAACAGAAGTGGAACCAAGAGAAACTAGGCTGAGTCAAAATGGATAAAATGCCTATGTACATGTGAGTGTGAGCATTATTGTCTCCAAAATATTCTCCATAATGCAACATGTATAGTCATAATATGTAACTGAGCTTTGTATGTACAAGCGAGTGAATGAAGGCTGATGAAGCAATAAATCTATACTGATTTTTAAGACAGCAGACTTGAACTTTTATTACAAAAGGAAGCAATCCAGAGGCAGAAACTAAAATATCAAGCTGAGTCAAAGATAATACAAAGTCTCTTGTCAAAGCTTGGGTAAAAGTAGTGCATTAAACAGGCCTAGACAAAACTCTCCAATCACTGACATTCCTATAGCTGCTTATTAACTAGCTTCAAATTCTCTTAGGTCACTGGAGAAGATTTTGCTCCCAAATAATTATCTTCAATGCTCTAAGCATCTTGTAAGGAAGAACCCTAGAGCTAGCTGTCTGGGCATTATAAGACACAATAATCAGGAGAAGTAAGAAATAGTGGTGACTCAAAAAAGCTTTTAGTTCTTGAAATTCTCAAGGCCATGCCATTTGTAAGGTTTAAATTGCAGGCTATTGCTATAAAATTTAAGTGTGAAAGAGAACATCATTAGTGTCTGAGACAGAGGAGATTAGGTTCAGAGCACAGGTGTACAGCTTGACAAGAGACTCCCTCCCCATATCGCTGATCTCTATTATCACAAGAACCTAATTAGTTTCTTCACCATCAATGTTGACCCACTAAATTCATATGCCTCAATGCTAAAATTATTTTTATAAAACACATATTTAATCAGTTTGCTTTCCATCTTAACTTCTGCTAAATCTCACAGATTCTAGAAAAAGTAAAAGTGAGTCTTTACGTATCTCTATAATTTAATTTCCTGTTCCTCCCTTCCATTCATTAAACCCTTGCCAAAATGATATCTCACAATTTAAGATACTTTTCCCCATTTTTAAATCTTTGCTTTTGCATATAGTATTGCTTTGGTCTGGGGAGCAGGGGAGAGACCCATCCATTGAGTCATTGACCACCCAATTTAAATATCAATAACTCAGCAGAGACTTCCAGAAACTAGCTCAGCAGTTTTGTGTTCTTGTGTTATGCTCCCATCACTAGCACAGAGAAATAGAGAAAATATTCGTAATGTATAGCAAAGTTGAACCTAAGCCATGTCAATATCACTTTCCAAAGAGTTCTCAAAAGGGGGCTCCTAGGACCTTTGTTTTCACCCTGGGCTGCCATCAGAATCAACCAAGAAAATCTGTAAAAAGGGAAAAAAAAAAAAAAACCCTCCTAAGACCCATCCCAGAATCACAATGTATGGAAGTGGCAGTGAGAAAGCTTGAAAGTGCTTCATAAGCTTTATGGGTGATTCTGATGAGAAAATGGGATGAGGATGATCAACTAGGCCAATGTCACCATAGAGGCAGAACAGGTAACTGAGATTGTGGAATCAGACCCATAGGAGAAGTTCTAAGCCAGAGCAAAGCAAATAGCCAGGGCCACAACTATATAGGTTGCAATTCAGGATGATAGAGGGCTGAAGTCAGGAAAACACTGTAAGTTCTTCTATTTGCTTTAAAAAAGAAAAAAGAAAAAAAACCTTCTACATTGGAAGAAGACTATGTAGGACTCATTGAGGAATCAGATGAACTGGACCTGCCTTAAATACACTAAAAGCAAGACTATTTCTAGATCTCACCAAATGAAAATTTTCCTGAACAGCAACATTGCATCACCAGAAAACTTGTTAGGAAAGCATCTTGGGCTCCAACTCAAATCTACTAATCAGAATTTGCATTTTAATCAGATCTCCAAAGGAGTCAAAGTCCACAATAAAGTTTAAGAAGCACTCAACCCTGGTTCCTGATGATGCCAATGCTACTGGTCTAGAGACCACAGTATGAGAAACAAGAATTGTAGCTGAACCAAATAGAAGAAACTCAAGCACTACCCTGTGAACAGTTTAAGGGCAGGAACCTCATTAAATTTACCTTATCTCAGTGATTAGCAAAGGGCCTTGGAACTGACATGATAATCTAAGATTGATTGAGACTTGAGAACCTAAAACTGGATATGTTTCAATTCTGCCATTCAGCAGCTTTGTGGTGTAATCAAATGACTTAACTTCTTTAGACTTCAATTTCTCATATGGAATATGAAGATTCTGCCTCACAAGAAGGAGAAGGTATCATGTTGTTTGTGCTAGCTTTATTCAATAGGTGTTAAAAGAATACATTAATGGATGGTTATTGATTTATTGATTGATATATTGATTAAATTTTGGTGGAAAAGAGCTCCAAAATTCTAATGGTATGATTTCAATCTGATTCATCTAATCTATAATGAAAGAAAATGGCTGAAATCTTAGTAACTGGTAGACATTCCACATATTTCTTAAGCATATTAATATGTAAATATTAAGTGATAGGTAGAAGAATTGTCTAATTTTGAGGATTGCTAACTTTTTTGGAATGCTGACAAAATTTCTATGTTCATAAGACTTCAAAACTTTCCTATTCTCTCCAAAATACTTAACAAGAATATTTTTATGGCTTTGCATTTAATTAAATTAAAACTATTTGTTGTGAATATTTTAACATTTTATATTATAAAGCATTAGAAATCTGGGTGAGAATCCCTGGTATAACAAACAATACAGGTTCAATGAAATATATTTAGATTTATGATAGTCTTTAAAATAGCTCCTTATTTTTGTCATGTGCTTTCAAATCTTAAAAAATTTCACTTTTCCTACCCATTCATCCCCATAACAACTTTATGGTAGTTTTGTGGCATAACTGGGTCTAGATCTTAACTTTCTTAATTCCTAATCATTCTTTAAAACAGAAAACAACTACAAAGGTATCCCTGGAACTACCTAATTGTCACATATTACTTATCCATCGATGCTAATCTATATCGAAACCCAAGTCAAAGCCATTTACCTGCTCTACTGCCCAATATCCTAATTCTTCCCCCAATTAAGCATACCTATCATACCCTACCCAAATACATGTTCTAAGTACCACACGTACAGTTTCCTAAACATGTGTGAAAAACATTGTTTTTAATGGTACTAGGAATTGAACCCCTGGGCACTCTACCACTGAGCTGTATCTCTAGTTCTTCTCATTTTTATTTTGAGACAGGTCTCACCAAGTTGCTGAGGCTGACCTCAAACTTGTTATATCCTATATCCTCTGCCTCAGCCTTCTAATAAGTACTTGGGATGACAGGTGAGTGCCACCACAACTGAACTTTTTTATTTTGGTGAAATCACTTACCAGTTATGGAAGTTAGAAGTCAAATTTGGAGGTATGGCTGACTTACTTACTTAATTTATTTATTTTTTAACCTGGATCTTACCATGTTTTCCAACCTAATCTTGAATTCCCGGGTTCAAATGATCCTTAGCCTTACCCCTATCTCTCTCCTAATAGCTCAGACTTCAGGTGTCAGCCACTATGCCTTTCTACATTTTTTAATGTGGATTCTTTCAAATACATGGTAAAATATAATTGTTTAAAAATTAGACACCTTCATTATTCTACCAAACATTTCATTTCTTATAAGGTTTCTCTATTCAGCTTTTTTTTTTTTTAATGTTCTATGTTCTTTTAAAAAACTAACTATAAAAGACAGTTTTTTAAAAGAACATTAATGTGCATTCCAATTTTGGACATGAATTTTATTAAAGATTATGTGTGTTTTGGAAATGAACACAGACTGATAAATGATAATGCAATCAGACTTTATTAGTAAAGATTAATACTTAAGTCCCTAAAAACACACTATATTGTTTACAAAATCATAATTTTTTAAAAAGTCACTTAAAATAGTTCAGGTTAGTCATTAACTTTAGAAATAATCCTGTGAAATGTTTCCCCAAACTTAGGATACATTTTTAAAGTATTGCTAATGCTTCTGAATTATCTATAAAGGCAATATGATTTATGACAAAACACCCTTAGCATCATAAATGAAAAACTAACAACTTCAAACTGACAAGTATAAGAAATTTCAAAGTTGCACTGACAATTCAGATCTACTTCCTTTCATGCCAAGATTTACTTAATATCTCATTTGATTTTCAAACTGTCCCTCAGAAGCAATCGAAACAAAACCACAAGCAAGCTCAATCTCCATTTGGGCATGTAACCCTTTTACAAACACAATTACAGCCAAACACTATTGTAACCTGATTTGCATTTGCACTAAGTAAGTTACAAAGCATACTGAGAATGCCTGCTATGCATACTACAGACTTGTTAGGAGGATATATTGCAAGGCTTCTGTGAACACTAATTAAAAAGGTTTTATCTTTCCCCTCTGGTCCACTGAAATTGTTCAAATGCCTTGCCTGCTACAACTTTGTTCAAAAACAGTTTTCAAACATGTGATCAGAGCTAGGCAACTATTTCAGGTGGCATGATTCTGTTTCCACAGTGGACAAGGCCCTAGAGACAAAGTTTCAGTCTAAACTTTGAGCTTCCTTTCCTTTGTTATTTTGTGTTGCAACCTTAGCATTATCCAACTGTGGACTTTTATCTGTGAATATCTAAATCCTGTCTTGTGGAAAACTAATTACTGAACCACTGAGAGCTTCATAATGTCCTGCATTTAAGTCCTGAGCATCATACATAATGCATAGGCAGCAGTCTCTGCACTCTGATTACAGAACACTGTCATTAAGTGAGCAAATTAAAGATGTGAATAATTCACTGGCTGAGCTTATTGTCAGTGCTGCATTGTGAAATTAGAATTTCTAATAAGTACTGCAATTTTTTTTAACCCAATTAACACAGAGAACATCTTGAGACTGATTAGTACAATAAAAATTATTACCTTATTCTTTTGCTTCACAACAGCCAAATTAAATACTGTACTTAATTATGCAGCATTCATTCCTTCTCTGCTACAAAAAAAAAAAACACCTATCATTTTAATAAGAGTTCTAATATTTGTATGTGAGCTAAAAATACAGTACATGCATCTGTAGTTCACTGTCTTTTTGCAAAGTTTTTTTAAGAGTCTGAACATCAGTATTATCTCCAGTGGTAGATTATGATGACACTATTCTAAAAGCAAATATTTTTCCTAAAAAATAAACGGCATGCACAGAACTGACAAAGTAACTAACCTGTACAAATTGAGTTGAATATATTATACATCTGCTTTTCTTTGGCTTTTAGATGCAGATTAACACAGATTTGTCCCCACTATACTGTTTGTGATTGAGGTTGAAACATATATTTAAGAAAATTAATTGATTTGGAAAAGGAAATCAAGTAACTGAAACAGTGAGTCTTACCTCAGATGTTCATTTAGCAAACAGGGATCTGTCTGACTCCTGCCAGGCAAGTGGGAAAGTCCAGTTTATGCTCGGCATGATGATCCTACGCAGAGAGTGTCTGCTGCCATGTTAAATAAAGAAAATGATCATTTAAAGCGGGGCTTTTGTCTCCCAATATTTCCTCCTGCTGCCCCTTTCGAATCAAAGCCCAGAAAGACAGGCACATCTGGTGGCAGTTCCTGCCCCTGACCGCAGCTGCCTCTGGAGAGCTCCCCCCTTCCTTTCCAGCTCCTCTGCATCCCTTCCTGGGTAACTTCAGCCCCTTAAAATGGGGGAAAGAAACGATGACATTGCAGGCAGAATATGAGATTGTTTGTTCAGCCTCTGCAGCCACCTCCTTCCTGTCTAGATATTTTACAGAAAGGGAATGAGGGGGGGAACAGCGAAGGTGCTCTGAAAATCAGTCAGACACAATGCAATAGGGAGATGGAGAGGAGGGAAAGGAGAATGAGAGAGAGAGAGAGAGAGAGAGAGAGAGAGAGAGAGAGAGAGAGAGTGTGTGTGTGTAAGGGGGGGTGGCTGTCAGTGCAGATAAATCTGCATATGGAAATTAGGGTTATCCTGGGTACAGTTTTATTTAACTATGATCTACCGGTTTTTTTTAATTAGACCAGAATTTTAGCAAAGGAAAGGAAGAGTAAGTCTTGAAAACAGAGAGCAACTTCATATTCAATAGGCTCTTCAAATTTCATAGCAACTACAAATAACATATCCAGAAGTTGTAGGGAAAAGAAAAGGAACAAAATACAGGGTATTTTTCCTCCTTATTTTGTTTCATAAACAAGAACAAGGACACCACTACCACCATCATCAAATAAATAAATAAATAGAAATTAGAATGGAAAAGAGAAGGAATTGAAAGAAAATTTTAAAAAATCACTCATGTTCTTCACAAATTTGACCCTTAAAATGATAAAACAATCATAATGGGACAAAGGAATTGCCAAAAGTATGTCACTGACATTATATGCAGAAACTAATAACAATACATGGTGGCCTTTTAATATCAGAGATGTAGCATGGTTTTTCTTTTTTCAGAGAACTCCTCTTTTGCATCTCTAACCCACAACAGAAAGCTACTGTCCATAATCAGTTTGAGTATGTCACCACATCAGCCAATGACACATTGGGGTGCCAATAGGGAAATATTGAGGCACAATAATGAAAAGACTTACCCGAAATCAGCTAGTGTGCCCCAACAATGAGTGCTCCACTAGGAGTAGTTGTAGAATAGCATTTTTTCCAGAAACAAGTATAGGTTAATTCCATAATCTCTGAGAAAATCTAATGGCATGGACTAATCATTCTCTTATCAATCATGTATTAATAGCAACTATCACACTGCAAACATTGAGCTAGTTAGGAGACATAAGATGAAGAATGAATGGTTCTTGCTCTCAAGAATCTAGAATTCAGCAGGAAAAAAAATTTAAATGAAGAGGCATTGTACTTTAATAAACAAAGTGGTTGAAATAGTCCTGAAGGGAATATGTCAGTAGCCTCAGGGTTATCTAGTCACTTGGCTGACTAGATCCTTCAAAACCAGCTCATGCACACTATTCAAGTTACTTCATTCCTATGAACCTTAGTTTTGTCAGCTATAAAATGACAATAATGTTTGCTTTTAAAGTTTGGAATTGCATGAAATAATGAGAATTTTTGTCTGGCTTATGATAAGTGTTCAATAAAACTATTATTTCAACTTAGTTCTCAGTTCAAATGTCACCTCTTCTAGCAAACCCTGCATGTCCTTCCACAATATCTTTAAACAGGCTCAGAGGGTCCTTTTGCAACTTCCATTGCTCTCCACTATATTGTCCTATTGTAATTTTTAGCAGGTCTCTCTATAACAGAGGAATACAACTTTGGACCATACTCTCCTAAACTGGGGAACATTTGACAATGTCTGGAAACATTGTTAATTTTTACAACTACAGGAGGAAGGTTTGTACTGGCATCTAATAGAGGCCAGGGATGCTACTAAACATCCTACAGATCTTGGTTTCTAATAAAAGGAACTTGGGGTCCTTATACTAAAGACTGATTACAGGACTGAGGAAATATATAAAGTGAGTATGTAGTATCTTATAGTAATAAAAATAAGAAGTACTCAAAAAAACAAAAATTACACTTATTGGGGTGTGTCAAAGAGACACAGAAATTATCTGAAAGAGTTCCCAATGGCTAATATTAAATTATTTGATCAACAAAATACATAAAACAGTACTCGCATTTAACCCAAAGTAAAATATTCATAAATCCATACTGATAAGAAAATAAATTATTGAAAAATAAACTGAGATGCACAACGTCCTGTATTTGATTCCCAATACAGAAAAAAAGAAAGAAAGACAAGAAAGAAAGAAAGAAAGAAAGAAAGAAAGAAAGAAAGAAAGAAAGAAAGAAGGAAAGAAAGATGGAGGAGAGGAGACAAGTCATTCTTACTGAAGAACACCACATATTTTATGTAGATAATCCTCCCTCAAGGGAAAAGAGCACAACACTCCACTCATTAAGTATAGAGCATAAAGTGACTTCCATAGTTTAAAAAAAAAAATGGAAGGGTTTAGCATAGGAGACTAATTTTATTCTGGAAAAAAAAAAAACTGGAGAAGCATTACCTCAGCCAGATGGTCAACCTGAACATAAACAGTGATATATTAAAACCAGGCACTTTGGCTCATGCCTAAAACCCCAGCTACTGAGAAGATGAAATAGGAGGATTGCTTGAGCCCAAGAATTCTGGGCCAGAATAAGCAACACAAGGAGACCCCATCTTCTTAAAAACAAGAGAAAAAAAATCAATGATGTATCATATTGATAGTATATGTGGCTTAACCTCCATTTAGTCATGAGAAAAACATCAAATTCCAGTAGAGGGGCATTCTATAAAATACTCAATCAGAACTCCTCAAAATTGTCAAGACCATTAAAAATAAGAAACATCTTAGAAACTGTTAGGGCCAAGAGGAGATACGGATATTAAATGTAACGTGGTATCTCAGATGAAACTCTCAAATCTTAAAAGAACTTTAGGTGAGAACAATGCAACTATAAATAAAGTATGTACTTCAGTTAATAAGTTGATTGGTTCATTAATTAGAAAAATTGCACCATATTAACGTAAGATGCAAATAACAGGGGAAACTGAGTACAAGAATTCAGTGTATCTGAACATCCAAAGTTGTTCTAAAAACTAACATTTATTTAATAAAGAAAGTAAATAGTTCCCAAAGATTAAAAAAACTGCCCTATACTATATTTTAATCTTCAAGTCAGAGGTTTTATGGTTTTACTGTGTATAATTATATGCTCATTGTGATAGATAGCTCTCAAAAATGCCCCTCCAATGAACAATGCCTTTCACAATTCATATTGTTGGGTATTCCCCTCTACTTCAATCTGGGCTAACCCTGTGACTTGATTTTGATCAATAGAGTGCAGTAGAAATGACACTGTATTGACTCCTGAGTCAAGGAAAGAAGACTTACAATTTCACCTGGATCTCTTGTCTTGTTCTGGGTAAGACAGTCATCATGGAATCTAATAGAGCTTCTTACTTTTAATGCTCAATCTCCCACAAGAGACAGAAACTAAGAGAACGAGAGAAACTAAGAGAAAGAAAGATGTCCAGCTAGTCCAGCTAGCCATTCCTTCCACTCTGGTTGAGGTATCCAAAAATGTGAGTGAAGAAAGCACATTTGACATCTGGCACAATAGAGCCTACAGATGACTATCGCTCCAGTCTCCATTTCCCTGCAATGGAATGAAAGAAATCAAGCAAAAACTACTCAGATAAACACTGTGCTCTAGAAAAAGGGCCCTCTTCTTTGTAAAACTTAGCCTGCCTCAGATTACTTTATTAATAGAAAACTGACAAATATAGACCCATAGGAGTGAAGATTCCAGAGCTAAGCTCTCTAGATTTACATCCTAGCTTTGTCTTATACTAGTTGGGCTGTATTTAGTTATACATCTTCTTTTAATGACAAAATAGGAACAATATTATCCATCTATCTCAGAAGGTAGTTTAAATGAGCTAATAGATTTAAAGCATGTCTTTCAACAGTGTCTGATATCTTCCAAATAGTATATGGTTAGGTACAGATAGGCATCCTAAAACACAGCTGTTGCCTAACTCCACATATAAATTGTGACAATTGTTCTTCTCAATAAATGTCATTTTCAGTCACCCATTTGTTTAAGTTCAAACTTTTATTCAAGCAAAATAATATCAATAATAACTCCTCTCTCACACAACTCTCAACTGACCAATCAACAAATTCTGTCAGCACCACCTACATGACGACTTCATATCAATATTACTGCTTTGGTTTAAGCTACAGATTCTCTCACCTAGAGTATACCAAGGGAATACTAGTTGCTCTCCACCCCTCTTCTAGACTTGCAGCACAAGGTCTATTCTCCCCATTGTGGTCAGAGTGGTTTGGTTAAACCAGTTATTTTATTCCTTTGCTCGGTGGTTTCCTATGGTCCTCAGTGTAAAGTCAGAGTCCTTACAGGCAGCAGGATCTGGCCTTTCTCCAGGCCCTATCATTTTCTACTCTCTCCCTTTCATACTTCACATAGGAAATCTTGCTCTTGCTCATGCCCCTCATGCCCTGCAAAGATCAGCTTGGCTTGCTTGCTCATTCAAGTCAGCTCTCAGCTTAAATGATTCCTAATCAATGAGGTTATTCTGTGCCTTCCTGTATAAAATAGCATATAGAATGCCTACATTCTTTAAGCTCTGTTTTTTTTAATAGTCCTCATTACTCTTATTTTGTATTTGTTACTATTGCCTGCACTGCCCCCAGAACATATCTCCATGTGGGCACTGCCTCATTTTATTCTTCTGCAGTTACAACAATACTTGATATTCAGTAAATGTTCAAAAGATATTTGTTGAATGAAAAAAAACATGTATTTTTTTCTGAATAGATGGTTAATTTCAAATATCCTAGGAAGTAAATTTTTTTCCTAATTAGTTGACATGCTCCTACCCTTGCCCAATTTTACTATAGTATTTTTTCAAGCTATGCCCTACATTCAAGATAAGATCTAGCCATGGTATTATCATACAAGATTATGCCTTCTTAGAGTTATTTTATATGTATATACTCTCAATCATCTCTTTCTTTTGGAAATATAAAGCAAATTATAATTATAATTATATAATTAAGTCATGGTTTTCTTGTGGTATTGGTTTTCTATTTAAGGAAGAAATGTAATGTCTTAGTTAAGATGATTTAAGAAAAATAGGATAACTATTAAATAATACATGATCATATCATCAAATAAAATGGCAAGAATGTTTATAGGCCACAAAAGATTTCCTAGAACTAGGAAATGTTAAAGGCTTCAAGATGACTGACCTCTTCTCTCAGTTTAATTTTTGCTTATTTTCAGTTTTGTTATCATTATGTATAATTGTCTCCTTTCTTTAGTCACATGGTCTTTTATTTCTACATTTAGGCACTTTTTTACTTCTCTTTGTGCTATATGGTTTTCTCTACTTATGTCTAAACATAGTAGAAGATGGCTGTTCCACATATCCTAAAGCACAATCACCTCAGATCATGTGCAAGTAATAATATAAGCTAACTTCTTTCAGTCCTTATTACAAATCCTCAGAAGCTGGAATCTTCTGTTGGCCAAAATGATGCTTGGTCTTTTACTATTCTATAGGCTCTAGCCTTCTGGAAAATGCATGAACAAGGAGATTCTTGGAGAAAGAAGGTTTTATGAGCTAAGCAGATACTATCAAAGTTTTCTGTAGCTAGAATCTGAAATTCATGGAGTCTAATGCTGACTAGAAGTTTTAGGGGAAGGAGGTTTCTTCTAGTCTCCTCACATTTGGTCATTTATAATGTTCAAACAATACAAACATGTATAGAGTTTATTTTAAAAAGATTTGCCTTCATTTTTATCTTCCCAATTTTAACGAGGACCTAGTTCAGTGTATAATCTCTGTTTAACCTTTAAACATACAACTTTTGTTGACACATTAAATTGACTGATACCACACACATTAACCACTTACATCTTCAACAAAAAGTAACAGCAAGGTGGGAGTTATCTCTATTTAATAAAGAGACAGAAGTAAACTAACTTCTTGTTTCCTACAACAGCAGTTACTATCCCTTTAAATGGGCCTCTGCCTCCTCCTGTCCAAAGTGAAAATCATGTTTGATAAGTTCTCCTACGTCCAGTGCTGAACAAAATGAAATAAAACACTAGTACACTTTTCCCATCAATTACAACGAAAAACACTTTATCATTACAAAAAGCAAATACCTGAGGAGTCTGAAACTGAAAGAATTCCGGGTAAATTGTAGAGGAAAATTGAATTTCAGTTAGTGCTATGATTTAATTGTACCCCAAAAGATGCATTGTAATTAAAGGCTTGGACTCCAAAGTGGTGGTATTGGGATATGGTGTGATCTTTAAAAAGTAGGGACTGGTGGAAAGTCCTAAAGTCATCGTGAGTATGAGGAAGTTCTCCAGCAAGCCTTTGAGTTTTCATTAGAGGGTTGTTATAAAGAAGTAACCCTAGCCCCTGCCATTGTCTTTTCTGATTCTTGATTCAAAATATAATATGCTTGCTTTTACATATACTCCTACTATTGCTATCTGCCATAAAGTGATGCATCCTAGGGGTAGTCCTTGCTACAGACCCTGTGCTGAGGTTTGAACTTTGAACCTCCAGAACCGTGAGTTAAATAAACCTCTTTTTTCATTAAGTAGTCTGTTTCAGGCATCTCCTTATGGTAATAAAAAGCTGACTGATATAAAGAGTTTCTTATATGTCCTGTCATTGAACTGAATTAAGAAACTTCATTACGGAATGCACTGCAAAACTCCAAGAAAAACACATATTTTTTACAAGAGGGTCAGAAAAGGGATATCAATGTCATATCCTTGAACTTCCAAAACTTTAAGTCAAATACACTTTTCTTTATAAATCACCTTGATATTCATAATATAAACAGAAAATTGAACACTGACACTAATAATAAATTGGCCAAATACAGAATTCTCAAACATAGATGTTAAAGCAGCTATTATAAGCATACTCTCAGAGTTAAAGTGAACATCCTTGAAATTTATAAAGAGAATTTCTCTGCAGGAGTAGACAATAAAAAAAAGAACTAAATAGAAATTTTAGAACCTCAAAAAGCTACATATCTGAAATAAGTTTACAAAATGAATGTAAAAGCAGAATGGAGATGACAAAAAATATTAGTGAAATTGAAAACTAATAGAAATTATATAACAGAAAGGAAAATATTTAGGAAAAAATGAACAGAGCATTATGAACCTGTGGGAGAATACAAAAAGACTAAAGACTCATGTAATTGAACTTTTAGGAAAGACAAAGATTAGTACAGAAACAAATTTTTTTAAAAATAATGGCTAAGGTTTGGGGCTGGGGCTCAGCAATAGAGCACTCGCTAGCATGTGCTAGGCACTGGGTTCGATCCTCAGTACCACATAAAAATAAATAAATAAGATAAAGGTTTTGTGTTCAGCTACAACTAAAAAATATATAAAAAATAATAATAATGGCTAAAAAAGCCCCACATGTTTTGAAAAACAAATTTGCAGAATAAAGAAGATTGGTAAACCTCAAACAGGATAAATTAAAGCAGATGATGCCCATACTCAACCTTCTAAAACTGCTGAGAGTCAAAGACAAATTTTTTAAAGCTGCTAAAATAAATTAACTCATTATACGAAGAGAAAAATTATTGAAATGATTTCTTATCAGAAAACATTAAGACCAAAAGACAGTAGAATGCCATCTTCAAAACTGTGAAAGAAAATAACTCTCAACCCAGAATGATATATTTTCTGAAAATACCCTTAGGAATGAAAGTGAAAGAGGACATTATCATATGACGAAAAAGTAATAATATATTGCCACAGGATTAATTCTAAAAGAAATGCTAACAAAAGTTCTTTGGGCTGCAGGTAAATTATACAAGAAGGAAATCTGGAACTTTGAGAATGAAATAAGAGTAACACATATAATAATAAATATTTGGGAAATATAATAGACAATTTGTGATCTCTTAAATTTTAATAGTATTTATTACTCTTAAAATAAAAAATATAACATCTGGGTAATTTTTCAACATATGTAGAATAATACATATGACCACTACAACATAAAAAGGGGAGGGTAAAGGGTCCTAAGGCTTTTATATTTTACTGAAATGGAAAATACTAATTCTTATTAAATTCTGAAAGATTAAGCATACATATTGTAATCTATGGGCAAATCACTGCAAATATACTAAAGAGATGGTGGAAAAGCTAATTATGAGATCAAAATGTAGTACTGAAAATAGCCAAATAATTCAAAAGAATTCAAGAAAGAAGAAACATGGGAAGAGCAACAATAAACCCAGAGGTCAAAAGCAGATGATGCCCATACTCAACCTTCTAAAACTGCTGAGAGTCAAAGACAAAGACAAATAATGCAGTGAAAAATCTCAATTGCAACCACATTAATTAATGCATTACATGAAAGTGATCTAAAAATACCAAAAAAGTCAGGTTTTATTTTGAAAGAATAAAATCTAACTATATGATTTCTACAAGAAACTCATCCTAACATGACATAGATTAAAAGCAAAAATATTATAAAAGATACAATAAGCCATATCAAAATGCCACATACTACATAATTCCATGTATGTGATAGTCTGCAAACAACAAAAATACAGGCACAAAAAAAAAAAAAAGAAAAAACAGATGAGTAGTTAACAGGACTTGGAGAAAGAGAAGGGATAGGTTGACTAAAAAGTGTTTGCATGACAGAATTTGGGGAGGAGTAATGAAACTATATTGCACATTAATTGTGGCAATTTGACTTGCAAAACTTGCAGAATTGAACAGCAAAAAAGTGAATATAAAAATTTAAACTAAAATTTATTTCAATATTTCACTTAATATTCTTTTTATTCTTACAATTGTAGATAGTGGAAGGGGAAATTTCCTTCAGTCTTTCTAATTTGAAAAACAGCAATTTGGTTTCCTTTGACCTATAGCTCACTAAGAGGACAATTACAAAGTGATAGCTTGAAAAGTCTGCCCATATTAAATGTACTTGGTCCTCACTTCCTAATATATAGTTCATGTAATAACATTTTGACTTGGTTTCTTATCTGTAGGTTTCATAAATATAAATATATAATTATTTTATGTTTCAAATTTTGTCTCTGACAGAATTTGAGATTTCTTAAGGGAAGAAACCATGAGTTCTCATCCTTTTGTAACTAGTATAGTGATAGAAATGTCTTTGAATTCTTAGCAGTTCTCTCTGGAATATAATGAAATGAAATAGAATGTATAATACCTATAAAATAAACTACCATAGTGGAATAAGAAGAAGGTCCTTTATGCCTTTAACAAGTAGTGTTGACATCCAATTCTCAGATAATAAATCTGATATTAAGAGGATTTAAGAAATTTGGCCAAGATCATACATCTTAGAAAATGTGCAAAATGAGAATAAAACTCAGGTATGTTAAGTTTTTAAACAATGATGTTTCTCTATTCCATCTACCCTATCCATAACAGATTCCAGTGACACTGAATTGACATAATCTCTTGACATTACAATGTCAAAATATCAAGAAGAGGATATAGAAATTCACATATCAAGTCTTTTCTTTTTATATAAGGCAGGGTGTTAAACAGGTCTCAGAGTTCTCTTATAATTGAAGAAGGTATATTTTGTGAAAAGGGGGAACTGACCCCTGGGGCCCAAAATTCCAGGTTCTTCCTCTTCCCAACTTTGTACTGAAGAATTTCAACTTCTTAAAATTAGAAAATTGAATAAGGTTATTTTGGTGCAGTTTTGAATTGAATTAGGTTAGATTGGTGTGATAATGAAGTTATTATTTGTGCAGTTCCCTAGGAAAACTCTGGGTAGAGATTGATATGTAAGAAATTTATTAAGGCATTCTCTTGGGAACAACTTATGGAATGAATGGAAGGAAAGTAGGGCTGGACAGGGGGATATGTTGGGCTTCAATGCCATCTCATAAGTCTTCAGCCAATAGATATGAGCTCTGAATCTATGATGGTCTATCATAGGTTCCATAAGTTAGCAGAGGATAAAGGAAGATAGCATGTATACTTTTGTGCCAGCACTAATGTATAAGAGATGTCCAACATTGGGCAAGCATGCTGTTTTTACCTGTATCAATTCAGAAAAGCGTTGACAGCAAAGACCTGACAATAGCATTTCAGTAGCTGAGAAAATAAATATTTTATCCTGTAGGAAAAATCTGGGTGGCACAACTGAGTGTTTCTTACAATAACCACTGAGGTACCTTCTTGCTCTTGCACTCTGATTCTTAGACTGGTGACATAGGATAGGCCAGATAATAATGCTAAGTGAAAAAATTAAAAAGACTTCCTCTTACCTTTCACACAAAACAGAAATTTAAAGAAGACATGAGAGTAGGGTAAATGGTTGTATTATAGGAACAAATTTTAAAACACTTTTTCTTATTACTACTGTCTTTCAGAGAAAAAAATCTTAGTAATTCCAAGAAAGTTAATGCCTTTAAATAGATGTCGTTCATTTAATATATCAATATAACTCAGGGTTGTATTACTAAAGTGTTTCTATAAATGGCTAGGTAGTAAATACTTTACACTTTGTGGGTAATACATTCTTGTTTGCAAACAGTCAACTCTGCCATTGTAACAAGACAGCAGCCATATGAAATATTTAGCCAATGCATGTGGCTGTGATCCAATAAAACTTTACTTACAAAACAGGTGACAGACAAAATTTGGCCCTCAGGTGGTAGTTTCCTGAATGATATAACTTATACAATCTAACTCCTTCTCTTCTTGATACCCTAGAACACTAACTACGCAAATCTTGGAATAATGATGATAGAAAAAAAGATAAATAAAAGAAACACAAGGAAATTATAAATTTAATCTGAAAGCTTTGGGCTAAAGTTCCTCATACCTTTATTCCCAAAGCCAGTGTTTCTACTCAGGCCTGTTAGTCTCTGAGCCAGTTCTTCCACAAGCCTATAATCCCCAAATTTTTGGGAAATCTATAAATCTACACACACTTACGAAAATTGCCCTATGCACTGCTAATTAGCCCAGTAATACATGTATTTTTAGAATAGAATGAACAAAGGGAGATAAGGAATATACAATATAGCATACTAATGTTACCCATTGATCAGATCATTAAGAAGATGTCAGGATCTTAAGAACTGCCAGGCCACCATAAACTCTCTTGTGACCACCAGGCTAATGTTATCACCACATACCTTCTTCCTCTCACCAAGTTTCCTTTAAAAGCAGAGTCCAAGATTCCAACACTGCTTCCCATTCTTGAGACAGCTTACATTCTCTCTTGAATGTGAACTCCTTGCTTTTCTAAATACATTTCTTTGCCTCAATATGACATGTGCTTGAAATTCTTTGTTACATACATCAAGGACTTCACTGTCCAGTACATCCTTGGACTCCTTTTGATGACAAACCCAACCCAAACTACAACGTGGCTTTATATTAGATGGTCAAATAAGGCTTCTATGAAATAGAAAACTTTCTATAACATAATGCTGTAAAACAATTTTTAAAACAATTTTTTGTAGTTGTAGATGAACAAATGTCTTTATTTTATTTTTTATTATTATTATTATGTGTGTGTGTTGCTAAGGATCGAACCCAGTCCCTCAAACATGCTAGGCAAGTGCTCTGCCAGTGAGCTACAGCTCCACAATTTCTTTATCCACTTATCTGTTGAAGGGAACCTAGGTTGGTTCCATAGTTTAGTTGTTGTGAATTGAGCTGCTATAAATCTTGATGTAGCAGCATCACTATAATATGCTGATTTTAAGTTCTTTCGGTATAAACAGAGGAGTGGGACAGCTGGGTCAAATGGTGGTTCCATTCCAAATTTTCTGAGGAATCTCCATACTGCTTTCCATAGTGGTTGCACCAATTTGCAGTCCCACCAGCAATGTATGAGTGTACCTTTTTCCCCCACATCCTCGTCAACACTTATTATTGCGTTTATTCTTTTTTTTTTAAGAAGACTTCATTTATTTATTTATTTTTGAGAGAGAGAGAGAGAGAGAGAATTTCAATATTTATTCTAGTTATCGGCGGACACAACATCCTGTTGGTATGTGGTGCTGAGGATTGAACCCGGGCCGCAAGCATGCCAGGCGGGCGCGCTGCCGCTTGAGCCACATCCCCAGCCCGCATTTATTCTTGATAATTGCCATTCTGACTGCAGTGAGATGAAATCCTAGTTTTGATTTGCATTTCTTTAATTGCTAGAAATGATGAACATTGTTTCATCTATTTCTTGATCACTTGTATTCTTCTTTTTGTGAAGTGTCTATTCAGTTCCTCAGTCCATTTATTGATTGAGTTATTTGTTATTTTGGTGTTACATTTTTGGATTTCTTTATATATCATATTATTACTCTATCTGAGGTGCATGTAGTAAAGTTTTTCTCCTATTCTGTAGTCTCTCTTTTCATGTTATTGGTTGTTTCCTTTGGTGAAAAGAAGCTTTTAAGTTTGAATCCATTCCATTTATTGATCCTTGATTTTACTGCTTGAGCTTCAGAAGCCTTGTTAAGGAAGTCAGGTCTTAAGCTGGCATGATGAAGATTTGGGCGTGCTGTTTCTTCTATTAGGTACAGGGTATCCTTTCTAGTGTCTAAGTCTTTGATACATGTTGATTTTTGTTCAGGGTCAGAGATAGAGGTTTAATTTCATTTTACTACATATGGATTTCTAGTTTTCCCAGGACATTTGTTGAATATGCTATCTTTTCTTCACTCTGTTTTTGGTGCCTTTTTCTAGTGTGAGATAACCATATTTATGTGGGTTTGGTTCTGTGTCTTCTATTCTGTACCACTGGTCTACATGTCTATTTTGATGCCAATACCATACCAGTTTTGTTACTATTACTCTGTAGAATAATTTAAGGTCTGGTATTATATGCTTCCTACTTCACTCTTCTTGCTAAGGATTGTTTTAGCTATTCTGGGTCTCTTATTTTTCCAAAGGAATTTCATAATTGCTTTTTCTAGCTCTATGATGAATGTCATTGGGATTTTAATAGGAATTTCATTAAATCTGAATAACCCTTTTCCTTTGGTAGTATGGCCATTTTGACAATATTAGTTCTGCCTATCCAATAACAAGGGAGATCTTTCCATTTTCTAAGGTCTTCTTCAATTTCTTTTTTTTTTTTTTTAGCATTCTGTAGTTTTCATTGTAGAGGTCTTTCACCTCTTGTTACACTGATTCCTGAGGTGTTTTTTTATTTTGTTTTTGTTTTTGAGGCTATTGTGAATGAAATAGTTTTCCTAATTTCTCTTGCAGTGGATTCATCACTGATCTAAAGAAATGTATTTGACTTATTGGTGTTAATTTTATATCCTGCTACTTTGCTGAATTCATTTATTAGTTCTAGAAGTTTTCTGGTGGAATTTTTTGGATCTTCTAAATATAGAATCACGTCATCTGCAAATAGTGAACATTTCAGTTCTTCTTTTCCCATTTGTATCCTTTAATTTTTTCATCTGTCTGATTGCTCTGGCTAGAGTTTCAAAGAGTATATTGAATTGAAATGGTAAAAGAGGGCATCCCTGTCTTGTTCCAGTTTTTAGAGGGAATGCTTTATTTTTTTTTTCCATTTAGAATGGTGTTGGCCTTAGGCTTAGTAATAGATAGCTTTCACAATGTTGAGGTATGTTCCTACTATCTCTAGTTTTTCTAGTGTTTTGAATAGGAAGTGGTGCTGTATTCTGTCAAATGCTTTTTCTGCATGCATTGATATGATCATATGACTCTTGTCTAAGTATATTGATGTGATTAATTATGTCTGTCGATTTCCTTATTTTGAACCAACCTTACCTCCCTAGGATGAACCCTGCTTGATTGTGGTGCACTGTTCTTTTAATATATTTTTGTATGTGATTTGCCAGAATCTCTGAGAATTTTTGCATCTGTGTTCATCAGGGATACTGGTCTGAAGTTTTCTTTCCTTGATATGTCTTTGGTTTTTGTATCAGGATGATACTAGTCACATAGAATGAGTTCGGAAGGGTTCCCTCCTTTTCTATTACATGAAATAATTTGAGGAATATTGGTGCTAATTCTTCTTTGAAGGTCTTGTAAAACTTAGCTGAGAATCCTTCTGGTCCTGGATTCTTCTTGGTTGGTAGGTTTTCGATGATGTCTTCTATTTCATTGCTTGAAATTGATCTGTTTAAATTGTGTATGTCCTCCTGGCTCAGTTTGGGACATCATGTCTCTAGAAATCTGTCAGTATCTTTGAGATTTTCTATTTTATTTCCAAATAGTTTCTAATTATCTACTGTATTTCAGTAGTGTTCATCATGGTATTTCCATTTTCATCACAAACTTTAGTAATTTGAGTTTTCTCTCTCTTTCTTTTTGTTAATGTAGCTAAGAGTTTATCAATTTAATTTACTTTTTCAAAGAACAAACTTTTCATTTTGCAAATTTTTTGAATTGTTTGTTTCAATCATTGATTTGAGCTCTGATTTTGATTATTTCCTGCCTTCTACTGCTTTTGTATTGTTCTTTTTTTAGGGCTTTGAGGTATAATGTTAGATTACAAATTTACTTTTTATTCTTTTAATGAATGATCTCAATACAATTAACTCTCCTCTTAGTACTGCCTTCATAGTGTCCCAGATATTTTGTATTGGTGTTCTCATTTACCTCTCAGTGTTTTTTGTTTGTTTGTTTTTATTTCCTGTCTGATTTCTTCTGCTATCCATTTGTCATTCAATAGCATGTTATTTAGTCTCCAGGTGTTAGAGTAGCTTATGTTTTTTATTTTATCATTTATTTCTAGATTCATTCTGTTATAATCTGATAAAATGCAGGGTAGTGTTTCCATTTGTGTGTGTGTGTGTATTTGCTAAGAGTTGCTTTGTGACATATGGTTTTTTTAGAGAAGGATCCATGTATTGCTGAGAAGAAAATATATTTGTCTGATGGTGGATGAAATACTCTATATATGTCCATTAATTCTAATTTATTGATTGTATTATTTAATTCTATAGTTTGTTTTTTTAGTTTTTGTTTGGAAGATCTATCCAGTGGTGAAAGAGGTGTGTTAAAGTGACCTAGCATTATTGTGTTGTGGTCTATTTGATTCTTAAAATCGAGAAGGGTTTGTTTGATGTATTTAGATGCTCCATTGTTTGGGGCATGTGTATTTATGATTGTTATGTCTTGTTGATGCATGATTCCCTTAAGCAATATGAGATGTCCTTCTTTTTTTTTTGTTTTGAGATGTCCTTCTTTATGGACACTTCCTTCTCACTTTGGCTTGAAGTCTATTTTATCTGATATGAGGATAGAAATCCCTGTTTGATTACGCAGTCCACATGAGTGGGGTTTTTTTAATATTTATTTTTTAGTTGTAGGTGGACACATTACCTTTATTTTTATGTAGTGCTGAGAATTGAACCCAGTGCCTCACGCATGCTAGGTGAGTGTTCTAACTCTGAGCCACAACCCTAGCCCTGTGAGTGGTATTTTTTTCCCAACATTTCACATTGGGTCTGTGGATGTCTCTTCCTATGATGTGAGTATCTTGAAAGCAGCACATCACTGGGTCTTTTGTTGTTGTTGTTCTTGTTTTTTAAAATCAATCTGCTAGTCTATGTCTTTTGATTGATGAGTTTAGACCACTAATATTCAGGGTTATGATTGAGACATGGTTTGTATTCCCGATCTTTTTTAAAAATTTTTTGGTGGGGGGTTTACCTTGTCTTGTTTCTCCTTTAATTGGCTTTTACTTTAGTGTAGTTCCTCCCTTTACTGAGTTTCATTGTTGTTTTTCATTTCCTCTTCATGGAATATTTTGTGGAGAATGTTCTGAGGTGCAGGCTTATAAATTCTTTTGACTTTCATTTATCATGGAAGGTTTTTATTTTGTCATCAAATCTGAAGCTTAATTTTGCTGGATATAAGATTCTTGGTTGGCATCAACTTTATTTAAGAGCTTGATATATGTTTTTCAAGGACCTCCTAGCCTTGAAGGTCTGTGTTGAGAAATCTGCTGAGATCCAAATTGATCTCCCCCATATGTAATCTGATTCCTTTCTCTTGCAGCCTTTAAAATTCTATCCTTATTCTGTATACTAGGCATTTTCACTATAATGTACCTTGGTGTAGATCTGTTGTGATTTTGTACATTTGGTGTCCTATAAGCTTCTGTATTTGATTTTCCAATTCATTCTTCAGGTTTGGGGAATTTTCCTGATATTATTGCAATGAACAGATTTTCATTTCTTTGGTTTATATCTCTATGCCTTCCTTTATCCCAGTAATTCTTAAATTTGGTCTTTTCATGTTATCTCATAATTCTTGGATGTTCTGCTCATGATTTCTTATGACATTTTCCACATGTTCAACTCTACTTTCAAAATTATATATTTTGTCTTCATTGTCTGAGGTTTTGTCTTCCAAGAGGCCTAGGTTGTTGGTGATGCTTTCTACTGAATTTATAATTTGGTTTGCTGATTCCTTCATTTTGAGGATTTCTAATGCCTTTTATTTTTTCATGGTCTCTTAACTCTTTATTGAAGTCATTTTTTACTTCCTGTACTTTCTTTCTGATAGCATCCTTATTTCAAAGATCAGTCTAACTTTGTACCTTCTAGACTCCTACAACATGTCTTCTGTTTTATCTATAGATTCTATTGTTGATACATCTTGGTTTGTTTGAGGTGCTTTGTTCCCTTGTTTTTTTCATGTTGTTTATGTGCCTTCCCATCTAGCAGTATGGATCCGAGGCAGTACAGTTTCTACTCTGTAGTCTTAAGTACCTCCCTTTAAGGGGGAGACCAATATTAATAGCACCTAATGCAAACAATATATAACCTTAAATCAAATAGTGCCTAATAAGGCATCTACACCTTTGTCACATTAAACAGAAATGATGTGTTTAATTATTGTCTACAATATAAACAGTAAGTTTGCTAAAAGGGTTTACTCTTCCAAATGATAGACAAAGAGGGAACATAAGTAGTATAGGATGTTATATTTATGAGGGAGAAGGAGAGAAGATAGAGGTAAAAATTTATATTAACATTGCAGGTGGAATTAATAAAGGTTGGCTGTTAGCATGAGAGAAATGAGAAAGAGAATCTGGGGAGATAGATAAATGAGAGAAAAAAATACATATAGATTTTTTAAAAAGGTAAAAATATAAGACTATACAACAAAACTGTAATATACTATTAAGATATTCCATTCCTCAATAAATTGATGCATGAAAAATATTTGGATTCAAATATGGTAGAGATGTGAGAGAAAGGGCAAAAAAAAAAAAGAAAAGAAAAGTCTCAATGGAAAATTGAATAACTGCTTCCATTGGCTTTCACAAATTTTCTGTTTCCATTCTCTGTGGATAGGTGGGGTTGTATGAAGTTTGATGGTAGCGCCAGTCCAAAGGGTGCAGGACTGGTTGGCTGGGTAAACTGATAGCATATACCCTTACACCCTCTTTCAGTCTTCCTACTCATTGTACTCTTCCATCCCTATAAACTTCAGAACATACTGAGCTGGAGAGAGCCCAGTTTGGGGCAGCTACAGTTTTCTCCAGTTTCTTGAACCTGTGCCCCTGCCTCCCAGGGAACTGCCCCCAGCTTTTCACAGGCTTGCCAGGCTCAGACTGGCCCACAAAGATCCAGATGCAATCTGATGGATCTGGGCTTCAGATTCCCCAGTCTCTGCCTTGCTGCAGTCCCAAGATCTCAATGCCATTTCAATTTGCAGAGAGACCACCAGGATGTGATCACACAAAGGAGCAACTCTGCAAAGAGGCAGTCAAATGGTGGTCACTAGCACATGCATCAGGAAGACCTCATGTGCAACCAGACCTGCAGACACCTGGACAATAGATCTTCATGCCCTGGCGGGTGTCCCCAGACTAAGGCAGCTACACCCTGAGATGGTAGTGGTAATGGCTGCAAACCTGCAGGCCCCTTGTCCCTAGACTCCCAGACCCTAGCCAGTGTCCCAAAATGGCGGCAGCTGGGAGTAACTAAACCTACATGTACACTGACAATGACTTCCAGGCAGCAGTGGGCAGCAGGCTGTGGGTGATCCAGGGGCGGACCTTGGACAGTTTTCAGGCAAATTGGCAGGTGATTGACAGGTGAATGTTGAGCAGCAGGCAATGCGCAGGCAAAAGGTAGGCAAAAAGACAAGTAGCGGGCGATCACCTGCAGTCTAGGAGCACTTCAGATAGAGCCCTAATATCCAGAGTATACAAAGAACTCAAAAAATTAGACAATAAGATAACAAATAACCCAATCAACAAATGGGCCAAGGACCTGAACAGACACTTCTCAGAGGAGGACATACAATCAATCAACAAGTACATGAAAAAATGCTCACCATCTCTAGCAGTCAGAGAAATGCAAATCAAAACCACCCTAAGATACCATCTCACTCCAGTAAGATTGGCAGCCATTCTGAAGTCAAACAACAACAAGTGGGGAAAAGGATACACTTGTACATTGTTGGTGGGACTGCAAATTGGTGCAACCAATTTGGAAAGCAGTATGGAGATTTCTTGGAAAGCTGGGAATGGAACCACCATTTGACCTAGCTATTCTCCTTCTCGGTCTATTCCCTAAAGACCTAAAAAGAGCATGCTACAGGGACACTGCTACATCGATGTTCATAGCAGCACAATTCACCATAGAAAGACTGTGGAAGCAACCTAGATGCCCTTCAATAGACGAATGGATAAAAAAAAATGTGGCATTTATACACAATGGAGTAATACTCTGCATTAAAAAATGATAAAATCATAGAATTTGGAGGGAAATGGATGGCATTAGAGCAGATTATGCTAAGTGAAGCTAGCCAATCCCTAAAAAACAAATGCCAAATGTCTTCTTTGATATAAGGAGAGTAACTAAGAACAGAGTAGGGACGAAGAGCATGAGAAGAAGATTAACATTAAACAGGGATGAGAGGTGGGAGGGAAAGGGAGAGAGAAGGGAAATTGCATGGAAATGGAAGGAGACCCTCAGGGTTATACAAAATTACATACAAGAGGAAGTGAGGGGAAAGGGAAAAATAATACAAGGGGGAGAAATGAATTACAGTAGAGGGGGTACAGAGAGAAGAGGGGAGGGGAGGGGAGGGGAGGGGGGATAGTAGAGGATAGGAAAGGCAGCAGAATACAACAGACACGAGTATGGCAATATGTAAATCAATGGAAGTGTAACTGATGTGATTCTGTAATCTGTATACGGGGTAAAAATGGGAGTTCATAACCCACTTGAATCAAAGTGTGAAATATGATATATCAAGAACTATGTAATGTTTTGAACAACCAACAATAAAAAAAAAAGATTAAAAAAAAAGACAGGCAATATGCTGGCAAATGGCAGGTGATAGCGGCGGATCAATAGGGGAAAAATGGCAGGGGAATTTGGGGCAGCTACAGTTGCTTCTCAGAGAAACAGTATTTCCTCTGCTTGAATCCCCAGTCATGGAGCTACATGGAATGCAGCTTCCCTCTAGTTTGCCATCTTGGATCTCTCCCTTCTTAATTTTTCTCTTTCTTGCCAGCTGAGACATACCTGTGGTGGCTACAGGAAAAGGAGTCCTCATGAGGTAAACTTAAAATAAAAATATTAGTATCACTTTTTTTATTTTATTAGGAAAGATTCTTGAATTTGGTAACATTCAGTACCACAAGATCTAAATTTATTATATAATTTTCATGTACGAGAGAAAGAAACAATTTTTCTTGTTAAGTTACAGTTATGCTGAGTATTATGCCACTTGCAGTATTTCCCAACTCAAATTATTATGGAAATTTATTTAAAATTGAGGGGTCTACAAAGGCCTCTTTGAGGGAGAGAAGTTTAGCCAAGATCTCAAGAATGAAAAGGAGCCAGAACTTGAAAAAGCAAGAGAATGAGGCACAGCTTCTGGAAGCTTTTGGTGACAGGAAAGAAAATAGTGTATGTGAAGAACAGAAAGAAGTATGTGTCTCATACTTTGGGAGAGAGTAGAGAGTTGTATAGGATAAGACTGTGGATATAGGAAGGCGTAAAATCACAGAGAGTTTAGATTTCACTCTAAGCTCAAAAGAAGGAATTTTAAGCAAGGAAGGTATTTGATGTAATTTATACCTCCTCTTGCTAACTACAAGGGACTGTCCCCTACTGCCTGGTTTCCATTGATTCACTCCACTCTCATTCTGCTGATGCCACCTGATGTCTGCAGAGATTTTTCAAGACCAGCTTCTTCCCAACACATTCAGGTCTAGTTCTCTCCCACAGGATCCACACACTGTTTCTCTATCCTGTGACAGTAAACCTTTCTCAGGTTCTCTCTCCATACCCTGCCACCACAAGTCACTCATGCAAATCTTTTGCCTTTAGATTTGTCAATGCTGAGACAGAAATCAGTTCAGATGTGCAAAATGCCAGGGATATAATACATTTCATTCTAAGTGGTTGTCCTAAGTTCCTCCTCAAACAGAGGAAACACTGCAGCATTTCACATATACTGTCTCAAGAAATCCTCTCTCTAGAAATTCTACCTCTGTTCACTGAATTCATATGTATACAAATATATGAAAATGTGGATGATGCGCTAACAAAAGTAAATTTGCTAACAAATTTAAATTTGGTCACCTCCTTTGCAATAGTTTGCTCTCATATGCAGAAGCAAGAAGGGTGAGGGAAAGGGGATTTAAAAAGGCAGGATCTCATAAAAATAGAAGGCAGAACAATAGAATAGAGGAAGGGGATTCAGAGAGAGTGAGGAGGGAAGCATGGGGGAAGTACTAGGAAAAAAAATCTACCAAATTATGCTAGTTCCATGTACAAATATACCACAATGAGTATGTATATAAATATTTAAAATAAAATGATGATTATTATAATCATAATGATAACAATAATAAAGGGAGATGAGTAGAGTAGAGGAAACAGATCAGGGAAGAGAAGAGGGGAAGGAAAGAAAGTTACTAGGAATTATATTAATCAAATTATGTGTATATGAGCTGGGGATGTGGCTCAAGTGGTAGCACGCTCGCCTGGCATGCGCGGGGCGCTGGGTTCGATCCTCAGCACCACATAAAAAAATAAAGATGTTGTATCCACTGAAAACTAAGAAATAAATATTAAAATTTTTTTCTCTCCCTTTAAAAAAATCATGTGCATATATGAATATGGCATAATGAATCCCACCATCATACAAAATTATCATGCACCAATAAAGATTTTTTTAAAAAAGATTCAACTGTGGGCTGGGGCTATAGCTCAGTGTCAGAGCATTTTCCTGGCATGTGTGAGGCACTAGGTTTGCTCTTTAGCACCACATAAAAATAAATAAAATAAAGGCATTCTGTCCATCTACAATCAATCAATCAATCAATCAATCAATGATTCAATTGCTATTTCTTGAAGGTATAATGCATACTAAAAGCTGACATGATTCTTTTCTTCTTGAGTTTTACAATGTGGTGTGTGACATGAATGTTATTACAGGTGCTAACAGAAAATTGCACCTGTGGCAAGTGTTTCCAGAGTGAGCTATGTGAGTACCTATGACAGACAGACAGATTCAGCATTCTTAGGAAAGTCATGGAAAGCTTCCATGAGGAGGTAATGTATGTAGAGATCTGAAGTATATGCAGTACTAAGAGGAGAAAGGAACTATATTCCATACAAAATCATTTGGGGTAAAGTGAGAGAAAGACATGCAGTGAGGAGAGTTAAATGCAGAGTATACACTAATTGACAAGTTAGGAAGTTATTTTAGCTCTTGTTGAGAGATAGTCATAATTCTTCAAAACTTTGTCTAGGATGGCAGTAATAGAATGAAGATAAATGTTTTGAGTTCTGAGGAATCTGAGTAACCCTGAAAATATTTGGTGAGGAAATAATCAGGGGGATGAGGTAAATAATATTGCCAGAGCAAATTACTTTTTTAAATATTTATTTTTTAGTTATCAGTGGACACGATATCTTTATTTTTATGTGGAGCTGAGGATTGAACTCAGTGCTTTACGCATGCTAGGTGAGTGCTCTACCTCTGAGCCACAACCCCAGCCCCCTCAGAGCAGACTACTCTAATTAGGCTTTGTGCCATGAAAGAATGTGGTACTATTTATAAAGGCGGACATTATGTAAAAGAATCTGACTTTGGAGAAATAATGATGCACTCTAAATTAGACACCAAATTTGAAGGGTTTCTTCTGAGGCATTCAAGAAAAGAGATTAACTCAAAAATTATATTGACAGATCTGAAGATGAGAGGAGAGGTACTGAATAAAGTCATAAATTTTAGAATAATCTGCACAGAGTTAGTAACAAAAACTGTGGTTGTAAATAGGTTGGTCAGGGAAAAATATAAAGTTAGATCTGAAAGTAGCTTATTGTCAGTTGGTTACTCAGAATCATTGTGACTCAATAGATACTCTAAGCAAGGTAGTTTTCTTTCCCTTTATTGTATTTGTTTTGTTGTTGCTGTTGTTTAACATATTACTAGTTACACTTGTCATCTGCTGCTGTGTAATAAGCCAAAATTAATTGGCTTGAAGCAACCAAAATTATCCAATAATTTCTCAAGAGAGTAAAATTCTACTATTTCAGCTGGGTGCTGTAGAGTATGCCTGTAATCCCAGCAGCTCAGGAGGCTGAGACAAGATGATCATGAGTTCAAAGCCAGCCTCAGCAAAGGTGAGGCACTAAGAAACTCAGTGAGACCCTGTCTCTAAATAAATACAAAATATGGTTAGAGATGTGGCTCAGTGGTGAGTACCCCTGAGTTAAATCCCCAGTACCAGCCCCCACCCCTGAATTTTACTATTTCAACATAATATATTATTTCACCCAGAACATAGATCGTGCTCAGTGGGACTGAGGTGTCTACTCGCTTCATTAGCTATAGTATGCTAGTTTAAGAGTTTCAACCACCTGAAAATTAGGGGTCAGACAGTCCACCAAGACTTCTTTCATATTTGAAACCAATCACAAGGTTTACAGCTTCATGAAACCACACTTAGTTTTGATAATTTGCTAAAGGCATTCATACAAATCATTGAAGACTATAGTTTAAAGGATACAGATTTGAGTCAACCAAAGGAGAAAAAAGGTAGGATAGAGTCTGAGATAGTACAAAATTTTTGTTTTGGGGAAAGTTTCTGTTGCTTTTCCCGGTGAAGTTAGAATATATAATTTTCAAAGCATCAATATGTGACAATATTCACACAAGATTTCCAACCAGGGAAGTTTTCCTAAGCCTCGGTGTTCAAAGCTTCTGGTGAGCTTCATTATGTAGGCAGAATGGTTGAATCATCCATATAGTTGATCTCATTCTCCATATTTTGACTGATAACCAAGATCCAGCCTTAAATTACTTCATTGGTTTTTCAGAAATGGCCTACCCTCAAACCAAATCATATTACTGAACTATAAAGTATGATGCTAAGCCCCATTCTTATCATATAGAACAATGAAAGGGCTTGGAGATTACCTATTATTGTGGTTTAGATGTGAGATATCCTCCCACACACACACACAAAAAATATGTGTGTGTGTGTGTGTGTGTGTGTGTGACAATGCAAGAAAGTTCATAGGTGAAATTATTGGGTAAATAGAGTCTTAAGCTAATCAGTGCATTAATCTCCTGATAGGAAATAACTGCCTACAGTAACTAGGTGCTAATTGTAGGCAGGAGGAACTGGGTCAATGGGGCATGCCTTTGGGGTATATATTTTGTCCATGGTGTGGGGAGTCAGTCCCCCCCCCCCCATTGCAATGTTTTCAGCTTCTTTTCTCTGCTACACAATTTGGCCTTGATGATCTGCCTTACTTTATACCCCAACGAATGGAGCTGGCTGTCTATGGACTAAGATATCTGAAACTATGAGCCCTAAAATAAACTTTTCTTTTTCTAAAATTGTTGTTAGGCTTTTGTTCATGGCAGTGAAAAAAGCTGACTAAAATAATTCCCAAAAGTTAATGGCAAAGGCCAGACCCCTTTTTGGACAAGGTTAAATTCTTTACTACATGCCTTCCAAGCATTGTCATCTCACATCAACTCTGGAAGAATCTACTTCACAATCTCACTCATAATGTTTGTTTTTTGTTGTTTTGTTTTTGTTTTTGTTTTGTTTTGTTTTGTTTTCTTTAGTGATGGTTGGTCAGAACTTCCTCTTGGTTTTTGTCATCTGGGCCTCTCTAACAGTTTATTCATAAAGTTAAACTAGTAGAAAGATGTAACTCATAGTCGTTTGTGATCTAATCATGGAAGTGATCTGTCTTCATTTTTTGCTTTGTTCTGTTCATTAGAAACAAGTTTTTAGGTTCAGCTTCACTCAAGGGCAGAAAATTACAAAGGGGGATGAATACCAAGTAGAAGATATTATTGGGAGCCATGTGAGGTGATGCCTACCACAGCAGGCCAAGCCTAGGAAAAGTAAAAAGGGAGAGGTTTAAGGTAAAAGAAAGAGGGGTAACCGTTCTACCAAGGTATGGAGGCAAAAGATGAAACAAAAGAACTTGCAGGAGGAGAAAATGCTAACAATACAAAACAAAAAAAAAAGATGATTGATAATAAATTTAGTCTTGTTCTCAGGTCTGTTCAAGGTTGTATATTGTATATTATATTTTAATGATCTAATTCCCTGAATAATTATATGAAAGTTCTTATTATATTAAAGCATTCTTCCCAACTAAAACTCCAAGCTACTACAGAATTCATTGTTTAAATCATGGTATTTATACCAGGAAGTAGCCCTTAAGGGGTTAAGAGGTCATTGTCTGTTGCACAAAATTATTGCAATAAAACAGTATGGATCAACAGAAAGTCAGCTAACATATGTTGCATAAAGCTCATAAGTAGTATTGCATAGCTCATAAGTAGCTCATAGAGATAACCTAATATTTTTTAGTAGCACAAGGCTAAAAGCCATAGCTAAGTCCTACTAGCTCAGTATATCCTCAATGGTGGCAAATTGTATAAGATAATTACAACTGGATTTAATATTAGTCAGATTTGAATAAAATGCAGAATCTAATTCTAGTTTTAAGAGTAGTTACTACGATGAGGTAAAATAATCCTTAGTCTTATTTAAGGAATAAAAAGGAATGGCCATAAACTTTATATAAGATTTCAATTAAAGTCATGATAAACCTTCTGAAACTGAAGAAATTACCTACTGGAATATGGTATATTCAGCTGCATTTGAATTGTTTGGCTTTGAGTCTGATACCTGAAAACATAAGAACAGATTATCAAATAGATACTGTGTTAATCCACTTAAAAGGAAGCAATAACTTAGAATGATTCACTAATGTTACAACACTCAATTTTGGTCCTATATTCTCACCTATTTTACCAAAGAGCTAAATGTTGCTGGAGCAAATGACAAAACCATGCTGACTTAACTATAATTTTGTCTCTCTAACATTTCTACTACATTTCCATAGTAATGTATTGTTTTACTCACCAATATGACAACACATCTTTTCTCTCCTAAAATCTCTAACTGCCACTCCTTCTTCTAACTTCCAGTTGATGTGTCATAGACAAAACAGATGAAATAAAACAAGACTCAACTCAATTCTTTTAGTCAGATTTTTTGTGTTACTGTGACAAAAGGATATGATGAAATTTTAGAGGAGAGAAAGTTTATTTGGGGCTCAAGGTTTCAGAGGTATCAGTCCATAGATGGCAGGCTCCATTGCTTTGTGCCTGAAGTGAGGCAGAATATCATGGTGGTAGGGTGTGCTGGAGGAAAGCAGCTGGGGACATGGCAATAGGAAGAAGAGAAAGACAAAGCTTAGCTCACACATATACACCCCCAAAGCATGCCCTCAATTAAGAGAGATGTAGAAGGGCCTAGGCAGCCAGAGCAAGATGGCAAGTGAGGAGAATGGGGGCAGAGTTAGAACAAAGGAGCATGGAGGGGGTTTTCTAATGAGGTCAATTTCCTGGTTGACCAAAGTGTTCATGTACACAAGCAGGGAACCCAATCAAACAGACACTTCTGTACTCATGCTTCTAAGTGGAAGATCCAACAGAAAAACTAAAACAGTTGCTGGACACATGGAGCACCAATCAATAATGATGAAGAGAGCATTAACTGGGGAGGAGAAAAGGAAAGGAAGAAATTACAGACACCATAAAAAGAACAAGCCAAAACTCCCCTATTTGGAGAGCAGTGACTTAGATCATGGTTTTTGACTGCCTTGGAGCTATGGCTGCACTTTGTTCCAGAAACTTTCTGTGTGAATGTGCAGTACAAGATTGCCCAGGAGCTCTGGTAAAGCCCCACCTGAGGAAATCCTTTGAAAAGGTATAGAACAATAATAGTACTGACCTTGAGCCAGACACCAGCTGCCAGAGGTAGAGAATTCTGAGCATAACAAGATAACTAAAATATCTTGCAAGTGCTACAGACTTCAAGCCTGCCCACTTTGCAGAAAGTCTGGATGATGGTCTTCCTGGGTTCAGCAGGATAACAGGATGTTCCTACCACTGAAATAGTACAATAGCTACAAAAATGTTTCTAGTTCTGCAACTTTTTAGTGCACAAACAACAATATTCACTAACTTCCTGATTGTGAGACCCTATATAATAAACCTGCTGAGCTAGCTCTGGGTCACTTTTCCTCCGTTAGAGATTGGTGTCCCACCTGGTCCCAGTTTTCTCTATATAAGTGTTTGTGTGTTTTTATAAATACTCCACTACCCCTTGCCAGTTTCTAAGGTTGGCTGTGTAGGTTGTGGCACCCCCACTGGACTCCCATCACTGTGAACACTTCTCTTTGGACAAGTCTGTCTCTGTTAAAATAAACCTGCTGCTTGCTTTCTATCTCTGTGTCCTCTTCTTCAATTCTTTGCCAAATGGAGACAATAAACCCAACACTCCTATATGGTAATACAATGACCCAGCTTCTCCAGCCATATCCTACCTACCTATATATAGTTGCCTTCCAGTTGACCCTGTTCAGAGGATTAATGCACTGATTAAGTTAAAACTCTCATAATCTAATCATCTAACCTCTAAACTTTCTTGCATTGTCTCACACTTCAGCTTTTGGGGCATACCTCCTATCTAAAGCATAACATTCTAGACTTGCCCCAAAAGTTTATGCTTATCTCACAGTGCAAAATTAATTTAGTCCATTTTCAAGAGTACCCATAGTCTCAACAGTTCCAGGATTGCCCAAAAGTCCAAGTCCACAGTCTCCTCTGAGACAGTAGGCAAACTCACATGTTCACTCCCATAAAAATCAAAAGCAAGTTACATATATCCAATATGAAAAGGCATAGTTTAATATTTTCATGTGTAGAAACAATGGCATAGATAGAAGGGCTGGGACCAAAGCAAGACCAAAATCCAGCTGAGCAAACTAGTCATGTAGCTCCATGTCTAACACCTGGGGCACATGGCATAATAATGCTGTTTTCAAAGGGCCTGTGTAGCTCTGCCTCTATGGTCTTGATGGTTGCAAATCACATCGCATCTCTCTTGGCTTGTCTACTCAAATTCTTCAGCTTTCCTTGTAAGTCCCACGTATTGGCATCTCTTAAACTTGGAGGTCTCTACTGCAGGTTTTGCTTCCTCCTCAAATCTTCATGCATTATCCTTTCAAGGGCTGCCTGCAGGGACTCTATACCTTGCGTGGCCTCCCAGGCCTTTCTTTAAAATCTCAGTGATAACCTCCATGACCCAACTCCAATATCCTGCAAACCTGCAGAATCAGCATCTTGTGGTTGACACAAAGATCTACCACCGTTTCCAGCAGTGCCAAGCATCCTGGGAACAGGGCTGCAAGAGTCTATAAATGCATGAGGAGCTGAGCATGATGAAGCAACTTCCTAGGTGCCTCTGTGTTAGCAAGGTGTTAGGGTGTGACTGGAGGAGCCAACAATCACTTCTCAAAGGAATTTTTACTTTTACAACCTTGACCCCAAGATGGGTGTGGCCTTGCCAATTCCTGAGATGCCTTCAAGTAATCTTTCCTATTGTCTCTGGATGAAGTATTTAGCATCTAGTGACTATTAAACCTTTAACAATCACAATATTATTAGCCCTAGTTTTTCTTGCAGTTTTGTAGCCAAGCTCCCAAGTTTTTCAAATCTTTTTGCTTTGCTTTCTGCTCACAATCATCACAATAAACTTGACTAAAAACTTCCAGTAATATCTATGCCATATCCTGAAGCTGTCATCCCTTGAAATTGCCTCCACCAGATTAATGAGTCGATCACCTTTAAATTCAGCCTCACAGAAAGTCTCAGGACATGAGGAAAACACAGACAACTTCTTTTCCAGAACATAAAACGAATGGCCTCTAATCCTTTTTCCAATAGAGTTCTTACCACCTCTGAAACCTCATTGTTTAGAGCCATCCATGGGCTGTGTGTGTAAGCTATGCGTAGGAGGAACCATGCAGATGCTGCTGATTGATTGGGCTGTGGGATGTATGTGTGCCATTTCTCTCCACACAACACTTGAGATGGGTATGACTTTCCAAGATGTCAGTCAAACTGCAGACCACAAGACATCACCAAGCAAGACTGCACCCTCTGAAATCCAATCCCTTGTCTTATTTGTGTGGAATATTGTATGAATGGCTTCTCCCCAGTAAATAAGGGGGTTTCAGTTGTGCTTGCTCTCTTGCCTGCCTCTTGCCTCCCTTGCTCTCCATGCGCTCCAGCATGGGAGCTTGATTCTTGAGGCTGCATAGCCATCCTGAACCCCGAAAAAGGTTTTTTCTGTGTTTGTGTGGTTTTTTTCAATGCCAGCCCAATCCACCCGGAATGACCCTGCTCCCATTCCATATTGCAACACCTTTCAGTAGAATTTGACAGAGTACCCATTCTTTCATAAAATACACCTCCTGGATTTCATGACAGACATCATACCAGACCACATTTATTTTATTTTTCTTCCGAGGACTATCTCTTGCCCTTCTTTATTGGCAGTTCCCTTTTTTAATAGCCATCTAAATAGATAAAAGTTTTATAATTTTAGTTTTTACATTTAGATTTATGATCAATACTGATTTTAATTTTGTAAATAATGAGTTAAAGGTAAAAGTTCATTCTTAAGTGTGCCAATATCCAATACTTCTAGCACTTGTTGAAAAGTCTATCATTGAATTATTTTTGCCAAAAATTAGTTGATCATATATAAGTGGGGTATCTATGCCTGGACTCTCTATACTGTTACATCAATTGGTTATATATACTTAGATCAATACCACACTGTTTTGATTACTATAACTTTATAATAATTCATAAAAAGTGAGAATGTGAATCTTCTACTTCTGCTCTAAAATTCAAATCTGCTTTGGTTATTTGGTTATATAAGTCCTTTGCTTTTCCATATTAATTTTAAATGCATTTGTCAATTTCCACAAAAGATCACTGAGATTTTTGCTGGCAAGCCATTGATTCCATGTTTACATTTCAGGAGAAATATTAAGAACATTTAGTCTTCCATTTAGTTATATCATTCTATTTAATTGGATATTCTTGGATTTTTCTCAGCAACATTTGGTAATCAGCATACAAATTTAAGCACCTATTTTACATATTTGTAAGTAAGTAGTAATTTCCATGCATTAAATAGTTTTTTTAATTTAATTTAATTTTTGTTACTGGGGATTGAACTAACTGGGGTACTCCACTACTGAGATATATCACCAGCGTTTTTTATTTTGAGTCAGAGTCTCACTAAATTCCTGAGGTTGGCCTCCATCTTGGAATTCTCCTGCCTCAGCCTCTTGAGTCACTAGGATTAGAAGCAAGTGCTACTGTGCCCAGCTGGTATTGTTTTTTAAATTACAATTCCAAATGTTAATTTGTCTATACAATGCAATTAATTTTTTTATATTATCACTGAATCTTGCCAAACTGCAAAATTTACCACTAGTTTTAGTAGCTGTAGAGCTTCTTTAGGATTTTCTATGAGAATTTCATCTAAGAATGAAGACCAGGTTTATTTTTTTTCCTTCTAACTTAACTTTTATTTCTTTCTCATAGCTTATTGCTTTGGCTAATAATCTCCAATAAAAGGTGAAAACAAGTGAGAAAAGCAGACCAAAATTGCCTTGTTCTCAATCTTAGGGAGACAGCATTCATTTTCATGAATAAATATGATGCAAATAGTACATTTATCATAGATATCACATATCAAGTAAGGAAAAATTTTTTAGCTTGCAGAGTTTATCATGAATGAATACTTATTTTTTCAAATAAATTTTTCATCTATTATTGTGATGATGTGATTTTTCCCTTTTATACTTTGCTGATATAATGAGTTATACTGAATGCTTTTTAAAATTTGAAACAAACTTGCATTCCTAAGATAAAAATGATTTTCTTATATGTCATTTTTTATATATTGCTGAATTTTACTTTCTAAAATTTCGGCCTCTATCTCAGCAAGTGATATTGGATTGCAATTTTTTTCTTGTCTTTGTCAGGTTTTGATATTGATGCAATACTAGCCTTGTAAAATGAGTTGAAGTATTCAATCCTATTTTCTAGATGACTTAGTATAGAATTGGCATTATTCCTTCCTTGAATATTTGGGAGAATTTAACACTAAAGCCATTCTAAGAAGTGTGGAATGTGTATGGTCAGGAGTGGGGCATAACCAAAGATTCAAATGATGAATTTTAAAGCCATTTAATTTATCCTTTTCATCTTTTGTGAGCTGTGTGAGTAGTTCATGTCTTTGAAGGAATTTGTTCATTTCATCATTTTTCCATGACACAATATTCCTAATATTCTTTTCCTTTTAGTGTTTATAAAATTATTAATGACAACTATATAATTCTTAATAATGTTAATTTGTGTCTTCTTTTTCTTTTTGATAAGTCCAGTTAGAGGTTTTATTAATTACATGTTGATCTTTGCAAATAACTTTTGTTTTCACTTATTTCCTCTTTTTCTCTTGTTCTATTCCATTTATTTCTACTCTTTATTATTTTCTCCATTTGCTGGTTCAAGCTTTAATACACTAGATTTTTTTTCCTATCTTCTTAAGATAGATGCTTAAATTACTGAATTGAGCTTTTTCTTCTTCTCTATTACAAATAGTTTAAAATTTTATTATTGTCAAACAATATATTTTGTATGATTTCAATATTTCATTTTTCTTTGCATTTCAAACTGAGGGCCTCTCTGAGAGCATGCTATGGAAGCACTCTACCATTAAGCTACATTCCCAGCCCTTGATCCTTTTAAAATTGATGACATTTGTTGTATGGCTTGGAATATGGTTTATCTTCATGAATGTTCCATGTGCAATTGTCAAGAATGTTATTCTGCTATCATTGTGTTGAGTGGCATGTAAACTGGTTGACTGTGCTACTTGGGTCTTCTTATCTATACTAATTTTCTGTCTACCTGTTCCATCAACTACAGAAGTAATTGTAAGGACTGCAACCCTTCCCGTTTTCATATTGGTTTTGGCCAATGAGAAACACCAGCAGAAACTGGAGAGTTTCGGGGGGGAAAGCACTTTGGGTAATTAACTTCCAGCTCCTTTCCTGTTGGGTTCTAGGTAGGCAATGGTTATGTTCTTATGAAGGCACCATAAGGGGCTGGTGACTGTCACACTTAGTAATAAACCTCACTGCTCCCTGGTAATCTCTCCTCCCTTAACTTCTTAGGTCTCTCTTATTAGCTTTGGGTATGTCAATATCACTTTTGTATTCTGGTAATCCTGTCCACACCTATGTAAATGACCATTTCATTAAACAACCCTCAAACACTTTTCTTGAGCAAGTCATATATTACCTGATGGAGATTCTTACTGACATGTTAATAGTCCTAAATTAAGTTAGAACTGTTCTTCCATCCCACTCAACAGATTAAAGCAAGTTAATCACTTAACAACAAACACTTAAAAAGAAAAAAAAATGAGTCTACTTTGATCAGAGGATGAATATATTGGCCATTGTTGACCAAATTCTCTTAAACACAGTGCCAGGTCACATTATTCTCATATCTAAGGAATATACCTTTAGAATCAATGTTGGAGGACATCGACATGCTACAGTTAGACTATGGACCATAAGTGAGATGCAGTAGTCCATAACAAACCATCAGGTCTCATGTTACATCAACTGAGCAGAATAAACACCCATCACAGTAGCCCTAAACTGCTCAGAATAGAGATCATATTGTGCTTTTTTCTCACTTCATCCCATTTGTCAGAAAATGTGTGGTTATTTGATTTTTTTTTTTAAAGAGAGAGAGAGGGGGACAGAGAGAGAGAATTTTAATATTTACTTATTTTTTCTTAGTTCTCGGCGGATACAACATCTTCGTTTGTATGTGGTGCTGAGGATGGAACCCAGGCCGCACGCACGCTAGGCGAGCAGGCTACCGCTTGAGCCACATCCCCAGCCCCTGGTTATTTGATTTAACCAGAGAGGAGTTATGATAGGTTCCCCATACAGGACTGAAGGCAAGACAAACTATTGTGGAGAGCTGGGGCAATACCAAATACTTAATTAGAAAAGGCATTTGAATTAGAAATTCTGTTTTTCTCTGAGTTTCTCTGAAAAGACTTCTGAGGTCTCAATCTTAAAGAACACTTGGACAGGATAATTCATAATGCATAAGTTATAGAACCAGCCTAGGTGTGTATTAGTTGAATGGATATAAAATGTGCTATATATAAACAATGGAGTTTTACTCAGTCATAACAAAGAATGAAGCATTGTCATTTCCAGAAAATGGTTGGAACCGAAGAATATCATTCTAAGTGAAACTCAAGCAATTAAGGAGTGAAAATATTCTCTTAAAGGTAAAAAGCTGGAGAGAAAAAAAAAATGGAATCAATATAAGGGAAAACCAACAGAGTAGAAAAGAGGGATTGAGAGGAAGGGAGAAGGAAAGGACATGGGGAAGTACTAGGAAATGAAATTACCAAATTTAGGTTATGTCCATGTCCAGCTATACAACAATGAATCCTGCCTTTGTAATATAAGTATAATGCAGTAACTTAGAAACAATACTAACAGCAGAAGAGAGACCAATAGAGTAGAGCAAGAGGATCAGGGGGACAGAAAAGGAGAGGGAAAGAAGAGATAATGGGAAATGAGATTGATCAAGTTATATGCATGTATAATTATATAATTATATATAATGAATCTCACTATTAGATACAATTGTAATGCACCAATAAATAAGAAAAAAAAAAAAAGAACACTTGGACAAGATAAGCAAAATACCGAGAAAGAAATAACATTTTTACAAAATCCTGCTAACCTTCTCCACATGTGTTGTAAAGAAAGTAAGCAACAGTCTTTGTATCTAAAGGGCCACAGGACCCGTAGTGTTTCAAAACAGTGGATTAGCTTGTTGTCCTGTCTAGTCTATGGGCAAAAGGTATCCTCCATCGCAACAAAAGACTTCCAGGCACTTGAGCAGAAAAAAACGGGGGCTGCAGTGCCTCTGGGTGTGACAGAGACCCACCCTCGAAGAATGCTGTTGTTGGGCCAAGCAGGAGGATAACCTCTCTCTTCATAGGCCCTCCTCACCTTTGCCTCAATTATTAATTTCATTTTCGAACGAAACCCCACCTTCCAGACGAGGTCCTAATTACAGGTACAGAAGAAAGAAAAGGTGTAAACGCTCAGCGTATCCTTATCTCTCGCGAGAGCTCGCCGAGAGCGAGGAGTTTCTGTGAAGACATCGCGAGAGGACTGGGAGCCGGGGGCGGGGTACGCCGTGGCCCCGCCCTTCCAGAGCGCGGGCGCACCTTGGCGGGAATTTTGCCTGTTTCCGGTTTAGATCCCATGAACTCCGGGGCGGTAGAGGTGATCTTGGGGAGCAGATCTCCGGGACTGCAGGTAAGGTCAGGTACGACGGGCACCGTGGGGGAAGGGGAGTCGTCGGGGCCTTGTTGCAGCCTGATGCTCCGGACGCCGGCTCCGCTCACCCACTGCTTGAGTGCCGCTGGTGTGTGTCTCCTACACGCGTTAGAAGGAGTGGTGCCCAGGAGCAGTTGCCCGGTGTAATTTGCCCCAGCCTGCAAGGGAGCTTTCTCCACCCTGCCACCTGGATACCGGCGGAGTGAGGTTTAGCAACTTAGGAGAGGGCGCACGCAGTTCGAGGCGGGCTCAGAGCTGAAGCTGGATCCGTTTTGCAAACATTTCCCTGTCCCAGCCGGCAGAATCCGACAAGGAAGGCAGAGTTTACAACAGTGCCACACAGCCAGTCGGGGGAGCCTTGGTCTGACAGCCTTGATCTGGGTTGACATGGCGGGGTAGGAACCTGGGGAGGGTAAATTTTTTTTTTTTTCTTTGTGCTATGGAGTGTTTTAGGAACTTTCTAAGGTAACTCCTAATCTTTCGGCTCGTTTCACTTTCAGGAATCTTTTTACAACTTCTCTTTGGAGCCTTAATGGTAATCATAAGGAAACACAACATTTCAGGACATGAAGTAAATAATGGATGATTGTTATGTTGCGTCGACATTCCTTACTGACAGTTTAGAGTTGGAACTGGGGACAGAATGGTGCAAACCCCCTTCCTTTTCCTGTGCTTTTGACAACCGAGGACTAGGACAAAATTTTTCTGGAGAATCCTATCTTGCTAGTGGAGCCCTTAAACGGTAGGTTAAAAAAAAAAAAAAAAGTAAGAGACTGTTTATCCCTTATCTGATTATTCATCAGTTTGTTAGGAATGTTTTCATTTCAGTTTATTATAAATTTTGGCATTTGCCCAACCGTGTTTTGTAAATAGGCTTATTGTATCAATAAGGATGCAAATTAATTAGTTCTGTTGTTGGCTTCCTGGTTAGAGCACACCTAAAAGTATTTTGAGTATTAAAGAGGAGTTCCTTGGAAACTGATGTTCTTTTACCTTACTGCTACCTACCCTGTGGGGTGGGGAACTGGGCACTAACTTATCTTTTAATCAAAGTGAATTATAAAACACTAGGGCCTTTTAAAATGGTATTTCCTTTTAGTGACTATAATAGTCTAGCTTTTTTTGATAATTTTTAAGCAAGGCATACACATTTCTGTTGCCACAGTTACTTCAAATCCTATCTATACCTATGGAAGTCATGGACTTATTTTTGCTCTGATCAGGTATATTCATATTACAGTAAAACTACATTCTTGAAATATTTTGGCAGTACCTACTGAGGGAATTTCAGTCATCAAGGAAATAATTTTTGTTGATTTTATATTTATACCTTATTGGAGACCTTAAAAGAGATTCCCCAACTTGGATTATGCTATTCCCTAGATAAACATAATAACTTTTGACTGTTTTAAAAAGTTAAATGTTGCCCCAAGGAATGAAATATTACAACTGAAAATCACTAGTAAAGTCAGGCAAGAGTGTGTGCCCTTGAATCCTTTTAGATCTTTAGCTGTATTTTTAAGTTTTATCACCATGCAAGAATGAAATTTTAGTACAATCTGGCCATAGTAATCCAGATATGTAAGGTGCCAGTGCATTTCCTGACTTATTACATGTCATGAATAATGTGAATTCAAATAATGTGAAAAAGGACATGCTATATTATGACATTTAGCATTGATGAGATTAAATCAGGCTTTTTTTTATATATTTCAGATTAATTTTGAATCTCGATCCTTTACCAACAAATTTTGAAGAGGATACAGTGGAAATATTTGGCATTCAGTGGGTTACCGAAACAGCATTAGTGAATTCATCTAGAGATCTCTTTAATTTATTCAGGTGTGTGTGTGTGTGTGTGTGTGTGTGTGTGTGTATTTAACTCCCTATACGTGTAGATGGTGATCAGTTTTGTGAGTTACATTGCTGGGTGATTTCTGTACTGATTACAAAAACATCAGTGGAATTGTGCTTGTTGCACACTTTATTTTCTTACTAATAACAGTAGTTAAGCAGTAATGCTGATAGACCTTTATTTTATTTATTTATATGTGGTGCTGAGAATTGAACCCAGTGCCTTACGCATGCCAGACAAGTGTGCTACCACTGAGCCACAGCCCCAGCCCTGGAGTAATAGTTTTAATGGTTGCTTTTTATTGATTTTTCAGAATCTTTGTTTGTAGTTGACATGTTTGTAGAAAACAAATAGTTAAGCTTTGAACCATACTGTAAATTTTGGAAGAAAAATTAAAATCCTTTATTACTTAATAGCCAAAGTCTTTCAATGAACTTTTGAGAATAAACTCAGACTTTCCAAATATGTCTTTGAAACAGCATAGTAAGAATGTAATTAATTCTCTATTTAGGCAAGATTTTTTAAAAAATACTTTAATGAAAAGTTTCAAATATACACAAAAATAGAATAGTATTATCAACTCCCATATACTCTCATTACAATAAGCATCAAGATTTTATCACATTTTTTCTGTCTTATCCCCTCTTCTTTTGTACAGTATTTATAAATAAGTTTTAGGTATCATGCCATTTCATCCTAAAATACTTCATAATGTGTTTCTTAAAACTATGGTTGTTTCATAGTCAAGCCTCAAGGGTTCCTCCTGCCTCAGCCTCCAAGTAGTTGGAATTAACAGGTGTATACCACTGTGCCTGGCTGGGATTTTTTTTTTTTTTTTTAAACTATATGTCATTAGTACAATTAGCAGGATTAAATTAGCTGTTCATTACATATAACACAGTCTGTACTTAGATTTTAAGATTATTTTAAATCAAATCAGTTGTGCTTATTGCTCAACTTTAGGGCAAAGTATCTAAAAACACATTAAAAATGTATATATGGGGGCTGGGGATGTGCTCAGGCGGTAGCGTGCTTGCCTGGCATGCGTGCCGCCCAGGTCCGAGCCTCAGCACCACATACAAAGATGTTGTGTCCGCTGAAAACTAAAAAATAAATATTAAAAAATTCTCTCTCTCTCTCTCTCTCTCTCTCTCTCTCTCACTCTCTCTTTTAAAAAAAAAAATGTATATATGGTACATTTAAATGAAAATGAAGAGGTCCTGAATTCCCCTCTTATTCCATAAGACCTTCTAAAGAGATATTGTATCTGTGCCATGTTGTGTGTTTTATTGAGAGAATAGGCTGAATGAATCTTTGTAATCTCGACATAATTTATGAATATGGGCTAATATTTAAAGAGACTGAAGGCAAGTAGGAAGAATAGCAAGAGAAGGTGAATATCAGGAAATCAGAGGGAAACGAATATGGCTTTCCATGATAACTTCAGTCTGCATAATTCAAACTACTTTTTTCAAACTACTGCATTTTTCAAACTACTATATAATACAATGTAACATTTTCTTATAAAACTGTTGATCTAGAATGTTTTATGTATCAAACTTTCTAAAGATATTAACTGTATTTCATTGAGAGCTGAGATACTTGAAATAATTTCTGAGATTCATGTACCTTTTAATACACCTTTCTGAGATTTCTGAGATCTGTGCATCTTTTAATTTTTGGAAGGTCAAAGGTGTGTTTTCTGTTCTTTAAAAAATTTTGCTATCTAAATCTGACTTTTAATAAACACTCACAAAATGTTAAACATCATCCATAACTAAATTGTATTAAAGCTATTTAATAGGCATGGAAACATTGTCTGTGTAGTTGTTAAATATGCTTTAAGTTATACTAAAATTAACTCTCTCTTTACCATTTTTAAATTAGGCAACAGCTATACAACTTGGAAACCTTATTACAGGTCAGCTGTGATTTTGGTAAGTTAAAGTGCATTTAGTGGCAAAAAGGAATGTGGTTCCATTGCATGAATTGCACATGGGTCTGTAAGAATGTAATTGGGATATCATAATATGAGGGATGTGTTGGGTTAGAAATTCATAATATAGTGAATGCAGAATTCAGAAAAAAATATGACATTTACATTTTGTTATGGTTAAGGTTTATAGCATTTTTTTTTTTTTCAAATGTGTAGGTCTTAAATGTAAAACTGATTTAAGGAAGCTAAACTTCTCTGAAGTGAATTACTACTTGTTTTGGAGGTGTTGGGTGGGATGGAGAACTAAACAAGAAATTAAAAGTAACAAAATTCTGCTTTCTCCTTTTTTTTTGTCTTTTGGCATTTAATGGATTACTGACTTAAGGGGGCTTGGTATAGTTAAGGTACTAAAGAAAATTGAAGGTCAATATTGTTTTATTACAGGCTAGCTGCTTTTCCTTTCCAACATTTTTAGTGCATTGTAGAATTCTAAGTTGTGACTTTGTGATCAGCCTGGCTCTGAACTTAGCTAATTGCAGATCTCACACCAAGTAATAGTTCTTACCACAGCAAGATATTGTGATGATTAAATCCCTTAACACATGTAAGACCTTAGCCCAGTGTCTATCATTAGTGATGCTCAGCTACCAAAGATGACCAGAATATGCTTTTAGTCAAAGAGAGGTTTATTTGCTTATCAAAGCAAGGAAAATGGAAGTTATGAAAGCATAAAGTTTTAGGGAGCATGGAATGAATAATACTTTTTGTGTTTACATCAGAGTTTATGTGAGAGTGAAAAATTTAGAAGGGATGAAATCACAATGTGTTTTAAAAACTATGACGAATAATGTAAATTTGACTTCAAAACATCAAGGGATCTGCAAATCAAAGGATTTTAGTGAAAAGAGCAAAAATAATACTTTTACTATCTAAAATGAATTGGATTTAGGGACGGTGTTTATTACCTAAGATTATTATACTATATACTTAATAACCTAAAACCACTACAGACAGCCCTTTGTGTCTGTGGGTTCCACATCTGTAGGGGAGGGGGGAGGGCAGATTACTACACTATTTTATATCAAAGATTTAAGCATCTGCAAATTTTGGTATTCACAGTGGGTACTGGCAATAATCCCTGCAGATATTGGCTTATGGCTATCTTTGTTTGAGTGGTTATTTTTCATGCTGACACTTTGGTTCTTTTTCTTGATGTAAAAAAGTTCTTAATGACAGACTTTTTTGGAAGGCTAGCAGTATTAGAGATAATCCATAGATCAAGTGGTCCCTGCCAAGCAGTATGTCACAACATTGATAATAAATTTGTGCAGCTAGCCTTGGCCCTCAATTCTTCCCAACTTTTATGTGGGAATCCTTCCTGCCAGTGCCTAAAGTGCTGCCCTCTTCCTTACCTTTCCAGGGTTGCTTTCTAGTTAAGGGAGCACATATTCTCTTGATTATCTCAAATTTAATTTTTTTATCTCTAGACATTCCATTTAGATTTTTTTCAATATCTTTGATTTCTGTCCTTAAATTTTTTTTCCATCTATCTTGCATATGTGGATTATGTGTGTAATCACTTTGTAAGTTAGTTGACTGCTGATTCTTTCATCACTTTCATTTCTGTATCTCTTTGTATTGATTGGTTTTTCTCCTGGTTCTGTGACATTTTTCTGCTTGGAATATCTGTTTAATACTGTTTTATTGTATAATGTACATTACGGATTTTAAATTGCTACTTTTTATATTTTCTTACATTCCTTTGTCAAATTTGTTCTGGCTTGCTATTGAATACTTGTAATCCACTGACTCTTTTTGAAGTTTGTTTTAAATTTCATTAGGGCTTTTAAAAAGCCCCCTTTAAGCTAGATGTCATGGTGTATGCCTATAATCCTAAGTTCTCTGGAGGTTGAGGTAAAAAGATTCCAAGTATTAGGCCAGCATGGTCAATTTAGCAATACCCTGTATCAAAAAAAAAAAAAAAAAAAAAAAGGATGAGAGGACGGGGATGTAGTTCAGTGGTAGCAAGGCCCTGGGTTCTTCAATCATCAGTACTATAAAAGCAAAAGAAAATCCTCCTTGAGGTAAATGCTAATGTAGCATAGTAAATTAACCTAGTGAATCTTCTCAGTATTCTTTCTGGTGACTGGTATTTTAAGAGGTCTTTTATTTTTTTCTTCTTGCTGGTGGGAACTTGATCTGTTCACTTGTGTAAGCTTCATAGGGAAATGTTTTCTGGTGTTTTTCTGTGGCCTTGGGTAATTTTTTGTCATCTTTGAACAGATTGGTACTTAATCAAAGAACCAAGGGAGACCCTTGCTGCATTTTTTAGAGGGGTTTAAATAGGCTTCTTTCTCCCTAGGTACTTTTTCCCTGTAAATTTAAATTTTTCTTAACTCAGATCTCATCTCGATAGTGCAACAAGTGGGCTCTCTCTGGGCTGTCTCCCCTGTCCCACACCCTGGAAACTCTTTATATGAGAAGCCAATGCACTCATGGATTTCACCTTCTTTCTGAGATAGCGATCTTGTGTTGTCTTATGTGCAATGCCTGAAAACTTATTTTATGTTATTTTTATGGTTATTTTTTAAGTTTACAGTGGGAGATGGATAAATAATCCTATTACTCCATCTTGCATGGATGTAAAAGTTCACAGCAATTATTGTTAGGCGGTACTGCTTTTAGAAGCTGAGAATTGTGAAAATGAGGAATGTCTTAGTTCCCTTTCTGTAGCTATAACTGAGTACTGCAGACTAAATAATTCATGAAAGAGGTTTTTTTTAGGTATGATTGTAAAAGCTGGAAAGTTCAAGATCTGGCAGCTGCATTTGGTAAGGGCCTCATGCAGCATCCTAACAAAGTAGATGGTATCATGGGCACATTTAAAAGAGGCAAAACGTGAGGAGTGGCTTTGCTATGTAGCAGCCCACTATCCTAGTAATTAATCCAGTTCTTCAACAATGAGAACACTCTCTGTGAGATAGCATTCATTCCTCTTAATGATCTATCACCTCTTAAAGACCCCTACCTCCCAACACCACCATGCATTTTGGAGGGAACAAACTGTCTTCAAAGTATGGTGAGGATATGACTTTTATTGGTGAATTGGAGATTCACCTAAGTGCTGATTAATATGTAAGTATTTACACAACAACTTTATACTTATTGTCCTATTAGTTTTGCCAAAGTAGTGGGCATGGTTTTTTATTTATTATTTGAACTCAAACTTAGAAATTTTGTTCTATGTTTAATTTGTTGTCTATAATTCTCATCACATTTTCTCTTATTTTGTTTAGTGATTGTTTCTTACTTATTATAGTGGTAATCAGTGTTTTACATGTAGTAATTACCTAGATAATTCTTACTGATATAAAGGTTAAGGTAAGTGAGGGAAAGAGCATGGGTCAAGGTTGGGAGAAAGAAAGGAACTATTTAAAGGTCATTTGGGGCCTTATAAATCATTGGTTTTAATTTCATTCTAAGTATAGTTGATAGCTTTTGGTGGTTTTGATGGAGTAACCAAAAATAATATATTAATTTTGTACTTGGATTAAAGGGAGGCAAAGAAGGATGTGGGAAGACTTGTTAGGGGTCCTTTTGTAGTGGATTAAGGTAAATAGATTATAGGGAAAATGGACAGTTTGAAGGTGTATTGTGTTGTAAACTAAATAGGGCTGATGGATTGGTCTGAGGTTAAAGGAAATGAAAGAATTAAAAATGATATAGGCTACTGGTGGTATCATTTAATGGAAGGGAAAAAATGTACACAGCATGAACTGATTTTGGAAGCCATCAAAAGGTATATTATTTGTAATGTAAGGGCATGCTGTCAGACAGTAATGTCTATGTATAAATGTTAGGCAATTTAGCATTCAAGGTCTGAAGTATAAAGGAAAAGTGTGTGATATAGATAAGACTTTTGGAGTCAATATCATTTATTGATAAAGGAACAGATAAGATCATATAGGTAGGAAGAGATGTAAAGAGAGAAGGAGAATTAGTACTGAATCCTGAGGAGACCTCATATTAATAGTAGCATTGAGAAAGAAAGATCAATCAGTAAAGAAGAGTTAGGAGAAAGGACACACAAGAAAGAAAGAAGACTGGCAGTATGTAGGCTCAGTGAAGCCAGTGCAACTTCAAAGGCAAGTTCCTGAGGACAGGTAATATCCATTAGATCAGGCAACACAGTTGCTGATCTTTTTAAGAGCAGTTGTGGAGGCATGAGGTGGGGGTGTGCAAGAATCACAGGAATCAGCAGAAAAAGTTACTGGGAGGGAGAAGGGGAATTGCATGGGAGATGGAAGAAGACCATCATTGTTATACAAAATACATGTATGATGATGTGAGGGGGGAAAAAAAAGAAATGTGTCACATTAGATTGGGTAGAGAGAAGTGATGGGAGGGGAGAGGGGGGTAAGGGGGGATAGGAAGGGCAGCAGAATAAAGTAGACACTAGTATTGCTATATGTATATACGTGTCTGTATAACTAATGTGATTCTGCAACCTATACACTTGGAAAAATGAGAAATTATACCCCATTTGATTCAAATGTATGATATGTCAAGACCATTGTATTGTCATGCGCAACTAATAAAAAAAAAGAAAAAGTTACTAGACCAAATTACTGCTGGTGTAGCCTGTAAAATTTTTCTTCACTGCTCACTGGTAATTGTTTAAGCTATAGTTAACATTGTTCATTTTGGTTTCAGGGAAGATATCAACCCTACATTGCAAAGCAGATAATATCAGGAAGCAGTGTGTCATATTTCTTCATTATGTTAAAGTTTTCATCTTCAGGTAGGATGACAGATGAGTATTTTGATTAATGCATGAATTTTTATGGGTATATTTATCCAGACAGTGGTTATTTATTGTATCCAATTACTTTTTAGATGCCTGAAAATACAGGATGCTGAGTCTTATGTTCCTGTCCATCCTTATGAGACTTTGGAGGCTCAGCTTCCCTCAGTGTTGGTTGATGAACTTCGTGGATTACTTTTGTATATTGGACACCTATCTGAACTTCCCAGTATTCATCTGGGAGCATATTTAAATCAAAACCAGACTAAGGTTTGATTTGTTTCATTTAAATTTTAAATTCTCAGACTTTTTTCCTCACAGGGAATATTTATTCCAGAATGGGAAAAATCAGTCAATGTTACAACCCTGGTACAAACACTGCATGAGATTAGATCCTGGTCCCCTCTTTATTAATTAGTTCAAAGCAAGTAATGTCTTTGCTTCAGTTTCTCCACCTATGTAAGTTGTATAATTTCCTAAAATTATTGGAAAATTCAAATAAATTAATATGCATGAAGGGCTTAAAAATAATTATTGTTTTTCCTGTTCATGATAATATAGAAAAAGTTGCAAAAAGAATCTCTGTCTCTAAAATTTGTTTTATCTTCCTCATTGATAAAATAATAAGTTTTAATGAGTTTACATTGAGATTCCCTGAACTCTGAACTCCTTCTGTTATATTTTACTTCATCAATTTGAGTAATTTTTTATTTTTCAGAAAATATGTCTAATGTAAGATACAAAATGTAAGATATAATTTTTTATGTATTTCTGTGAAATCATACCAAAACTCCAAAGAGTTCACACTTTTTTTTTTTAAATCAGAGATTAGTTTATTTAATAATGAAGGAAATAGAGTTCCAACTGAATTCATAGGTTAATATGTCTAATCCATAGAAAACAAGTAAATAATTGCTTTTAGTTATATAATTTAATACAGCCATGGGTAAATTGTGGAAGGAGGACTATTCCCCGCCCCCATTTTTTTTTGCCTTCTATAAATTGCACTGGTTATTATTTCTTGGATATCCATCAAATGTTAAGAAAATAAAAATGAATAATTTATCAAGCAGCAGAAATAGATGTTTGTGCACAAGGGTCCTCATTCTAGATTTTGCCTTTCATAGACTTTTTAATTAGGCAGATTTGAAAACAGGTTGTTTGAAGCTCAGAAGACTGAATTTTTAAACCATGGGACCTTAAAGTCTTCAACAAATAAACAAATCACATACTGAAATACTGTTCTTCTGGAACAACCAGAAATCTTAGAAAATAAAAAAAACAACTTTTAAGACTTTATATTTAGTATTTTTTATCAATCTTGCATGTGAATAGTCTTATTTTAGGTAGCATTTCTAATTGAGCATCTGTCTTTTATTGTTTTTTATAAACTTAATATGTGAGATATTATTTATTGGGTGTTATATATCACAGATATTTTCATCCATTTATTTTTTCACCAATTAAGCTGACTTCTCAGGTAGATCATTTAAGTTGTATTTATTGATTATTTTGTAGTGTTATCTATGGTGTTGTTAAGAAATATTTTGGTTTATACATTTTTTTTAACATGTGTAATGAGGTGGGAAATCTTACTTTAATTTCTTCAAATGGGTAAGTCAACAACCCTATCTTACTGAATGATCTATGCTTTCCCCATGACTTGAGATTGTATATGTAACTATCTCTTTCTTCTTATTCTTGCTATTTTTTTATCAATTTTTGTGCCAATACAGTTTTATTAGTCTTGCATTTTATTTTGTTTGTGTATATGATAAAACAAGTTGCTTCTGCATCATTCTTACCTGATGTTCTAATTAGAACTTGTTGTGTCATTGTATTTATCTTTATAGTGGTGCTCAGTGTAGACTAGATGAAGGTTATTGAGAACCCAGTGCAGCACAATGGATAAAAATTCTGGCTTTAGAGTCAGATAGAATTGCATTTGAATCTTAATGCATAAATTAGGAGACAAATTTTTCCACCTCTTTCATCTTCCACTTCTTAAAAAAAGATGACTATAATGTCTACATGGTAGTCTGAAGCTCTTTTTTTTAAAAAAAAAATATATATAGAAGTTTTTGGGTACTCATTACATTAAAAACTATATTTGCTAGCTAAATTCCAAAACAAAGTCATGAAAATGTTTCTAAAAATTCTTTGACTGCCTTACAACTTTAGTAGAATTGGACATTGGTTGCAGGGAAGATTCTACAAATCTATTGAGCAGCCTCGAAATGGGTCTAAAACCAATGGTTGAAAATATATCCTGCTTTCAATTCAAAGATCTTCATTGAAAGAATACTCCAATGAACAATGCAGATTTTCCCTGAGTTTTTGAGTAGTGGTAGGTTAACTGGTTCTTTACCCTTGTGTGTATGGCGGAATATTTTGAAATACTACAGAGTACTTAGTAAAGTATTATGAATTTTCAATTGTACTGGATGATGTCGTTCACAGCTTTTTCCTCCATCATGGCATTTATTACATCTCTACTTAGATATCCATTGGATGGCTTTAGAGATTCTTCACATGCTGGGTGAAAAATTTAGTAAGTTTTTGGGTTTTTGATTTATTTCTTTTTTAGACATCTGAACTTTCATTCCTTAAGTCATAAGTATTGTCTGATTTTTATTTTAGAAAGTTAAGTAGTAATCAAAATAAATAATAAAAGTTATAATCCGTTTTCCCTGAGTTAATGCAGGGAATAGGTTGGTCTATTTATCTTTCCATATTCACTATATTCACTATCTATTGGTACATGTATATAAATTCACAGGTAGGATTGGGTTTTTGCTTTAACTACAGATAGTATCATCACTTTTCAGTGTGGTCTTTGATTTAGCAGTTTTATAGAGATCTGTTTATGTTACTACATATAGTTCTGCGTATTCATTTAAAGATCTACTGTACTTTATTGAACCTTGTCTACTTTTTAAACATTTAAGTTATTTCCATTTATTTTATATTATATATAATATGTCACTGAACATCCATATACACATGTGTATGCATACACATATTTTAATCTATGTGCACATTAGTCTATAAAATAATTTCTTAGAAGTAGAGTGGCACATTGGCAGTTAAATATTATATATGCTGCTCTTTTTTGTTGTTGTATAGTAAGTCGGAACTAATAGGTTAACTATGAGTGAAACTTTACTACATATTCTTGCCAGTAGAGGACATTATTAATTTTTTTGGCTAACTAATACATGGAAAGTTATATTCTCTTTTGAATTTTCTGGTTACTAGTGAAGTTGAATACCTTTATATAATTTTATTGTCTGTTCATAGTTGTTTTATTAATTACCTGTTATCTTTTAAAATTTTCTTACTATTTTAGTAGAAGTTAATATATAAGTAATAATTCTTTATTTCATATGTTGCCTATTTATTTCTTAATCTTGGTGGTTTGCATTTTAGGTTAACAACCTGTTATTTATGTTGTAATGGTATGCATAACCTCAATATCTGCTTTGCAATTTATTAATAGACTTAAAAATTTTTAACATATGTGTGTGTGTATACATGTGTGAGCATGTATAAACAAACATACAAAAGTATACACAGATTTATAATTTATTCTCATGGGGACTCTGTATTTCACATATTTTCTTAAAGCAATACAGAAGTGAACTTGCTGTGATAAGTGCAAATTTTGCTTGTTTGTTACTTTAGTTTGGTCTATGGCCCATAATGATTGCATGTGGTCAGCTTATCAGTATTTGTTAAAATAATAATGTTTTAGAAGTTTTATTGATCAGAAAGGTGGGTGAGAGCTGTGCATGGTGGTGCACACCTGTAATCTCAGTGGCTCGGGAGGCTGAGGCAGGAGGATTGCAAGTCTAAAGCCAGACTCAGCAAAAGTGAGACGCTAAGCAACTCAGTGAGACCTTGTCTCTAAATAAAATAAAAGATAGGGCTGGGGATGTGGCTCAGTAGTCAAGTGCCCCTGAGTTCAATCCCTGGTACCAAAAAAAGAAAGAAAGAAAAGTAGGTTAAATTTTTCTCTCTTGTTTTTAAGTGATGTAGCTTTAATGCTTTTTAAAGATAGACTTTAGGGGGAAAAAAAGAAGCTTATTAAATTTATATAGAAGTACTGAAAATATTTGTTGTGAATGTTTATTAATGCTCATAAAAGAAAGTTATTGTCCTCAAATGTAACTTCTATTTGCAAAAAAAAAAAAAGAGTTTACAAGCTGTATGCATCATTTTTTATATAAAGGGGTACACACTCTTGCTTTTCTAAATTACTAAAATCTGTAGTTTTAAATATAGTTTATTTTTTTATTTTTCAGAAAAAGTTATATATGGACATCAGTTTGTCAGTTTGGCAGGTGAAAATTTAACCAATGTCAGCTTATTTGAAGAACATTGTGAAAATCTTTTTTGTGATTTAATAAGCCTATCAATCAACAGGTATGATAAGGTAATACTTTAAGAAGTACTTGTTGTTTTGGTGCTTAATGGTAATAGTTTATACTTATTGCAAGTGGTTTGATCTATAAAAACTTAATCTGTAATAGTTTGATTATTAATTCTCCTAATTTTATATTTAGTTACTATTATCTGGGAATTAAAAGGGAAATTACTTTTTAACCTGTACATAAATACATGAAAATTGTACATATTAATATAGTAACATGTTTCCATACTTTCATATAGTGTGTTTAAATGAGGTTAAACCATCTCTCTCCTCATTTATCATTTCTTCATAGTAAAAGCTTTCAAAATCCTTTCTTCCAGCTTTTTTAAATGTACAGGACATTATTATTATGTATGATTACCCTACTGTACAGTAGCACACCAGAGCTTGTTCCTGTCTGACTGTAACTTAGTATATACTGATGAATATTTCCTCACCTTCCTTCCACTTTCTCTCCACAGTTGCTGGTAACTACTTATTCTCAACTTCTATGAAATAACTTTTGTAGATTCTAAATATGAGTGACATCTTTTTATGCCTGACTTATTTCACTTAACATAATGATCTTCTGTTTAATCCATGTGGCAAATTACAGGATTTTATTCTTATCTGTTGCAGAATAGTATTCTTTGTGTATAGGTACCACATTATCTTTATCCATTCATCAGTTGAAAGTTTCTTGGTGACTTTTAATTGTGCTGCAATCAAAGTGGAAGTATAGATGTCTCTTCAAAATACTAATTTTATTTCCTTTGGTTATATATTAAGCGATGGAATTATTCGATTATATGATAGTTCTATTTTTTTGAAAACTTTACAGTGTTTTCATAATCACTATATATTTCCACCAACAGTATGCAAGTGTTCCCTTTTCTCCACATTCTTGCCAGAACTTATTATCTTCAGTCTTTTCTATAACAGCCATTTTTACTGGGGTGAGCTGCTATTTCATTGTGGTTTTGATTTTGATTTCCCTGATAATAAGTGATATTGAGCATTTTTTAATACATATTTTGAATGTTTTTTTGAGAAGTGCCTCTTAAGATCTGTTGCCCACTTTTTAATTAAATTGTTTTTAATATTTTTTAGTTTATTTTTATTTTTTTAAATATTTCTCCTCCTCTGGTCAAGAATAAATAAATGAAAATAAGATGTTTAGAAAAATGTCTGTAAATTTAACTTGTATTCAAATAGAAGTTCTATTCATTTATTTTTTATTTATTTGTTTATTTTTTTTATTGGTTGTTCACAACATTACAAAGCTCTTGACATATCATATTTCATACATTAGATTCAAGTGGGTTATGAACTCCCAATTTTTACCCCAAATGCAGATAGCAGAATCACATCGGTTACACATCCACAATTGTACATAATGCTCTATTAGTAACTGTTGTATTCTGCTACCTTTTCTATCCTCTACTATCCTCCTTCCCTTCCCCTCCCATCTTCTCTCTCTACCCCATCTACAGTAATTCATTTCTCTCCTTGTTTATTTTCCCATTCCCCTCACAACCTCTTATATGTAATTTTGTATAGCAATGAGGGTCTCCCTTCATTTCCATGCAATTTCCCTTTTCTCTCCCTTTTCCTCCCACCTCATGTCTCTTTTCAATGTTAATCTTTTCTTCCTGCTCTTCCTCCCTGCTCTGTTCTTAGTTGCTCTCATTATATCAAAGAAGACATTTGGTATTTGTTTTTTAGGGATTGGCTAGCTTCACTAAGCATAATCTGCTCTAGTGCCATCCATTTCCCTGCAAATTCCATGATTTTGTCATTTTTTAGTGCTGCGTAATACTCCATGGTGTATAAATGCCACATTTTTTTTTATCCATTCATCTATTGAAGGGCATCTGGGTTGGTTCCACAGTCTAGCTATTGTGAATTGTGCTTCTATGAACATCGATGTGGCAGTATCCCTGTAGTACGCTCTTTGAAGGTCTTCAGGGAGTAGTCCGAGAAGGGCAATAGCTGGGTCAAATGGTGGTTCCATTCCCAGCTTTCCCAGGAATCTCCATACTGCTTTCCAAATTGGCCGAACCAATTTGTAGTCCCACGAGCGATGTACAAGAGTACCCTTTTCCCCACATCCTCGCCAGCACTTGTTGTTGTTTGACTTCATAATGGCTGCCAATCTTACTGGAGTGAGATGGTATCTTAGGGTGGTTTTGATTTGCATTTCTCTGACTGCTAGAGATGGTGAGCATTTTTTCATGTACTTGTTGATTGATTGTATGTCCTCCTCTGAGAAGTGTCTGTTCAGGTCCTTGGCCCATTTGTTTATTGGATTATTTGTTATCTTATTGTCTAATTTTTTGAATTCTTTGTATACCCTGGATATTAGGGCTCTATCTGAAGTGTGAGGAGTAAAAATTTGTTCCCATTATGTAGGCTCCCTATTTACCTCTCTTATTGTTTCTCTTGCTATGAAAAAACTTTTTAGTTTAAGTAAGTCCCATTTGTTGATACTTGTTATTAACTCTTGAGCTATGGGTGTCCTATTAAGGAATTTGGAGCCCGACCCCACAATATGTAGATCGGAGCCAACTTTTTCTTCTATCAGACGCAGAGTCTCTGATTTGATATCAACCTCCTTGGTCCATTTTGAGTTAACTTTTGTGCATGGGGAGAGGAGAGGATTCAGTTTCATTTTGTTGCATATGGATTTCCAGTTTTCCCAACACCATTTGTTGAAGATGCTATCCTTCCTCCATTGCATGTTTTTAGCCCCTTTATCAAATATAAGATAGTTGTAACTTTGTGGATTAGTCTCTGTGTCCTCTATTCTGTACCATTGGTCCACCCGCCTGTTTTGGTACCAGTACCATGCTGTTTTTGTTACTATTGCTCTGTAATATAGTTTGAAATCTGGTATCGCTATACCGCCTGATTCACAATTCCTGCTTAGAATTGCTTTTGCTATTCTGGGTCTTTTATTTTTCCATATGAATTTCATGATTGCTTTATCTATTTCTACAAGAAATGCCGTTGGGATTTTGATTCGCATTGCATTAAACCTATAGAGAACTTTTGGTAATATCGCCATTTTGATAATGTTAGTTCTGCCTATTCATGAACAGGGTATATTTTTCCATCTTCTAAGGTCTTGTTCTATATCTCTCTTTAGGGTTCTGTAGTTTTCATTGTATAAATCTTTCATGTCTTTTGTTAGGTTGATTCCCAAGTATTTAATTTTTTTTGAGGATATTGTGAATGGAGTATTTTTCCTAATTTCCGTTTCAGAAGTTTTGTCGCTGATATACAAAATGCCTTTGATTTATGCGTGTTGATTTTATATCCTGCCACTTTGCTGAATTCATTTATTAGTTCTAGTAGTTTCTTTGTAGACCCTATTGGGTCTTCTAGGTATAGAATCATGTCATCTGCAAATAGTGATAATTTAAGTTCTTCTTTTCCTATTTTTATGCCTTTAATTTCTTTCGTCTGTCTAATTGCTCTGGCCAGTCTTTCGAGAACTGTATTGAATAGAAGTGGTGATAGAGGGCATTCCTGTGTTGTTCCAGATTTTAGAGGGAATGCCTTCAATTTTTCTCCATTCAGAATGATGCTAGCGTGAGGCTTAGCATAGATAGCTTTTACAATGTCAAGGTAAGTTTCTGTTATCCCTAGTTTTTCTAATGTCTTGAACATAAAGGGATGCTGTACTTTGTCGAATGCTTTCTCTGCGTCTATCGAGATGATCATATGGTTCTTATCTTTGAGTTTATTGATCTGGTGAATAACATTTATTGATTTCCGTATATTGAACCATCCTTGCATGCCAGGGATGAATCCCACTTGATCATGGTGCACAATTTTTTTGATGTGCCTTTGTATCCGATTCGGCAGAATTTTATTGAGGATTTTTGCATCTAGGTTCATCAGAGATATTGGTCTGTAGTTTTCTTTCTTTGAGGTGTCTTTGTCTGGTTTCGGAATCAGGGTGATGTTTGCCTCATAGAATGAATTTGGAAGAGCTCCCTCTTTTTCTATTTCCTGAAATAACTTGAAAAGTATTGGTATTAATTCTTCTTTAAAGGTTTTGTAAAACTCTGCTGTATACCCATCTGGTCCTGGGCTTTTCTTGGTTGGTAGTCTTTTGATTGCTTCTTCTATTTCATCCATTGATATTGGTCTGTTCAAATTGTGTGTGTCCTTCTGACTCAGTCTGGGCAAATCATATGACTTAAGAAATTTATCAATGTCTTCACTATCTTCCATTTTATTGGAATATAGGTTTTCAAAATAATTTCTAATTGTCTTCTGTATTTCTGTAGCATCTCTTGTGATATTGCCTTTTTCATCCCGTATGTTAGTAATTTGAGTTCTCTCTCTTCTTCTCTTTGTTAGCATGGATAAGGGTCTGTCGATCTTGTTTATTTTTTCAAAGAACCAACTGTTAGTTTTGTTAATTTTTTCAGTAGTTTCTTTTGTTTCAATTTCGTTAATTTCCGCTCTGATTTTAATTATTTCTTGCCTTCTGCTACATTTGCTGTTGTTTTGCTCTTCCTTTTCTAGGGCTTTGAGATGAAGTGTGAACTCATTTATTTGTTGTTTTTTCCTTTTTTTGAGGAATGACCTCCAGGCGATGAATTTCCCTCTTTTTTTTTTTTTTTTTTTATTGGTTGTTCACAACATTACAAAGCTCTTGACATAACCCACTTCATACATTGGACTGAAGTGGGTTATGAACCCCCAATTTTACCCCAAATGCAGCTTGCAGAGTCACATCGGTTACACCTCCACATTTTTACATAATGTCCTATTGGTAATTGTTGTATTCTGCTACCTTTCCTATCCCCTACTATCCCCCCTCCCCTCCCCTCCCAGCTTCTCTCTCTACCCCATCTACTGTAATTCATTTCTCTCCTTGTTTATTTTCCCATTCCCTCACAACCTCTTGTATGTAATTTTGTATAGCAATGAGGGTCTCCATTTCCATGCAATTTCCCTTTTCTCACCCTTTCCCTCCCATCTCATGTCTCTGTTTAATGTTAATCTTTTCTTCCTACTCTTCCTCCCTGCTCTGTTCATAGTTGCTCTCATTATATCAAAGACGACATTTGGTATTTGTTTTTTAGGGATTGGCTAGCTTCACTAAGCATAATCTGCTCTAGTGCCATCCATTTCCCTGAAAATTCTATGATTTTGTCATTTTTTATTGCTGCATAGTACTCCATTGTGTATAGATGCCACATTTTTTTTATCCATTCATCTACTGAGGGGCATCTGGGTTGGTTCCACAGTCTAGCAATTGTGAATTGTGCTGCTATGAACATCGATGTGGCAGTATCCCTGTAGCATGCTCTTTTAAGGTCTTCAGGGAATAGTCCAAGAAGGGCAATAGCAGGGTCAAATGGTGGTTCCATTCCCATCTTTCCCTGGAATCTCCAAACTGCTTTCCAAATTGGCCGCACCAATTTGCAGTCCCACCAGCAATGTACAAGTGTACCCTTTTCTCCACAGCCTCTCCAGCACTTATTGTTGTTTGACTTCATAGTGGCTGCCAATCTTACTGGAGTGAAATGGTATCTTAGGGTGGTTTTGATTTGCATTTCTCTGACTGCTAGAATATGGTGAGCATTTTTTCTTGTACTTATTGATTGATTGTATATCCTCCTCTGAGAAGTGTCTGTTCAGGTCCTTGGCCCATTTGTTGATTGGGTTATTTGTTGTCTTATTGTCTAATTTTTTGAGTTCTTTGTATACTCTGGATATTAGGGCTCTATCTGAAGTGTGAGGAGTAAAGATTTGTTCCCAGGATGTAGGCTCCCTGTTTACCTCTCTTATTGTTTCTCTTGCTGAGAAAAAACTTTTAAGTTTAATTAAGTCCCATTTGTTGATTCTTGTTGTTAACTCTTTGTGCTATGGGTGTCCTATTAAGGAATTTGGAGCCCGACCCCACAATTTGTAGATCGGATCCAACTTTGTCTTCTATCAGATGCAGAGTCTCTGGTTTGATATCAAGTTCCTTGATCCATTTTGAGTTAACTTTTGTGCATGGCGAGAGAAAGGGGTTCAGTTTCATTTTGTTGCATATGGATTTCCAGTTTTCCCAACACCATTTGTTGAAGATGCTATCCTTCCTCCATTGCATGCTTTTAGCCCCTTTATCAAATATAAGATAGTTGTAACTTTGTGGATCAGTCTCTGTGTCCTCTATTCTAAACCATTGGTCCACCCGCCTGTTTTGGTGCCAGTACCATGCTGTTTTTGTCACTATTGCTTTGTAATATAGTTTGAAATCTGGTATCGCTATACCGCCTGATTCACACTTCCTGTTTAGAATTGCTTTTGCTATTCTGGGTCTTTTATTTTTCCATATGAATTTCATGATTGCTTTGTCAATTTCTACAAGATATGCCGTTGGGATTTTGATTGGCATTGCATTAAACCTATAGAGAACTTTTGGTAATATCGCCATTTTGATGATGTTAGTTCTGCCTATCCATGAACAGGGTATGTTTTTCCATCTTCTAAGATCTTCATCAACTTCTCTCTTTAGGGTTCTGTAGTTTTCATTATATAAATCTTTCACCTCTTTTGTTAGGTTAATTCCCAAGTATTTTATTTTTTTTGAGGATATCTTGAATGGAGTGTTTTTCCTCATTTCCGTTTCCGAAGATTTGTCGCTGATATACAGAAATGCCTTTGATTTATGCGTGTTGATTTTATATCCTGACACTTTGCTGAATTCATTTATTAGTTCCAGTAGTTTCTTTGTAGACTCTTTTGGGTCTTCTAGGTATAGAATCATGTCATCTGCAAATAGTGATAATTTAAGTTCTTCTTTTCTAATTTTTATGCCTTTAATTTCTTTCGTCTGTCTAATTGCTCTGGCCAGTGTTTCGAGAACTATATTGAATAGAAGTGGAGATAGAGGGCATCCCTGTCTTGTTCCGGATTTTAGAGGGAATGCCTTCAACTTTTGTCCATTCAGAATGATGCTGGCCTGAGGCTTAGCATAGATAGCTTTTACAATGTCAAGGTAGGTTCCTGTTATCCCTAATTTTTCTTATGTTTTGAACATAAAGGGATGCTGTACTTTGTCAAATGCTTTCTCTGCATCTATCGAGATGATCATATGGTTCTTATCTTTAAGTCTATTGATGTGGTGAATAACATTTATTGATTTCCGTATGTTGAACCATCCTTGCATCCCAGGGATGAATCCTACTTGGTCATGGTGCACAATTTTTTTGATGTGTTTTTGTATTCGATTCGCCAGAATTTTATTGAGGATTTTTGCATCTAGGTTCATTAGAGATATTGGTCTGTAGTTTTCTTTCTTTGAGGTGTCTTTGGTTTCGGAATCAGGGTGATGTTGGCCTCATAGAATGAGTTTGGAAGAGCTCCCTCTTTTTCTATTTCCTGAAATAACTTGAAAAGTATTGGTTTTAATTCTTCTTTAAAGGTTTTGTAAAACTCCGCTGTATATCCATCCGGTCCTGGGCTTTTCTTGGTTGGTAGTCTTTTGATGGCTTCTTCAATTTCATCCATTGATATTGGTCTGTTCAAATTGTGTGTATCCTCCTGACTCAGTCTGGGCAAATCATATGACTTAAGAAATTTATCGATGTCTTCACTATCTTCTATTTTGTTGGAATATAGGTTTTCAAAATAATTTCTAATTGTCTTCTGTATTTCTGTAGGATCTGTTGTAATATTGCCTTTTTCATCCCGTATGTTAGTAATTTGTGTTCTCTCTCTTCTTCTCTTCGTTAGCATGGCTAAAGGTCTGTCGATCTTATTTAATTTTTCGAAGAACCAACTTTTAGTTTTGTTAATTTTTTCAATAGTTTCTTTTGTTTCAATTTCATTGATTTCCGCTCTAATTTTAATTATTTCTAGCCTTCTGCTACATTTGCTGTTGTTTTGCTCTTCCTTTTCTAGGGCTTTGAGGTGAAGTGTGAGCTCATTTATTTGTTGTTTTTTTCTTTTTTTGAGGAATGACCACCAGGCGATGAATTTTCCTCTTAAAACTGCTTTCATTGTGTCCCATAGATTCCGATATGTTGTGTCTGTATTTTCATTTATCTCTAAGAATTTTTTAATTTCCTCCTTTATGTCTTCTGTAACCCATTGATCATTCAGTAACATATTGTTCATTTTCCATGTGATGTAGGATTTTTCCTTCCTTCTTTTATCATTGATTTCCAGTTTCATTCCATTATGATCAGATAAAATGCATGGTATTATCTCCACCCCTTTATATTTACTGAGGGTTGCCCTATGGCATAATATATGGTCTATTTTTGAGAAGGATCCATGTGCTGCTGAGAAAAAAGTATATCCATTTGATGATGGTTGATATATTCTATATATGTCAGTTAAGTCTAGGTTGTTGATTGTGATATTGAGTTCTATAGTTTCTTTATTCAATTTTTGTTTGGAGGATCTGTCCAACGGTGAAAGAGGTGTGTTGAAGTCACCTATAATTATTGTGTTGTGGTCTATTTGATTCTTGAACTTGAGGAGAGTTTGTTTTATGAATGTCGCAGCACCATTGTTTGGTGCATAAATATTGATAATTGTTATGTCTTGTTGGTGAATGGTTCCTTTTAACAGTATATAATGACCTTCTTTATCCCTTTTGATTAACTTAGTCTTGAAGTCGATTTTATTCGATATGAGGATGGCCACTCCTGCTTGCTTACGAGAACTGTGTGCGTGGTATATTTTTTCCCATCCTTTCACCTTCAGCCTGTGTATGTCTCTTCCAATCAGATGTGTCTCCTGGAGGCAGCATATTGTTGGATTTGTTTTTTTAATCCATGATACCAGCCTATGTCGCTTTATTGGAGAGTTTAGGCCGTTAACATTCAGAGTTACTATTGATATATGGTTTGAACTTCCATCCATGTTTGAATGTTTATCCTTTTTTTTTTTTTTTTTTAATATTTAGTTTGTTTCTCCGTGATTATCTTTCCCCTCGCCCTCTGTCTTTACTGAGGCACTTCCCACTGATGGTTTTGGTTATTGTTTTTCATCTCTTCCTCGTGTAGTGTTTTGCTCAAAATGCTTTGCAATGCAGGTTTTCTGGCTGCAAATTCTTTTAGCTTTTGTTTATCATGAAAGATTTTTATTTCGTTGTCGTATCTGAAGCTTAATTTTGCTGGATACAGAATTCTTGGTTGGCATCCATTGTCTTTCAGTGTTTGAAATACGTTGTTCCAGGATCTTCTCGCTTTCAGTGTCTGTGATGAAAAATCCGTTGTCAACCTTATTGGTTTACCCCTAAATGTAATCTGTCTCTTTTCTCTTGTAGCTTTTAATATTTTCTCCTTGTTCTGTATATTGGATAGCTTCATAACAATGTGTCTTGGCGTTGGTCTACTGTGATTTTGTGTGCTCGGTGTCCTGTATGCATGTACAATTTGTATATTCGTTTCCTTTTTTATTTCTGGAAAGTTTTCTGTAATTATCTCATTCAGCAGGTTATTCATTCCCTTGGCATGAATCTCTGTGCCTTCCTCTATCCCGATGACTCGTAAGTTTGGTTTTTTTAAGTTATCCAAAATCTCTTGGATGTTTTTCTCGTGATTCTTAACCAGCCTATCTGAGTTGGCTAGACTCTTTTCAAGTTGATATATTTTGTCTTCATTATCTGACGTTCTGGCTTCTACTTGCTCCACTCTGTTAGTGATACTCTCGATTGAGTTTTTAATTTGGTTTATCGTTTCCTTCATTTCTAGAATTACTGTTTGATTATTTTTTATAATCTCTATCTCCTTATAAAGATGCTTAACTTCTTCTTTTAGCTGTTTATGTAACTCATTCTCAATGTGTTCTTTCGCTGCTTGAATTTGCTGTCTCGTATCCTCTTTGAGGTTCCATTCCATCTGTCTAAGGTGTTCCTTGAGGTCTTTATATGACCATTTTTCTGATGACTCTAGGTCCTCCTGAGTATTTAGGCTGTCCTGCATTGCTTGTACTCCTCTTCTTCCTTGCTTCTTGAAGCTGCTCATGTTGCTTCTTGTTCTGGTTGACTGCTAGGTTACTGTTATTTTCCTATAAATTTATTTGATGCTAGGGAGGAAAGGTATTAGAAGGGAAGGGAAGGAGTCACTAAGGAGAATGAGAGTAGGCAGGTAGAATTCAAGGAAGGGGGGATAAGAAAAATGAAAAGACAAAAGAAGAAAGAAATAGGAACTAAAAAAGAACAAAAATTTAAAAAAATATTAATAATAATTAAAAAAAATAAATAAAATTGAGATTAGAAGAGAAAGAAGGAGAAAAAAAAGAGAAAAGAAAGAAAAAACAAGATTGAAAAATGAAGATGAAAGAAAAACCCCAATCAATCAAAAAAAAAAAAGAAAAAAAAAAACAATAAAAAAGACTAATAAATGCCGTCTTAGAGTTTGATTAATTTCTCTTCCACTAGGTGGCGCTGTGCCCCCCAGGTCAAGTCTTTCCCGTCAGTACGCGGGAACCAATCACTGTGCAGCAGCTCCTCCCAGACTGGGCGAGTCTCCAATCCTGAGTGCCTAGGGCCTCCTCTTGTGTCCAAACACTTCCACTTTTCCTCTAGCCAGGCCCCTCTCACCACAATACTGGCTACAGGCCGGGTCTGCTGCTCCCGGGAGCCCTGTTTTCATGAACGACTGGGCTCACTCCTCCAGATTGCCATTCCCTCAGACCCTAAGCTTGTAGAGCTTGGTGCTGAGAATCCTCAGCGAATTTTGCTTGCCCTCCTGTAGCCACACCCCCGTAGCTGGTGCAAGAGACCTCAACAGCCATCCCTGGAGGGAGCGGCAGTCCCGCAGCACCTCTGACTCCCTTGGGCTGGCTGTAGCACTCTCGGGAGAGCTGGGAGGGGCTCTTAAGGTTTCCCTGATGCGTGGGGAGGGAGAACCAGGAGACCACACACCTTCTGCAGCAGGCTTCAATGAATTTATCTCCTCCGCCGCAGTCCTGCCATGCCAGCCCTCTGTCACAGTGGTGTCCTCAGCAAACGGCTGCAGTTCGCCTCCCCCTGCCGGGCGACCAATGCCTCGAGCGGGTCCCCACTGTCTCCCAAGCCCCGCCTGGACCCTGCGGCCACTACCCACGAAGGCCCGGCAGGCATCCACCTCCGGGGAATGAGAAGCGCTGACCAGCCGCCTCAGCCGGATAGCTTAATGCTGAGTCGCAGCTGTCTGTCTTAGCTTTTCAGACGCGGTGGTGCGGGGCACGGAACAGGAGGGGCTTACTCACTTCCCGCCGCCAACTTTCTCCTCTCGCTATTTCGGGATGATGGCGGGGTGCTGGCTCACTCTCTCCGGTGTGTCTCTGCTTCGAGCTCCCGCGCCTCTCTCCGCCGCGGTTTCTACAGCCGGCGCTGCCCTGTTCGCTCTTTCCGCCCCCGGCGTTCCCGGCTTCTAGCTGCACCGCGGCCCGGTCCGTGTCTTTATGGCTCGTGGCACCCGGGGCCGGGGAGGCGACGGCCTGACTCCGGCAAGTATCACAGTCCCCAGGCCCCGAGTCCCGGCGGCCACACACCGACACTTCTTATAGACCTACCAGATCCCTGCAGGACCCCTCTTCATGGAATTCTGCTAGAAGTTCCTCAGTGTGAAGACTGCCGCTGTTCCAAAGGGTCTTTTTGATCCCGTTAGTGCAGCGACATCAGAGTCCCTGCTTCCTCCTCGGCGGCCATGTTCCAACCCCCTCTGAATTTCCCTCTTAAAACTGCTCTTTCATTGTGTCCCATAGATTACGATATGTTGTGTCTGTATTTTCATTTGTCTCTAAGAATTTTTTGATTTCCTCCTTTATGTCTTCTGTAACCCATTGATCATTCAGTATCATATTGTTAATTTTCCATGTGATGTAGGATTTTTTCTTTCTTCTTTTATCATTGATTTCCAGTTTCATTCCATTATGATCAGATAAAATGCATGGTATTATCTCCACCCCTTTATATTTACTGAGGATTGCCCTATGGCATAATATATGGTCTATTTTTGAGAAGGATCCATGTGCTGCTGAGAAAAAAGTATATCCACTTGATGATGGTTGATATATTCTATATCTGTCAGTTAAGTCTAGGTTATTGATTGTGATATTGAGTTCTATATTTTCTTTATTCAACTTTTGTTTGGAGGATCTGTCCAATGGTGAGAGAAGTGTGTTGAAGTCACCCATAATTATTGTGTTGTGGTCTATTTGATTCTTGAACTTGAGGAGAATTTTTTTTATGAATGTCTCAGCATAAATATTGATAATTGTTATGTCTTGTTGGTGAATGGTTCCTTTTAACAGTATATAATGTCCTTCCTTATCCCTTTTGATTAACTTAGTCTTGAAGTCGATTTTATTTGATATGAGGATGGTCACCCCTGCTTGCTTACGAGGACCGTGTGCATGGTATATTTTTTCCCAACCTTTCACCTTCAGCCTGTATATGTCTTTTCCAATCAGATGTGTGTCCTGGAGGCAGCATATTGTTGGATTTGTTTTTTTAATCTATGTTACCAGCCTATGTCGCTTTATTGGAGAGTTTAAGCCATTACCATTTAGAGTTACTATTGATATATGGTTTGTACTTCCTGCCATGTTTGATTATTTATCTTTTTTTTTTTTTCTAATTTAGTTTGTTTCTCCATGATTAGCTTTCCCCCCGTCCTCTGTCTTTACGGAGGCACTTCCCACTGATGGTTTTGGTTATTGTTTTTCATTTCTTCCTCGTGTAGTGTTTTGCTCAAGACGCTTTGCAATGCTGGTTTTCTGGCTGCAAATTCTTTTAGCTTTTGTTTATCATGAAAGATTTTTATTTCGTTGTCATACCTGAAGCTTAATTTTGCTGGATACAGAATTCTTGGTTGGCATCCATTGTCTTTCAGTGTTTGAAATACGTTGTTCCAGGATCTTCTTGGTTTCAGTGTCTGTGATGAAAAATCCGTTGTTAACCTTATTGGTTTACTCCTGAATGTAATCTGCCTCCTTTCTCTTGTAGCTTTTAATATTTTCTCTTTGTTTTGTATATTGGATATCTTCATAACAATGTGTCTTGGCGTTGGTCTACTGTGATTTTGTGTGCTCGGTGTCCTGTATGCATGTACAATTTGTATATTCGTTTCCTTTTTTATTTCTGGAAAGTTTTCTGTAATTATTTCATTTAGCAGGTTACTCGTTCCCTTGGTTTGAATCTCTGTGCCTTCCTCTATCCCGATGACTCTTAAATTTGGTTTTTTTATGTTATCCCATATCTCTTGGATGTTTTTCTCGTGAGTTTTTACCAGCCTTTCTGAGTTGGCTAGACTCTTTTTCAAGATGATATATTTTGTCGTCATTATCTGACGTTCTGGCTTCTACTTGCTGCACTCTGTTAGTGATACTCTCATTTGAGTTTTTAATTTGGTTTATTGTTTCTTTCATTTCTAGAATTATTGTTTGATTTTTTTTATAATCTCTATCTCCTGATAAAGATGCTTAACTTCTTCTTTTATCTGTTTATGTAATTCATTTTCAATCTGTTCTTTCACTGCTTGAATTTGCTGTCTCGTATCCTCTTTAAGGTTCCATTCCATCTGTCTAAGGTCTTCCTTGAGTTCTTTATATGACCATGTTTCTGATGGCTCTAGGTCCTCCTGAATATTTAGGCTGTCCTGCATTGTTTGTACTCCTTTTCTTTCTTGCTTTTTGAAGCTGCTCATGTTACTTCTTGTTCTGTTTGACTGATGAGTTACTGTTTACTCCTATAAATTTATTTGATGCTTGGGAGAAAAGGTATTAGAAGGGAAGGGAAGAAGTCACTAAAGAGAATGAGAGTAAGCAGATAGAATTCAAGCAAGGGGGAATAAGAGAATTGAAAAGATATGAAAAGACAAATAATAATTTAAAAAAAAGAAAATTAAAATTAGAAAAAAGAATAAAGAAATTTTAAAAAATTTTTAAAAAATTAAAAAAAATATTTACAAAACAACAAAAAATGAAAATGAAAAAAAAAACCCAAATTAAAAAACAATTAAGAAATGCAGTCTTACAGTTTGATTAACTTCTCTTCCAGTAGGTGGAGCTGTGCCCACTGGGCCAAGTTTCTCCTCTCAATAGGCGGGAACCAATCCCTGTGCAGCAGCTCTTCCTCCCAGGCTGGGCGGGTCTCCAATCCTGGGTGCCTAGGGCCTTCTCTTGTGTCTAGACACTTCCCCTCTTTTCCTCAAGCCAGGCCCCGCTCACTGGTGATGCTCACCACAATATTGGCTATACACCAGGTCTGCTGCTCCTGGGAGCTCTGTTTTCATGAACGCCTGGGCACACTCTCCCTGTTTGCCATTCCCTTGGACCCTAAGTTTGTAGAGCTTGGGGCTGAGAACCCCAGAGAATTTGCTTGCCCTCTGGTAGCCACCCCCCGATAGCTGGTGCAAAGGACCTCAGTTGTCAGCACTGGTGTGAGCGATAGCTGGGAGTTCCGTGCCACGAGTCCCGCACCACCCTGATTCCCTTGGTCTGGCTATCGCGCTCACGGGAGAGCTGGGAGGGGGGAGGGGTCCTTAAGGTTTCCCTGCTGTGTGGAGAGGGAAGGCTAGGGGATTACACACCTGTTTTTGCTGGTTTCAATGAATTTATCTCCTCCGCCGCGTTTTGGTGACGTCAGTTCTCTGTCATGGTGGTATCCCATGCAAATGGTGATAGTTTGTTCCCTTTGCCGGGTGACCAGTGCAACGGGTGGGTCCTGACTGTGTCTCCCAAGCCCTGTTTCAATCCTGTGGCCACTGCCTATGAAGGTTCTGTTGGCATTTACTTCCGTAGGATCAGAAGGGCTGACCAGTTGTTTCGGCGGGATCGTTAGTGCTGAGTCATAGCGGTTTGGCTTCGAGAACCAGGGGAAGGAGAGCTTGAATCAAGAAGTTCTATTCAAATGAAAGGGTAGTCCTTTATTAATCTGTTATATTACTGCTAATGGATACCTAAAAGAAAACAAAACAACAAAAGTTATTTGACAAATTTAAAGAGAGGTTTTTGTTTGGTGATTTTCATAAAATGTCTAGAATTATGGGCAAATTGTATGTTTTTACTAAATTGCACCAATTTAGTAAATTACCAATTAGTGTTTAACAAAGATCATGATTTAAAGGTGCTTCAGACATGTTCATTTTCAAGTAGTGGAAATTTGTAGATTGTCAGGACTTGTTTTGGATTATGAGCTTAAAACCTACTTGTAGGAAATGAAGATTTAGAGAAATCAGGATTTGTAAGTTTTAAAAATTTTAGATTGTTTTATGCTTTTATTAATATCTTAAATTTAGTCTTTATAATTAATCATGTGGATCAACCAATATGCTATTTACTATTTTTTAACATTAACTTAGGTTTTCTAATGGACAAAAAATTATAAATATTAGTCATATACAATGATATTTTTAAACAAGTATACATTGTAGGATGATTAAATGGATGTAATTAGCATTACATCACATACATATTTTCTGTGGTGAAAACATGAATATGTTTTTCACTGAAGTCACTATGTTGGTTTATTTCAGTATTCTCTTATCCTTTCAACCCTTCATCACTCCCAGTTGCTGTAACCATCATTGTGCTTATTGCTTCTAAAAGTTCAGCTTTTTAAAATTTCTTATGTGCATGTGTGGTATTTGTCTTTCTTCGCTGAACATAATGTTCTCCACTTCATCTGTGTTGTTGCCAATAGCAGGGTTTCCTTTTTTAAAGAGTCAAATAGTATTCCATTTTATGTGTGTATTTGTATACACATACATAAATACATACCACAAATTTTTTTGTTCATTCACTCATTTATGGACACTCAGGTAGAAGACTTATTTTGGCTATTACGAATAATGCTGCAGTGAACATGGAAGTGCATATATTTCTATGACATACTGGTTTCATTTCCTTTAGATATTTACCAAAGATTGGGATTGCTGGATGCATAATTTTAAAATTTTGTATAAACCTCCATACTATATCCCATCATGACTATAATAATTTATATTTCAGAAGATGGAAGATGAGCCAGGCATGGTGGTGTGCGCCTGTAATCCCAGTGGTTTGGGAGGCTGAGGCAGGAGGATTGCGAGTTCAAATCCAGCCTTAGCATTGGTGAGGCACTAAGCAACTCAGTGAAACCCTATCTCTAAATAAAACACAGAATAGGGCTGGGGAAGTGGCTCAGTGGTTGAGTGCCCCTGAGTTCAATCCCCAGTAGCAAAAGAAAAAAAGAAAAAGATGCGTTCCTCTGATGATTAGTGATGTTGAACATTTTTTCCTATGCCTATTGGTCATTTGTATGTCTTCTTTTGAGAAGGATCCTTTGTCCATTTGATTATTTTCTTGACTTCTCTAGTTTCTAACCTATTTTGGATATTAACATCTCTTCAGATATATAGTTTGCATATATTTTCTCTTGTTCCATATGTTTTGTCATCACTTTGTTCAGTTTTATCTCCTGAGCAGATTATTCATTTTTAGTAAGTATATTTGTTTTTGTTGCTTGGACTTTTGTGGTCATATCTAAGAAATCATTGCTTAGTCCAATTCATAGAGCTTTTCTCATGTTTTCTCTTACAGTTTTAGGTCCTACATTTAAGTCTTTAATTCATTTGAGTTGAGTTTTGAATGTGTGAGATGAGGGTCTAATTTCATTTTTCTGCATGTGGATATACAGTTTTCCCAACAGTTATTTGTTATATATTCTGGTACCTTTGTCCAAAATTCATTGGCTGTAAATGAATATAATTATTCAGTTTTATTGCTCTGTTTGCTTTGTGTACTGGCACAGACTATTTTGATTAGTATATCTTTGTGTAGTATATTTTAATGCCTCTAGGGTTTTTGTTGTTGTTTTGGTTGTTTACTCAAGATCACTTTGAATATTCGTGCTCTTTGCTGGTTCCATACAGATTTTAAGATTGTTCTGTGTCTCTGAAATATGTGATTGAGATTTTGATAGGGATTTCATTAAATCTGTTGCACATCATACAATTGTTCACTTCCTTGGTTAAATTTATTCTTAAGTGTTTCTTTTTGCTAGCTGTTATGAATGGGATCATTTTGATTTCGTTTTCAGATAGTTTGCTATTAGTCTATAGAAACACTATGTGTTTTTGTATATTGATTTTGTATACTACAACTTTACTGAATTTATCCGCTCTAATTTTAAACTTTTATATATATATGGGAGCATGTCATCTACAGGCACAGATAATTTAACTTCTTCCTTTAAAATTTGAATCCTTTTATTTTTTTCTCTTTTTTAATTGCACTTGTTAAAAACTTCCACTAATGTTTTAACGGCTATTACTTGTTACCATGCTTTATGTAAGAGGTGTGTACCTAATGTGAAATACTGAATACGTTATGAATTTCAGTAGTCTAGATTTACTTGTAAATATAGTGTACATTGCATTAACTAGATTTATTTAAGATATTTTGTTACCGAAATTCTTAATAATTTGGAAATTGACTAATCTGTGTAAATACCTGATAATTATGTTTATTATGTCTTATAAAAATTTATCATGCTTTATAGTGAATCTATTTTCTAATATTTTCATTGAAAGTCTTATTTTCTTTATTCCTATTTTTTTTTTTTTTTCTTTTTGGTAGTGGTAGAAGAATTATATTTTGCTCAGTAAACAATGACCCTGAGGTTTAATATAGCCTAATACCTATTTTGTAAATTAGGTTTTTATTAGTAACACACTTCTTCCTATTTCTCTCACCTGTTATCTGTGGCTGCTATTGTACTATAATGGCAGATAGAGCTGAAGAGTCATAACAGAGCTTGTATTTCCACCAAAGTCATAAAATATTTACTATTTAACCCTTCTTGGAAAAAGGTGGTTGACCTCTGGACTAGATGCATAAAGCAGAGGTTTCTTTTAAGTTGAAATTAAAATCTACTGTGTAATTTTGTTTTAAAAAGGAAACTTATTTTAAAAATTAATGAAATGGTATTTTTCATAAATAATTTTATCTAACCAAGAATACATTTCTAAATCAATCTTGTAAAACAGATAGGTGACATGTAAACTTCTGTTGCTCTCTTATAAATAACCCATTTTGGTTCTGTTCTACAGGTTAGGCCTTCTGAAGCATTCATGAGTCATCATTGCCCATGTCCATGCATTAAAGAATTATGGATTCTTCTCATTCATCTTCTAGACCACAGAAGGAAATGGTCTCTTTCAGAAGTAAGTGGAAAAATGATGTTCAGTTATTTTTACTAACTTTCATGCTGAATTTATTCAGTCTTTTTAGCTAAGAAAATCTTACTAAGTTCCTTCTTTATAGGAAGATAGAAACAATCACCAAACAGCACATTGACTGAATACCAAAACACTGCTTCATTTTTAACTCCAAATTAATAATAAAGAAAAATGTGGAGGGCTGGCTCAGCAGTAGAGCACTTACCTAGCATGTGCAAGGCCCTGGGTTCAATCCTCAGCACGGCATCAAAATAAATAAATAGGGACTGGGGATGTGGCTCAAGCGGTAGCGCGCTCGCCTGGCATGCGTGCGGCCCGGGTTCGATCCTCAGCACCACATACAAACAAAGATGTTGTGTCCGCCGAGAACTAAAAAATAAATATTAAAAATTCTCTCTCTCTCTCTCTCTCTCTCTCTCTCTCTCTCTCTCTCTCTCTCTCCCCCTTTCCTCTCTCTTAAAAAAAAAATAAAATAAATAAATAAATAAATAAAGGTATTGTGTCTAACTACACCTAAAAACTAAATATTTTTTAAAAAAAGGAAGAAAAATATGCAAATACAAAATTTGACTCTTAAAGTTCTATTTTTATTATATCAGGAATATTTTATGTTAAATTATTTAATACCTTCTAGTAATCCAGAAAACATTTTAATCAGAAAATTTGTTATAACTGGAGGATATGGGGTGAAATAAGACATAAATTTCTATCACTTGGTTTTATAGTATTTTATTTCAGGAAGAGATGTATTAAGGGGAAAATAGGAAATTTTCTTTCATCTCATTTTGAGTCAGGTCTTCAGAGAAGGGCTTTATTTTACTTGAAGTATTATAGATTATTGGAAAAGAAAAAATATTTATAGGCAGAAGTGCACAAAACAATTCACTGTGAAATGACATTTAAAATGGATGATAGTATATGAAAAAGTACTTTGATTTTTCATGAATTTTTGAGCTTCCCAATTTTATACAATTTGGTGTTGGGTGCTGCTAATTTTAATAACAACTGTATTTTTGCAGATTGACACTTGCTATATTTAATTTTGAGTTATTTTAGCAGCAAATAAGTGTAAATATAATGTATTTCTGCTTTTGGGGGGGAGATTTTTCTTCCACTTTAGTTTGTCAGAGTTGATTTTTGCATTCTACAGTGAGATTTAAGTGTTACAGTCTCCACAACTTTTTGCTTTTGATTATTTGCCAGTTTTTTGTTTGTTTGTTTTTGATTCCTTTGACATAGTTAACATTTTTTTCTGTTTCTTACAATTTGTTTTACTTTGTTAAAAGAATTTTGTAATTTAGAGTTTTTCTTGTTTTATACAGTCTAGTCTTGAAATGGCAATCACATATAGCTAATGTGGGCATGTTTATCCTGTTGCCCAGAGTCTTTTTTTTTTTTTACATTTTTAAGACAAAAGATATTTAATTTTAAACATTAAGTAGCAGAAATTGCATAATCACATGTATTGTGTAACATAAATTATTTATACGCTCTTCATTTTATGTGGTAACTAGACTTATTTTTTTAAAAAAATGAAAGTCTGAGGTCATTTATTTTTAAGTACAACTAAAATAAGTTCTATGATTCACAGATTTTTAAAGGCTATTTTCTTTTCACACTCAAATTAGCAGTTTTCATTCATGAGGATAAGATAGTTTGAACTTCTTGCTAAAAATAATCGAATCATGCTGGATATGATATAATGAACATTTTAAGTGTGTTTGTCAGTGAGCTAGTAGAAAGTAAGAAATACTGAGACCAAATACTAAATATAGGTGGTAATTTAGGTAAGTTGAATTGTGAAATTGCCTTATAACTTTAGAAACCATTGCTGAATTCCATTAACTTGAACTTTGGCTTTCATGCGTTATAGTGAAAATAAGGAAATATCAGTCATGCACAAAAGAAATATTAGAAAGACAAATAAGCAACTGTTGGGATTGATGGGTAGAAATAAATTGCTGGATTGAAATTTAGTGGTGTAAGTCGTGAGTTTTCTATAAAACTGTAATGTATTTAGTAATTAGTAAGTGTTTTAAAACAGAACCGCACATAAAACAAGTTTTTTATTGATAAAAATATGAACACTGAGAATCAATGTATTTTTATTTGGATTTCTCTCTTTAGGTAATTCACATATGAGTAGTTAATTTGGCAGTAGCTCTAGGAATCTGGTTAGGGGAATGGAGAACTGAGAAAAGAAGTAAAGGGCATCTCATAAAGAGTGTATTACCAAGCAAATCAGTATGAGAAAATAGAGCTTGACCTTTGTGGGGGAACTCTGAAAAGCCAAGGGGCGACACAGAGCTCAGAGCCATGCCATTTGAGAGGAGGGGAGGGATGTTCTGACAGTTGAGATGGGTAACATTAATTCCCAGAAAATGTCCTAAGGCAAGAAAAGCAGTGGCAGATAGTTTGAAGTTCAGGGGCTGATTGGTGCTAAAAAGGTCTGAGATGACATAGGTGGATCAATTAAATATGTCTACTTGTGTATGTGTGCACCATCATATATATTTCTGATGTATATTAACTTACCAAGACATTTGAATGCAAGTTTTTATTTCTAAGATCATCAAGAGAATAGTAGACTATTTTACTTACAAGTTAGTAGTAGGAAAAATACTGAACCCAAGAGGAGATATTGGTAGGTACAGTAGTATACAAATAGAAATACAAAATAAGATGGTAGATTTAAAACTAAATTTTCTGGTCATTATGTTACCTGTAAATGGGCTACTAAAAGTCATATTTAAAAAATGTGTTGTTGGTACACTCTGTAAGCTATTTACAAAAGACATATTTAAAATACAAAATACATTAAGGTTGATGTTGATAGAAAAAAGATAAAAGATGTGATGTATTAAACTAATATTATAAAAAATTTAAGCTTTAGGACAAAAAAAGCACTAACTTATTTCATATTCCTAAAAGGCTTAATTTATCAGGAAGATAAAACAAATTTGAATTTTCTTGAGGCTGGTAACAGGGTATAAAAATAGAAATTGAACTTTAAGGAGATACTCATGATTAAAGTATTGAAGTATATTTCTAAATAATTCATACTGAAAGAAGAAAAAATGGAAATTGTTAAATATTTTAAAGTAAATAATAACTTTCTAGCAGTTAAAGCTTTAGGACTTTTAAAGGGAAATTCACATCTTTAGGTGCAACTGTTCTTTAAAAATCCCGAAAATTAGTGAACTAAGAATTCATCACAAGATGTTAGAAATAATTTCTTCATGACAAACCTAAAGAAATAAAAGGAAGGAAATAAAAATAAAGTTACGAAATCTATAACATCAAAGAGCATAATATAGCCAAAAATTGGTTATTCAAAATGATAGCTAAAACTGTTAGTCTTTCCTGAGATGATTACATAGTCAATACTAAAAATAAAGAATATGACTTCAGATTCTGTAGATATTAGAAAGAAATTTTCAAGAGGTTTATGCCAAATAACCTGTTATTTAAATTTTACATGAAAACCGCCCCTATCCCCAACACTCCCCCGTTCTCCCTTCCCCCCCCAAAATAGGGGAAAAAATTAGTAAACTTCTCTAAGTGTTTGAGAACAGTAAATTGGATAAATGGTTTATTACATAGTTATACACTGGAATATTCCATTGAACTATGGCAATGCTTGACCTCAGTAACAGAATATTGAGCAAAAGAAGCAAATTACTGAAGAACAGAAACAAATCATTTACAAATGTAAGCATATATTTAAAACTCAAGCGAAGCTAAACAGTATGTAATGTAGGCTTTATGTACTTGTGTGGCAAATATTTATAAGCAAGGGGATGCTTATCTGAAAGGATAATACTGTTAGAAAAGATGGTGTAACTGTAGGGACATGTAGAATCTTTCTAAAGTATTAGTTATGCTCTAATTCTTAACCAGAGTATTTTTAAAATTTATTTTTTAAGTTCTATATATTTGTTTTGTATTCTCATTTGGGTATATACCTCACTATTAATATGGAGGAAAAACTCTGAGTCAATAGGTGATTGAAATATTTTTCTATTTAACTGAATCACCTTACCTCTATTTCTATAGTCATTTTGGAACTGGTTGAATAAATTACTTAAAACACTGTTTGAAAAATCAAGTGACCTAAGAAGACCTTCTACGCCAATAATACAGTCCAGGGATCCATTAGGTTTTAGTTGGTGGATTATTGCTCATGTAGCATCGTTTTATCAGTTTGATCGCCATGGAGTCCCAGATGAAATGGTAAGATCTTTTATTAATTTATTTTTAACTTTTATACTGTCACTTAATATGTATTTTTTTAAGATGAAGAAAATAAGCAGAAACAACAAAAGTGAACTCATTCTATGGTAATAAATTATTTTTATCTATGCATAATGTTTCTACAAACGTGTTAAAAATTATAAGGTTTCTTTTTTTTTTTTTTTTTGTTACCAGGGATTGAACCCAGGGGCGCTTAACCACTGAGCCACATCCCCAACCCTTTAAAAAAATATCTTATTTGGAGACAGGGACTCAGTTACTTAGGGCCTGGCTAAGTTTCTGAGCTTGGCTTTGAACTCACAGTCCTCCTGCCTTGGCCTTCTGAGCCACTGTGATTACAGGTGTATTCCACAGCTCCCCACAAGGTTTATATTTTCATTGTTTGATTAAGGACAAAGCAATTTACAAAAGGCATGCTATCCAGTCCTGGCTCTCCTAAGTAATTGTGTGACTTTTGAATAAATTACTTAACTCTTTCTGTTCCTCTCTTCTCTCATCCTAAAATCATGAGTTTGAATTGTTCCAGAGGTTCTATCTAGTTCCAAATCTGTAAAAATGGCAGAGGGAAAGTATGTGTCTCCAGAAACAAAACTACTTGTTTTGTGGATAATTTAATACAAGTATTTCTTCAGAATAGCTTTTTTTTGTGGGGGGGGATATTGAGGATTAAACCCAAGGTTGTTCTACATTCCCACCACCCCCTCTTTGGTTTTTTGTTTTTGTTTTTGTTTTTTTGAGAGAGAGAGAGAGAGAGAGAGAGAGTCTTTTTTAATATTTATTTTTCAGTTTTCGGTGGACACAACATCTTTGTTTGTATGTGGTACTGAGGATCGATCCCGGGCCGCATGCATGCCAGGCGAGCGTGCTACCCCTTGAGCCACATCCCCAGCCCCACTTCTTTGTTTTTTTAAAGAGTTCTCATTAAGTTGCCCAGACTGGCCTTGAACTGGTGATCATCCTGCCTTAGACTCTAAAGTAGTTGGGATTATAGTCATATACCAATACCCCCAGCTAGAAAAGGATTTCTTTAGAGATGCTTTTCCTAAAGATCTTTTATCCTGCTTAGTAACTATGAAGTTTGCTTCGGATAGGAAGAAAAAGATTTTAACTACTCTGTTATTTTCTAGTTGTGGTCTACTTATAGACATTCTTTTGTAGTATTGCTTAAAAAGCTCTGTGACTTAAACCAGCTGATAGATATATTTATTTGAAGCCCTATTTGTATATATTTCGTTTGCAATCAGAAATTACATACAGCCCATCAGTTCCATAAAATAAACATCTAGAATCTTAAAGCCAGTGTGTTTGTATTTTTTAAATTGTTCTTTTTTGTAGGAATGATCCACAACAGTGGCTAGTTGTTAAACCTACCTGAGAATTTTTAAGATTTCAGACTTCTAGGTCTATTCTGGAGATCCTAATTCAGTAATCTGGTTTGAAATTTTAGAATCTTTATTTTTTAAAAAGTTGTTTGATTTTCATCCTCTTTGAGATATGAGAACCATGGCTTTGAATGTTTTTATGAAATGTATTCCTTGATGGCAATAACAGATTCTTTAGACACTTAATCGTAAGATATAACATTATCATTTATCTTGCTTTCCAACTCATTCTTCCAAGTACATATTCCTCATTTTAATCAGTGTATATAAATATGGTAATTAGCTAAGCACTTCTGAGTTCCTGTTGCTTGCTACCGTAATAATAGGTGCAAAACATGAAACAGATTATGATACCCCCTTGCTTTAAAAAACAGTGCTTTTAGTTTATTAATGCTTGCAGTAATACTTACTAGAATCAGTGGTATATTTCAAGAGTGGTTGATATTGATCCCCCAGATACTCCCAATGTGGTAGATAATCTAGCCATGTGAATATATATGTCATAACTATTAATATTGTAATGCTGAATTTCAGTGGTATAATCACTATACAGTTACAGTATTGAAACCACTCTTCCATTTTATACAGATAATTTTGGAGGAGATTTTGCTTCTGTTTGCACTGAATTATGTTAGTAAATTGTTTGTGTTTAAAAATAGCTCAACTTGTATCTTTTAGTATTTGTCAACAGTTCCTATGTAGTTTTCTTTTGCCAAGACACTTAATGTTTTTAAAAAAATCTTAATTCTTTAAGTTATGTGGAATGTTTTAAAAGGAAAGAGCCAGATTTATAACAAGAACATTTCATATGATACATGTAGTAAGGATAAGTAATGCATATTTGTAGATGCTTGTGTAAAATAAACCTTTTATTATATGAGTTCTCAGAGTTCAAGATATTTCTGAATTTCTTATAGGCTTTTAAAGAAAAACTCAAGCCTTTTGTTAGTAACAGTTTTCATTTGGTACAAAATGCATGTTACATTTATAACATTATTTAATATCTCACAGTGACTATTCAATTTTTAACATCAGTGAAGTGTTGTTTACCCATTTTACAGGTAAAGAAACTGAATTACACAGTGATTAATTATCACACTGTTTTATCACTTAGATAAACTTAATATTAGAGTTCTCCTAAGGATTGCCTCTTTAATAAATAGGTCTTTGGAAGAATAGTCTTTTTTTCTAGTTTTCCACCAACATTCCTAGTTTATTTCTGGTATCCCCTCATCCTATCTGATTAATTTTCACTCTTATTTTCAAAGATGTCTCTAGTTGGTGAATCAGATAACTCCTCATCTGAACAAAAAGGCATGTTGGTTTAGTCTTTAACAGGGAATTATATAGAATGTTAATTTGGGTCTGAAATATATTTGGATCATAATTTTGAAAATTACCTAAATTATTTTTTCTCCTTATGATGTGTTAGCATAGCCAACTATACTAGAGAAAAGGGTTGTGGAGTAAGCATGCTTAATTCAACTTAAAAATAATCTGATGTGGGAGAGGATATGAATAATAGTCATGTGTTCTTCACCAGAGAAATACCTCTAGTCTTCTGACAGCATCGGGATATTTCATTTTTTAAAATGTGAACTGATTTGCCCTTAAGATTAATGCAAAATCTTTACATCTTAAATAGGTTTCAGATGTGTTTAATTATTTTTTATTTTAAAAGTTTCTGTAGTTTGGCGTTTTGCTATATGTAGATTTAAATAACAGAATTAGCCAATTTCTTATCATAAGCCTATAAGAAAAATTTGGTATCTCACTTTGCATATTAGAAGCTTTAGATTTTCAAACATTCTGTTTAATGCTTTTCCTCTCAATCTAGATGAAAATGTGTTATCCTCTCACAATCCCTGTCATCTATTTTAAAACCAAATACAGTTAAAGAGGAAAATTACTTTTTGGTATTGCAGGGGTCAGTTTTAACAGTGCTTTGCCTGCCAAGAACATAGGGCAATCAGTCAGGCTAGCTGATGCTCGTATTTGAAACATCTGAAATGGCAACCAGATAAAAGGTGTAAAATGTAACCTTAAACTGAGAGTTGTACCCAGAATTTCAGTGTGCTGGAAGTGGAGATTGAGGGAATCGATTTTATATTCCTGGTGGGTTACTACCTATACTAAAACTTAAACGAGTATCTTAGCTTTAATGGTGGGGTAAAAAATAGCAAACACAGCTCCAAATTATCTCTCACCTGAATTAACTTGGTTTTTAGAAATAAGGCTATAGTGGTGTAACTTAGTATGTAGAAAAAAACACTATAGCAGTCCAATTTAAATATTTTTGTGAAAGAAAAATATGTCTCTCTTTGGTATATGTTCTCTTACATTTGATTTAGGAATGATATAGTTGCCAATTCTTTCTTTTTAGTCAATTTTTGTTTAGATCGTGGCCACAGTGTTGATCCATATTTTTGAAATTCCCTGGGTAAGAATTATACTACTTCTGTATAATTCTTGTGATTCAAATGGCTTGATAGGACAGAACAATTGAAATTTTGCTCAGTAACACTAATTGTGAAACTTCAATTATATCAACCCTGTCATGTTCCTGCTTACTTTTCTTTAGTAATAACATTTTCTTAATAAAAAAAATGATATAAAAATGAATTGCTGAATTCTGAGGGAAGCCTTGCTAGGAAAACAATCATTTACTTATGCATGGTGTAACAGGGAATATTGGAATCAGATCAACTTAGATTTGAATTAAGAGCAGAGTTTAACACAGTATATATATAAGTATTGATACAACAAAATGGTCTCCTTTTTGAGAGAGTTTTATGGCCAACTAGCAGGTTTCAGTTCTCAGTCTGTAAGACTGTCCTCATTTCTGATATCAGTTGCAAGCCTGGGGGTTTCCCAAACTATCCTCAGTTTTGATAATTTGCTAGAACTAACAGAAATCACTGAAAACTATTAAAATCATGGTTATTGTTTTTTTACAGAGAAGGAATATATATTCAAATCAGTTAAAGAAGAAGCATATACAGGCAGAGTACAAAATGTGGAGCTTCTTTTGTCCTCTCCCTATGGAGTCGGGACACATTAATCTCCTGGCATCAGTATATTGAAAGTACATAGTGAACGCCCATAGTGTCCAGGTTAGCTGACCCAAAGCCCCAAGAGAAGTCACATGTTGGTCTTTTGGGCATAGTAGACTATCCAATATGACTATGGCCTAATCAAGATGCTCCTAACAGGTTTAACATTCCAAGGGCTCGGAGAGTATCTCCCAGAGGCCAGATCTTCTCTTTGTAAAGGGCCAAAATTCTTTACTCCACATTCCTTCCTGATAAATACTTTTTTTTGCATTCACCTTACTTACATGAATGTATTTCAAAAAAGTCAGTAATTTTTTTGCTGAAAATAACTCATTATATTAGTAGTTGCTGTATAACAGAAATGTGGCAGCTTAAAACAACAATCATTATCTACACTTAGTTTTTTTTAAAATATAACTTTATTTATTTGTATGTGGTTCTGGGGATCAAACCCAGGGCCTTGCACAGGCGAGGCAAGCACTTTACTGCTGAGCCATAACCCCAGCCCCAACGCTTAGTTTTTGAGAGGCATTTAGGAGCAGCTTAGCTGAGTGATTCTGCCTAAGGATCTTTGAGGTTAACAGTTAACCTTTAAGCCATGGACTTCAGTCTCTGAAGATAACTGGGACTAGAAGATCCACTTCTAATCTCATGTTTTGGCAGTAAGCTTCAGTTACTCACCGTGAGGGGTCTCTTCATGGATGCTCATAGTATGGCCTTTCCCAGATCTAACTAGTCAATAAGAAAGTGTAGTTAATGTAGAAACTTTATTGTCCTGTAACCTTATCTTGGAATTGACTGTCACTTATATTGCTATTGGTAGTCTATTGGTGACAGAACAACCTGGTATGGTGTGAGGGGGAATTGACTTACTGTCGCTTATATTGGTATTAGTATTCTACTGGTGACAGAACAACCTGGTATGGTGTGAGGGGGAATTTCATAAAGCATGAATATCAGGAGGCAGCAGTCATTAAGGACCATTTTAGAGTCTGGCTACTATAGTAACTTTACACTTTTATTAAATAAATATTTAGTGATTTTCACATTTTATATGAATATTGTTCAGTTATTTAAAATCATAAATATTGCACATGCCTTATTTGTCATTTGAGTTTACCCCATACTCAAATGGTAGAGTAGGATGAGAGTCTGCCTTTAATCTTTAAGGCCTCTGGCCTTGCAGAAGTCTTAAATAATTTCATCCTTTTTTTTTTTTTTTTTTTTTTTCACTGTAATAATCTGGTATTTCCAAGGTGCTTTCTTTGCTTCTGGTTTTAACTGATGGCTACATATCTAAACCTCTAAGAATTCAGTGTCCCAACAAAATGTCTCCCAGGCTTTCCTATTGGAAAAGCAGAATTGTTTTCAGTTTCAGAAAGTCCCTTTTCGGTTTTTTCCCTTATTGTGGAGAGTATTCCACATAATTGAAGTTGCCTTATTTAATCATTGGCTAAATGAGGGTATTACTGTGTACGATTTTCTTTATTTTCTGTGTAATATTTTTTTGTTATTTTGTTTAATAAGGCAGACTGTCTCAGAGCCATTAAGAATAAAATTAAGGAAAAAGAATCTCTTGTGAATAGTTGGAGAATAGGAATGAATAGTTAGCATAAAAAACTTGGAAAAAAGAGTTTTTTCTGTTAGAGTATATCTGACAGCAGATTAAATATTTGTTAATATAATACTGTAGAAGCACGACTTTTAATGAAACAGCTACCAATAAGGTTTATGTTAATTAGAATAGTTGAAGATTTTTTTTCTTCCGAATCTTTCAAATCTTTGCCAAAATAATGTTAGATGTTCAAGAAATTGCAGTGATTTATAATGGTAGAGAAAATGTATTTCATACTCAATATACCATAATATTAAATATATGCATAATCAAGAGCAATATTTTGATGCAGCATTATTTTCTTCCTTTGTAGAGACAAATGGAATCAAATTGGAAATTTGTGGAAGAACTGCTGAAACAGTCCTTGAGTATTCAGGTATGCAATTAAAATGAGACAATTTGTAGACTTTGATCAATTTTTATAAGTTCTATTTATAAAAATCAAGCAAACAGTTAAAATGATTTTAATAATAATTTAGTTAGGGTTGTGGCTCAGTGATACAGTGCTTGCCTAGCATGTGTGAAGCACTGGGTTCGATTCTCAGCACCACATATAAAAAAATAAAATAAAGGTCCACTGACAACTAAACAAAATAATAATAATTTAGTTATTAAAAGTGTGAGATAAAATCATTCTGTGCAGTCCATCTCACAGTAGTTCCTTTTATGACTGTCCTTTAAAGATTTGTATTTTCAACACTGAAGTTGTCAGTTAAAGGACAAAGATAATTATCCTAGTTGGTGACTTTGACAAAATGTATTCAAAATAAGTGTTAGATGCTTCAGAACTATAAGCCATTCCTTGACTGTGTGATATCAAACTAGAAGACACGATAAAGGAGATAGTTAGTGGCATTGGAAATTCAGCTATATCCTCATCACAGCAGGAAGGTGACTTGCCTTGCTGAGCAATTTGTCTTACAGGCCTGAATCATATTCTAACTGATAAGGTCCTAGTTTCTGAGCACTCATTTCATACCTTATCATTCTTCTTTCTGCAGAGCTGTTAATGTAGTGCTTCATGGCCCAGAGGTCAGACTTGACCTCCTTTTAAACTAGTTTTAAATTTGCTATCACATCTTTAAACATGTTTTATTGTAGCTCTTTAAAGTTTTATAATATAAGTTGTCACTTATGTAAGAGTTTATGGAAAATTATAGTAAAGATTTTAAATTTGGGAAATAAATTAATTTTTTTATTTATGAAGATTGTTTAAAACTTGAAGAGGAATGAAGAAGAAATATTTTAATATAATACTGCTTTATATTGTTCTGTATATTTACAATAGACATTTTTGAAAATCATTTTAACTACTTGAAATATTTTTTATCTATTAGCTATTAACTTTTTAAGGTGAAACATAAATACTTTTAGTTTAGATATGCATATTATTTTATTGTGAGCTAAGAATTTTAACTTAGAATGCCAAAAACTTTGCCATAAGTAAGTTGTATCAGAAATGGTAGAACCATTATCCTTAGAATCTTTCTCTTAATTTTTACAGTGATAAAAGTTTTGGCTTAGTTATACTTCCTTTTTTTAAAAAAAAAAATTTCCTATTCCAATTTAATTTGGCTTTTTCTTTACTTTTTGAAAACAATGATTTAGCAACTCAAAAAGTTTTTTATGTATTTTTTATTTCAGAAATATAATCACTAAAGTGGGATTGTGAAATAATAGCTTTATAGTAATCATTGTCATTTGCATTGGTTAATTATTCAGTCTTTTTGCCTTAACATAGCTTAGTTAAAGCCAAGTAAAAAGAATTTCAGTGAAGTCTGGATAGTGTTATCTTTCTGTTACTATATCTGAGCCAGTAACTAGAAGCTTAATTTTTACATTAAGTTATTAACTACTTGTATCCTTTAAATTTCCTTCACCTGGACCTCTGTTATTATCATATTTAATAATTTATATACTTCATTTCAACTGTGACAGTGTATGATTTTATGGTTTTGTTCAGCCAGGTTTTAAGTTACACAGTATTTCTTAGGAGGCTATAAAAGTTTATATGTACGAATCAACAAAGAAACCCATACTGATCCTGCACAATAGGAAACAGAATTTGTCATCATCTCTGTTCTATAGAAAAGTTTGCTTTTTGTCTAAGATGTTGAAAGCCCTCTGTAAACACTTTTAGTTTCTTGAAAATTAATATTTTTTTCCCTTTGGATTTTGACTCCCTATAATTTTGATTTTGATTTTATTTTTCTGGTGCTAGAGAAAAATGTGCTTTGCACATGCTAACTAGTCATGTATTCTTCCACTGAACTGTGTCCTAATTTTGATTTTAAATAAAAGAAACTCATATTTGCTTAGAATAAGACCTCTTAAGTATAATGTGACACTCACAGTAGGATAAAACTTATTCTGACACTGAATAATGTTCTTTTACAATTTAGTGAGTATTTTAATCATGGCAATTGAAACTGTTTTGAAGATAAATATGTAATTCTTGAAAGAAGGTTAGGTCACCAACCATCCCACTTTGTGTTGGCCTGAGATTTCAGTGCCAAATTCAATAAAGCTCTTAGTAAACCAGGATAAGTCAGTCAGTCACCCTAGATGTAGGGGTACTACCACTAATCCAGGAATCTTTATAAATTTAAGTCTTGCATAAAATCAAAGTGATACCTTTCCTGTGACAGAAAGAGTCATTATAATATTTGGAAAGAAGTGGTCCTCTGGTTCAGTCTAGTATTCCTTCAATGTTGTTGTGTCTTGATTGCATCCAATTATATTCTATAAGTAGTATAGGACTACTTACTGGAGTTCTTGAAACCAATTTTGTGGTTGCAGTAGGTGGTCAAAAGAATAAATAATATGTTGGGAATAGAGCTATCAGTTTGATTATATCTGTTTTATCCCCATTCAGGTAAATTAAAGTCTGATAATACTCATGTACTTTGACACGATTTCCAACAGTGAAAAAAGTCCATTTGCTATGGGATGATAGGTTTGTTTAAAAAATATATACCTTCCAAATACACAACAATATTCTAGTAAAATTGATGAACACTCCTGTAGTTTTAATTAAGCAAATAATGTTTCAGATCTTTTTTTTCTAGCAAAAAAAGGATCTTCCTGAAGCAGACATTGAGCTTTAGATTAGTAGAAAGCATATATTATTTAATTTTACTTAATTGACAATTACTTACCAATTAGTATACATTCTTTAACTTAATGCTTAGAACAATCTTGAGTAGTGATAGTATTGTTTCCATTTTACACCCTAAGAGACTGAAGTCCGAAGGGGTTGAACAGCTTTCCAGGTTCACCCAGCTATTTAGGAAGTATTGGGATTAGGATTCAAATCTTCATATGCTTACTCCACTGTGAAATCTCAAAGCAATGAACTTGCAGGAATCTTAATAAAACTCCTTTTCTTCATTACTTCTAATTTAACATTTCTTCGATGTTTTGTGTTTCTTAAGTATATAGTGACATCATAGTAGGATAAAACTTATTCTGACACTGAATAATGTTCTTTTACAATTTAGTGAGTATTTTAATCATGGCAATTGAAATTGTTTTGAAGATAAATATGTAATTCTTGAAAGACGGTCAGGTGACCAACCATACCACTTTGCATTGGCCTGGGATTTCAGTGCCAAATTCAACAAAGCTCTTAGTAAACCAGGATAAGTCAGTCACCATAGATGTAGGGGTACATGTATATATACAATTAGTAATGTATTTTGGTTTCTATATCTGTTTTGGTCATATTTATGCAAAGCATCTATTTTCCATGATTGTTGTTTCCTTCTCTGATAAGTATATGATGGAAAAAGAAAAGAAAAGAAGCAATTAGTATACTCAAGTGTTTTCAGATATTCCTTCCAACCATATGTTAACTTTATTATAATTTTTAAAATAAATTCGAGCTAGCGTATCTGCTATTTCTCCTACTCCTACTCCTGAGTACTGTGTATTATTGCTTTACCTATGTGAATTTGAAGATGGACAATTCCTTTCTTTAATTTAATTTTAATGCTTTAATTTCTAAAGCATATACATACTTTTTTAAATGGAATTTTTCAAATTAGAGAAAATAGTTGAAAACAGGAATGGTTGAATATATAGAATGTGAAACTGTAAAACATATAACATGCTATCTGTAATTGACTATAGGCTAACAAAGCACATATTTTCTAAGTCACACTCAACTAATTGATTACCTATCCAACCACAGCTGTGGAGAATGGTATTTTTAAACCATTTCTTTTCATTTACATCTGCAGGCACTAGGAAGAAAAGGAGGAAAAATTCATTTCTTTCCCTTTATAAGTAAGAAAATAAATAAAATTGATCTCTTGGTATGCCATTTTTAATTTCTTCTTGATTGCATGTAGTACAAAGAACATGGGCTCTGGACTCAAACAGACCTTGTTTCCAATTTTGATCTTGAAATTAAAAAAATCTTGATCAAATTTGGTATTGACTAAATATTTGTTTCTTTTTCTTCTGTTTTTGGCATAGAATGAATGTTTTGTCTAACAAAGACTTTAGGGACATAAATCCTAGATCCTAACCAAGTGAGTTTGAGTAAGCTATTTATAAATTTGAATCCCAGCTTTTTTTTTTTTCCTTTTGAAAAATGAACATATTAAAACTGCTGGTATGAAATGTACTTGAACCAACACATGTAAAACATGTCTTATGATGCCGGATACATAGATATCATTCACTTTTGCTTTTCCCAAACTTCTTTTTATTGTTTCAGTATGTCTTTGTGGATTTTACATGGTAAAACAAGTTTCAGATGCCAAGTAAAACCCTTCAAAATGAACTTTGATAACCTACTTTTTTTATCTTGCAGACATAATAAAATTAGTATGCTTTTTTTCAGTTCAGTAGTATAAATAGAAACCAATATGATCCTAGATCTAGGTTTATGTTTTCACAATAAAATCAGAGAATGTTCATAGTGAATAAAATTTTGTCTTTTTTGGTTAAATGTGTTTGTTAGAGAATCCAGATGCTTTCTCTAAACCATACAGCTGATTGGTGAAAAAAAGCACCAGACATGAGTCTCAGTTTTGTTTATAAATATTTATGGAGGCTCTTTGGTAAACCCAGCAAGGTACTAGACCCTGGGGACATTATCATAGCTGCAGCTAGCTCAGCTTGGTGGAAGATAAACATTAAATCTAACAAGTGTTATGATATAAGTATGCAAGAAAGGTCACTGCCTAGTGGAGGATTAAGAACTTTCCTAGAAGTTTTGAAGTTTAAGGTATCTTAAAGGGTGAATAATTTAAGAGTGAAGGCCTTATCTAAAGAATCCTCTCATTGTTGTCTTTTCCCCTCATTTGTGACTCATTCATTGAAACATTTAGTACCAAGCTCACCACTTTCTTCTATACCCATCTACTATTTTGTTAGTAACCCAACATTATTGTATATAATCTGCCTACCCTCTCAGTGTCCTAATGTCCTTACTCCTAACAGTTTCTTCTATTTTCCTTACCTAGCTCCTCCCATGCTCATGCCCTATAGTTTTTCATTTCTGTTCTAGCCCATCATCATCAACATTTTCATTTTTCTGTCCTCTTCTAGGTCCTGACTTTTCTCTTTAAACAATATAGATTACACAAGGCTTTATTATTTTTAATTGATTTAAAAAAAATTTTTTTTAGTTGTTTATAGATCTTTATTTTATCTATTTATATGTGATGCTGAGAATCGAATCCAGTGCCTCACACATGTCAGGCAAGTGCTCTGCTGCTAAGGCCCAGCCCCATCCCACAACCCATTTTTCAGTCACTCCATTTTAAACATGTTTAATTAGTTAAGTCTTACTTGTTTTAAACTTGGAAAAGCTTATTCTTCCTGTTCTCTTATCTTCCCCACCCCTACCCAAAGCTGAATATTGCTGGAGAAAATAATCATTCTTACTGACTTGTCTGACTTTAAATTCTTCATTATAAATCTTAAGTGGCAGTCAACATTAGAATGTTTGCTTTTTTGCTCTCCATAATGATTTGTTTCAGAATTTCTTTTTAACACACAATTCAGCACAGGCTCTGGCCCAGTCCATGTAGTTGAATATCATGCCTGCTAAATCACTGAAAGAACAGAAACCAATCTGATCAGAACTTCTCTTTTTTCCTTCAAATCTCCCAAAATGTTTGCTTTGTACTTAACCTCTCATACTACTTTTCTTTTATATTGAAAATGTAACTGGTTCTATCAAGAACTAATTTCTTTCCCTTTGCTGTGGCTCTTGGTTTTCTCTCCTGTTCAAGGACTTCATCTCTAAATATTTTTACTTCCTCAACTCCTGTTATCTCCTTAGCCATCCAAAGTTGAGCATGTCTTTACCATACCCAATTAACTCATCATAGCCATGAATAATTTTTTAAAATTGTTCTAAGGGTTCTTATTTCTTTTCATTTTTTAACTTCTCAGCAGCATTCAACCCTGTTCACCACTGTTCTTTTGAAATATTTCTCTTGACTTCCAGAATATCTGATTGTATTCCTGTTTTTATTGTCCACTTGTTTTTGCATATAGAATTTTCTGCATTTGCTCGGTATCTAAATGTTAGAATATCAAAGGGTTCTCTGTTCTGGATTCTTATTTCTCATCTCTGTTCTTTCCTTAAGTCACTGTATCTAACCTCTTAGCTCTAAAAATTATTAATATGATCTTAACACCCAGATTTATGTCAACAACTCTGACTTTCTCCCTGAGCTCTACATCAGTATGTCGTTTATTATGTCCTAAAATGCCCTGTGATTCTCCCCATGTTCACCTCCCCTAGACTTTGTCATTTTAGGGAACAGTGCCATTAACCCATTGTCTTATGCCAAAACTTAGAAGTTTTTCCTAATTAATATCTTTCCTTCATATGACCAGGCCCTCTGAATTTATATACATCTTTATTCTTGGATCCTTTTTGCCACTTCTTTTTGATATGGATTTCTTATCCATTCTTTGGGTTTCTAACAAGATGCATTTATGAAACACCTATATATTAAGTAATTGAACCAAAAGTCAAAAGGAGTAATGTAATTTCCACTATTCAAATATGTTAATGATCTCTAAATTGTTTCAGGAATGTACCTTATGTTAATTTAGGCATTCTTGTCTGAAGATGAGAATGGCTATGATTTGGTGATATATATTCATATTCTTTTTAGCTGCAGGTTATTCAACACAGTATTCGGTGATAATGTTCATGTTTCCAGAGCCCATTTACTCCTTCCTAACTTCAGTTTGTTTTTTAGGATGGCATACTAGAAGAACAATTACGGATGTATCTTCAATGTTGTTTGACACTTTGTGATTTCTGGGAACCAAACATTTCTATTGTCACCATTCTATGGGAATATTATAGTAAGAACCTGGTGAGTTACTAGAATATGGGATTTACTCCAGGAATTTGAAAAGTCGGTATGTCATATTTAAGGGAATTTTTTTTTTTTTTTTTGAGAACCAGGGATTGATCTCAGGAGCACTCGACCACTGAGCCACATCTCTTACCCTGTTTTGTATTTTATTAGAGACAGGGTCTCACTTTGTTGCTTAGTGCCTCACTAAATTGCTGAGGCTGGCTTTGAACTCAAGATCCTCCTGCCTCCGCCTCCTGAGCTGCTGGGATTACAGGCATGCGCCACCACCAAGCTTGGCTTTGAGAGGATTTTTATGCTTTCATTATGAGCAGCTATCAGTTTTTCTTGAAAAGTTAATTTTTGTTTAAAGTAGATTGGAGTAGTTCAAGAGTAGTTTTAACTTTCAAAAAACTTGTTTATAAAAAACTGGCATATACACAACAGCATCTGGTGTCTCTTTCCTCTTGAGACTGTGTATAAACAAAGTGGCTAAAATTAAAGCAGAAAGATTTTTTTCTAATGCTCGTTTTTAAATATTTTCTAATAATAACTGATTGCTGTGATATGTTGAATAAATACTGCTATCTTGAATAAGATACCACTTTAGCACCTAAGTAGTTTATAAGTTAATGGGCAGGTACACACATATTTTGGGGAAAATGTTAAAATGCCAAAGAATACCAGATTTCAAAAGGTCATAATATTTTAAGTTCACTGTGGGGATAAGTAGAATTTTCCAACTACAGAAGAAAACGATCATACAGGCTGAAGGAACAACATGGATAAATGTATGAAGATATGAAAGAACAAGGTCTATTTCTATTATTTTTATAGTTCTGAAAAATAGGCCTGGAATGACAGTGGAGAGAGATTATAGATAAGAAGAATAAAGATGGTAGTTTTGGGAGACTGGTAGACTATGAAGGATTGTAGGTAATTTACAGTTGAGTTCTAGTTTATTCAGGAGACATTGGAAAGCAAGGATGTGACATATTAGGTTATGTATTTGAGAAAGTTTTTGTAAACGAATTAGGTACACATGAGTTAGTCCATTGTATTTATATGAGATAATACTCATATGATAATACTATATGAGAATTAAAATAAGGGCAATTTTAAAAGGAGAGGATGAGTTTGGAATACAAAAATTTAAAGAGTAATTTTAAAGATTCCATTACCTGTGTTGAAAAAAGAAGAGATTTGGAATGTTGGGGTTTTGTATAAATAGTGAACTTCTCTATTAAGATAGAAAATGATAATGGAAAAATTACCAATAAATGACAGGTTTGGGTTTTATATATAATGGAGCTTATTAAAAGTAAAAAATACCTTTCTTTAAAGAATAATATTAGGCTAGCTGGAGAAAAGACCAAGGCAGAGATGTATAGAGTCTGGAGTACTTTGTGACACAAGAGAGCATAGAAAGTATCAAAATTAAGTTAGAGTCATGTCAAAAGGACATAGGAATTGATTTGAAGAAGCTCCCATTGATCAAAGAATGAAAATTTGAGCTTAAGAAAAAATAATGACTATAATGGACTAAAACATCAAATATGTTTTAAGTTTTCAAGTTCATAATACTTTTAAAATTATTCTGGAAGGTATAGAGTACCTCATTTTGAAAACTATAAATAAAGGAAAATAAAAACTATGTTTTGGCCAAATCAAATTTTGTATCAGTTAATTTAGAATAAATGGTAGGATTATAAAGTCACTATTTTATATGTCTAGTGAAATATGCATATAGACAGTAAACTTTAGTGGCTGCTAAAAATGTTAAAGGCAGGGATCACTAAAATAAGTACATTAGGCTGACATCCTCATCAGTCTTAACATTACAGAAAGTCAGAATGTGTGTGTCTCTTTAGTAAACATAATAGGAAGCACTTGGTACTACCAATGAAAGAACCTTGCCAAAAAATTTAATGTGAATGATTTAGCCTCTAGATAACTACACCATTTTACAGAAAACATATAAATATAAAAAGTATGTTAAGTGATATGAGGCGGATGCAAGTAGTTAAATCCAGAACATTGGAAATTCTGTCCAACAATTTTCCTGATGTAAAAAAATGAATGGTACAACAAGAACATTGGGGAATTTCTGCAGTAAAAGAGTGTTAAGGATTATATCTTATTAGATCTTATTTGTATTCTAATTTGGACAAACCAACTGTTAAAAATACATTTTGTGGATAAGCCAAAATTTGAATATCCTTGATTTTCTATGGTTTTATGGAATTTTTTGGAAGGGAGGTGGTATATGATAATGGTATTGTAATAGAAATATAGTTTTGTGCTTAAGATAATTTAAACTTTTAGTGAGCTAATTGGAATTTGTAGTTTCCCATTTAATGTACTAAGAAATTAATACTTATTATCTGTCTTATACTTCTTATACTTTTAGAATAGTTCCTTCAGTATTTCTTGGCTTCCTTTGAAAGGCCTTGTTAATAACAAGTCGCCTTTGTCTATGCTTGAAATGGTGAAGACTTGCTGTTGTGATAAACAAGATCCTGACCTACATAAATCCAGCAGTAGTTATACAATTTTTCTTTGCATTTTGGCAAAAGTTGTTAAGAGAGCAATGAAGAACAATGGCCCTCATCCTTGGAAACAAGTCAAAGGAAGGTGAGTGCAGTATCTTTCTTTGTCAGGAATGTTCATTGATATCTTTGGAGAAGTGTTTACAATTTGTGTTTTTTAAAGTAAATTGTGATTAGAGTCCTTTTTCACATTTAAAATGTATTTCTTAACATAAGACACAAAATGTGGAACATTTTGATTTTGTCAGTTGTAATACTGAGGAACAAACTTAAAATCCATAACTTGAAAAGGGTTTTAATTTCTTTTTTTAAAATCAGTAATGAGACTATCATGAGTATTGATAGAAAGTTTACTTTAAATGATGAATTTTTGTGAATGAAATAATTTTATTAAAGCAGTTTTTTTATGTTTTACAGAATATATTCTAAATTCCATCAAAAAAGGATGGAAGAATTAACTGAAGTTGGTCTACAGAATTTTTTCAACCTCTTTCTACTGTTAGCAGCTGTTGCAGAGGTAGAAGATGTAGCAAGTCACATTTTAGACCTCTTGAATTTCCTCAAGCCAACCTTTATAAAATCACAGAGAGCCCTCATTTGGAAGGGTCAGATGGCATTTCTCTTACTGTATGCTCAGAAAAATCTGGACATTGGTGTTTTGGCTGAGAAATTTTCCTGTGACTTTCGAGAAAAAGCAAAGGAATTCTTGGTATCTAAGAATGATGAAATGATACAGAGACATAGTCTCTGGACCCTTCTTTCCATATACATTGATGGTGTTCAAGAAGTATTTGAGACCAGCAATTGCTTATGTCCTTCCCATGAAAAACTGCTTAATGATGGATTTGATATGCTTCTACGAGCCTGTCGAGAATCTGAACTTCGGACAGTGTTGAGCTTTCTACAAGCTGTTCTTGCCAGAGTCAGGTATGTTTTCCTGCAGTGTACTAATTGATATCATCACTGTTTTGATTTTTATATTAATTTCTCCTTCAACATACTTAGAAACCAAATATATAAGGAAGTATTTGTTCTACTGATATATTGGCAAAAATCATTAGTTTTCAAACTATTTTTTCCAATAGTAGTTCTTAAAAAGAAAGCTCTTATGCAAACAGGAGATGCAAAATTAAACTCAGAGCAGTTCTGATATAATTGCAGAGCCATGCTCTTAGACCTCTTTCTTCCCCTATTCCTTCTTGGGAAAGAATATAATTACTGAGAGTTATGTTATCGATATTCTAAATAAGACCGTGAGCTCAAATCTGAGGTGGCTTTTATTGAAACATTGAAGCAAATGTAATTCTGTGTCCATAAGGAGGTTTTGGCTCAACTGAACCATTGAAAAAAAAAAAAAAAAGTAAGTTTCTTTAAATTTTTGCTATAAAGTTATAGCTTCAACATCATCAAATTCTTCCTGCTGAATCCATTTGAAATGAACATAAGTTTATTCTAACACCAATCATCTATACAAGACTTAGTATTTTCAGATCCACCTAAATTATGCAGATATGTGTTCTTAGTGTTAAGACACTACCACTCGGTTGTAGTCAGTCACTGCCACTGAAAATTTGTGTAGAAGTTGTATATAGAAATAGGATTTATTTGAAACCATGTCTGAAGTTAACAGACTGCTTCCCTCCTAATATCACATTATAAAAGTAACATCTGTTTTCAGACATTTAGGAGCATAGGAATAAGAAAGGAAAGGAGCATATGGGCCTGTAGAGAAGAAGCAGTCATGGAAACAGTGGCAGAATTTACCACTTTTCTACCTTTTCCATTGAAAGATAAGTTTATTTTAATCCTCCTCAACAATTGTTATTTTATTCTTACATGGTTTTTAAACAAAGACTTATATCTTACACTTTTAATTTAAAATTTTAGTTAAGAATGCTGGGCAATCATTTTTATTTTTGTTAAAATTATTTTTTACATTGTTAATGTAATATTTTGTGGTAAAATGTTTTTTTTTTTTTTTTTTAAAAAGAAGTATAAAGTGACAAACTTTTTTTTCCCACCTTCATTTCTTCATTTTCTTGTTCAGTGGTTCTCAGTTGGGGATGAGTTTGTCCCTCAGAGGACATTTGACAATTTCTGAAGATATTTTTAGTTGTTACAACTAGGTGGGTACCACTGATGTTTAGTGGGTAGAGGTCAGGAATGCTGCCAAAGAATTATCAGCAGGGCTGAGATTGAGAAATACTATTCTAGTTCTACCCTCACAGAAGTAAAATAATTTCTTAGAGAACCTTCCAGACATTTCCCCCTATTTATTTGTATGTTTAACATAAAACAGACGATCTTTTTTCAGAACAACTCCTTTTTTGGCTCTACATTCATACATTTCCTAGACAGCTTTTTATGTTAATTCCTGGAGACCTACTTAATTCTTCTTAATGAATGCTTATTGTTCCATTGTGTAGATGTGCTAAACTTTATTTAAGCAGTCCCCAGTAATAGGAATTTATATTATAATTTACCATTTTGTTTTGTTGTAACACATTTTTATTTAATCTCTTTATATGCATCTCTGTGTATGTATGGAAGTATGTGTAGGCTAATCCCAAGAAAGAATTAGTATGTATAAATTTTAAATGTGAATGGGTATTACCAAACTTCCTACAAAAAATATTGTATCAGTTTTTACTGTTTCTGTGAAATAGCTTCCATTTTCATTCTTTCATCATTGTGTGGAATGTCCTTAGCAAAAATACATTCTAAAATAAGAAAACAGAACTCTGTTAAAAATGTTAGTTGAAACTGTAATAGGAGAAAGAGACCTATTTTGAAGATTGTAGAGGCTTTAAAAATAGAAATATGAAGAAAGCAAAAGAAAAAAAAAGATGATTTTTTTCTCTATTTCATGTTTATTCATTGACTTTGGTTTGTTATAAAGCTTCTAACTAGAACTTTTCTTGGTAATTCTTCAAAAGTAGTAACTAGAAACACCAGAATAATTCTTATGTTCCTGAAAGATTCACATTTTACAAATACTGTCTTCTTTCTTAATTAACACTTCCATTCCTATTTATAGATTTTTTTAAAAATTGAAGTTTGGAGACTTTGTAGCTTACCTAAAATAACAGTTAAATTTCAGAATTGGCTTTCAAACTCAAACCCATTGTACAATTGTTGCTTTCTTATGTGTCTTCTAATTGTTTGTAAGTAATTAAATCTACACTAATCCTATCTATATACTTTTTTATAAATTGGAAGTAATTGCATGGGTGAAGTCTGCAAGGTATTTGCAGACCTGAAACTATTGCTACTATTCATATATTTCTGAGTGGTTTTATCTTTTGTTTTTGCTATTAAAAAAAGATAGTTGCTTATTGGGGGACTTTTGATTAAGTTTTCGAATTTTGCAGATTCCTATTTAATGACTCAGTTGGAAAAAATGAATTGAGATGTGGAGACAAGTCACATTTTATGTATAGTAGTTTGCCTTTGATTTATTAGCACCATTGCAACTATCTAAATTTCACTTAATGCAATACAGAATTTTTTACATTTATTATGAGTTTCTCAGGTGGATCTGGATTGTTTTGTGGGCTTGCTATCTTGAGCAGGGGATTATAGTGAGTACTACTGATCTTCTTAACTAGCCTGTGAAAAAAGAGACAGATGTTTATAAATTGTTAATTGTTAACGTTTGATGCCTTGTACAAGTGTGTAGTTGGTTTTGTTTTATACTATTCATTGCTAAAAAAAGAATATCCAATCATTTACAACTTCTATTACCAAAATTATAAAATACAGAGAAGTATGAAGTCAGTGTGTAAATAAGAGGGTGTAGCAACACACAAGTTTTAATGCTAACATACTTTAGGCACTGTCATCCTTTATTTCTGAAGCTTGCATAGCAATTTGCACACAGATTTTCAGTGAGATTGATCACAGTATATAATAAGAGATAGGACCTATGACTTAGTTTCTTTGTCTCCCAACAGCTTTTACCACTTCTAAGGCAGATATGACCAAAACTGATTAGAGTTTTGTTTGGGGTCTTTTGGGGAGAGACCCAGAACTCACGCAGAATTGTTTACCTTAAAAAGAAAGAAGGAGGGAAACCCTTGTCGGGTCCCCTCTCGTCCTGTGGAAGCACCCTTGAATAAATCCTACTCTTACACCTCAAAAAAATTAATAAACAATATAAAAGAAAGAAAGAAGGGTGGAGAGGAAACATAAGAAAAAGTTATTTAGGTATTTGTCAGAGGTATGTTCCTAATTTCTTAAAACAAAATCTAGAACTTCATTGAAGATCTTTTCATAGTCATCTTTTAAGTGTGCTGTATACTCTTAATACTATGATAAAGGTAAAAAACATTTTGAATAGTTAAAAATTAAAGCATGTGGTTTTTTTTTTTTCTTTAAAGTTGAGAACTGAGCTAAATTCTTTGAATTTTGGTTTAGGTAGGGAAGATAGATTACATAGATTGATGATATTTATTCCTGGCTGCATCCCTGCCAAGGAAAAGAATGAAATACTTTACCTTAACAATCTCTTCTGTTTTCAAAATCAGGTGGGAATAAGGTACCAGACCTTGCATAAATGTGTGTGCAGGGTGTGTGTGTGTGTGTGTGTGTGTGTGTGTGTGTGTGTGTGTTGAACTGGGTAATAGTTTTATAACTGTATGACAGAGAAATTATAGGTGGGAAGGAACTAAGATCACTGATTAAAGAGGAGAAGCAGCTCCCTCTAGGCTGTTAAGAAATAATAACTTCATATGCCACTTTCTGCTAACTGGAGCTGATGGCTCACCAGAGCATTCTTTATTGCTGATTAAGTAGCATTATGAAAATACTGACTTGGTTATGTTAACTAAACGCCTCTGTGTTTAAAACTTCGAATGTCAAGTAGTTTTAGCAGTCATCTTTAACATTTCACATTACCTTTCTGAAACACATTTCTAGTTCTCACTTGCTGTTATTTGAGGTTAATATAAAAATGGCAGTCTTTCATTGTGGAGGTTGGTTTAGCCAAAAGCTTTTCTTTAATTATATCCATTCATGCTGCTATAGTTAAGGGTCTGTCAGCATTTCCATTATAAACCTCTATTTTCAGGGTTTTATAACATAGCTATGAAAATTAGCTCTGGGCAAAAACTTGACATACAAGGCCTCATGAGATCCTCCCTCCCCCCATTTCCCTTTTTCATTTTTACCGATGTAAGGGTGAGTGATTTTAAAATGCCTTTTGGCATCTGCAAATATCATTTGGAGTTTAAAAAGAAACAATAAATTTTCAGGCTTTGTACCTGTTTGTTCTAACACTTAAGGGAGGTTGTGGACTTATGAATTTAAGCCAAATGGTTATTGATCAACTGACATCCTATTTTGTATTAAACAAGAGCCTATTTTCAAAGAAGTCTAAATGCAGTTGAGAACTAGCCTAAAAGGCTAGATGTTGAGACTAAGGCATAGTTCAGAGAGGATGACTACTTTTTTTTAGAGATGCTGTATATTGAAGTACAATTCCTTCAATAAGACTAAGCCTCTTTTCCCAGACTTCAAAATACACATATATTTTAAATCCTTTTTTTTTCTTTTCCTGTGAAGTTAGAGGATCACCTATTTATTATGTATCTGTTTCGGTATTTGAGAGGTCTGTGCATGCATGCACACATGCGTAAAATGTCTGTTTATTATTCCCTTCAAATATTTCCTATGCTCAATAGCTTTATTGGTATAGTAGCATTTATTCTAAACAAAGATTTTTCTTTTCTCCTTCCGTTAATAGAAGAATTGGGGACTGACTAGACAGGAAAGGAGGTAGTACAAGAACAACTATTCTCTGAAGGATCTGCTATATGTCAAGTAATTTACATGATATTTAAGGAAAAATAGAATGGATACTCTTTACAGCATGCAAGTTTTTTTCTTCCTTTTGTTATTGAGTGTTAGTACAAATGGGTTATTTTTAAAATAATCAAATGTATTAGGCTGAGGTTGTGGCTCAGTGGTGGACCGCTTGCCTAGCACATGCAGGGCCCTGGGTTTGATCCTCACCATCACATAAAATAAAATAAAGGTATTGTGTCCAACTACAACTAAAAAATAAATATTTTTAAAAAGTGTATTATTTCCATGGTGTGCTTGGTATACCCCAATTTCCCCAAAATTTGTGTGCTATTTCATCATATAAAAGTCAATACAAGCTGGGTGTGATGGTGCACACCTGTAATCCTAGCAACTTGGGAGGCTGAGACAGGAGGATCACAAAGCAAGACTGGCCTCAGTAACTTAGCAAGACCTTGTCTCAATAATTAAAATACAAAGGACTGGGAATGTTCCTAGAAGTAGCAGACTCCTGGGTTTACTCCCCGGTGCCACCAAGAAGAAAAAAGCCAAAGTAAATTTGGAGACAGTAGTCTAATAATTTAGGGGAGGCACATGAGTAAATTCCATGGAAAACTGTGTCACCAGTTTTTATTTGAAAAACAAGGTAGAGATATGTTGCATACTAAGAATAATCCATGCAAGCTTTGGTTGCATCAGAGAAAACATAGGTATCTCTCTAAGAGAATACAGTATTAATCTTTTTATTTCAGGAATGAATAAAATATAGAGTTTTTTACATTATTAAGTATTTCATGTGTTTTTCAACTATTTACATGTATTCTATAAATAGTATTTTGACCTTAGTTATTCTTCACCAGGCAATAATTTTGAGTAGTGTGCTTCATTCACATGCTTTATAAATTCATGCAGTAAGATAAACTACTTACTATTTAGCTGGGTAGTGTTTGTTTCTTTTTCTTTTTTTGTATTTTGTAAAATAGATTGTCATCTTAATTTTTCATCTGTGGGAATTAATATTTGAGTCATTTATTTAGTCTCTAGGTCTGCTACCTAGATATGAGTTCTTCCTGTATCACTTAAAGTGATTTGTTTAAAATATTGTAAGAAAATTTACTGTGTCTAAATCTTTACTGGTTAAGTGATGATAATAGTGCCTACTTCACTGGGCTATTTTAAGGATTAAATGTGATAATAAATTCAAAGTGGTTAGTAAGTATTTGATAAATGTTAGTTAATGCTACCATTATCCTTACTATTATTTTCAAAATAACCTATCATATAATCATTGTTTTTAATACACTTTATGTCTGACACTTTCAATGAATTTGTGTGTCAGTTCTCAAATGGTTCTTTACCTACTCCTAGTGTAATACCTCTATCACAATGTCATTATATATATATTTTTTATTAATAAATATAAATATATAAATATATTTATAAATATATAAATGTGTAAACGAGTCAGACTTTTTAAAGAACAAAGTCAGAATTGCAGGGAACATGAGCATTGCCTCATTATAATGGACCTGTTGGAAATTGTGATTCGCTGTTGTAGAAAAAGAAGAAATTTTAAAGTTAGGCAAATATGTGTCTATCAGTCTGTCCTCTCTCTATCTGGTATTTCTTTTTTTTTCAATGTCTTCTTTGGGAGAACCATTTCATCATTCTTTTTTAAAGTCTCACAGCTGTCATTACCTCTGTTTTATAGAACATAAATAAAGCTTTCCTCCATCTTTTGCCTCCAGAGCCTTCCCTTTTCAAACCATCTCATTTTCTTCAACAGCTTTACTGATATATAGTTTATATATCTTGACATTTTATTTACTACATTTTACTTACTAGCCTCATTAAGATATAATCCACTTAACTTATAATTCATTGATTTTTAGTATATTCAGAGTTGTAAAAGCATAACAATTTTAAAATATTTTATCATCCCCAAGGTAAACCCTATACCCATTAGCAATCACTTCCCATTTTTTCATACCCAGAATCACATCCTTTACAACCACTAGTCTACTTCCTGTTTCTTCAGATTTACATATTCTGGAACTTCCATTTAAATAGAATCATACAATATGTCATATTTTGTGACTTAACCCTTTCACCTAAATAGTATTTTCCAGATTCCTCTAAGTTTATAGCATGTACCTGTACTCCATTCTTTTCACTGCTAAATAATACTCCATTGTATTGATATGCCACATTTTGTGTACCTATTCATCAGTTACTAGACATATGGGTTTCCGCTTTTTTATTTTATAACTTTTTTTTTTTGGTAGTTGTAGATGGATAGAATGCCTTTATTTTTATTTGTTTATTTGTATGTGATGCTGAGGATCCAACCAAGTGCCTCACGCATGCTAGGCAAGTGCTCTGCCACTGAGCTACAGCCCCAACCCTAGGTTTCCACTTTTTGACTATAGTAATATTACTGTGAATATGCCTGTACGTGTTCTTGTGTGGACAGTTTTACTTTTCATGGTTTTACATTTGGGAGTGAAATTGCTGGGTCATATTTTTTGAGGCAATGCGAGGTTGTTTCCATGAGGCTGGACCATTTTACATATTCACCTGTAGTATGTGAAAGTTATAGTCTCTCCACATCCTTGTTGCTAAGTGTATTTTTGATTGTAATAATCCTGTTGGGTATGAGGTGGTATCTTTTTGTGATTTTGATGTTCAGTTCTTTGATAGCTAATGATGTTTCTTTAGAGAAATATCTATTCAGATCTTTTGCCCATTTTTATGTTGGCTTATTTGTCTTTTTTTTAACAATTGAAAGAGGTTTTTTTATGTATTCTAAATACAAGTCCATATATATATATATTGATAAATATTTCTTCTGTTTTTTGGATTCACTTTCTTGCTGTTGCCTTTTGTAGCACAAAATTTTAAATTTTTGATGAAGCCCTGTTTTTCTGTTTTTTCTTTTGTTGCATGTGCTCATTTCATATTTTCTTGACTAATTTATCTTCTTGGAGAACATGTCTGAATATATCATTCTATACATATTTTTTATTATGATATTCAAAGCCATCCACACTCTTGCCTTACCTATACCTACAACTTTTTCTTGTGATTTCCTTTTACGTTAGTTTTAGTTCAAATAGAACTACGATTTTTTGAGAAATCTCCTAAGTCTTTCTTACCTTTGCTTTTATTTTCCTGTCAAAACTAGTTGAGGATTAAGGCCAAACTATAGCTAGCACAACAGAGCTGGACTTGAGGATTGAATAAGCTGACATCAGGCGAAACACACTACTTAGGAAAGAGATCAATCCAAGGAGGAAAGTAACTGTTAAAATCAAAAGTTAGAAATAGTCAGTGATAGTCACAGTAGGCAGAGAAGTGAGGTGGCAAAGACTGGGGAAATAAGAAACCTATTTAGCAGGATTTGAGGAACCAGAAAGGTGATTTCAGTAGTTGGTAATAAGTAGAAGAGAAGTGAAGATAGAATCTAAAAACATGGTATGCGTGTTGGGTGGGGAGGGGTGGTTCTACACTTGATCTTAGCCAAAAGGCTGAGAAGTGATAGAGCCAGGATTCTAGGCACTAGACTTATTTGTGCAGCAATTTGTACTTTTTGCCTCTACTTCTTAAACTCGTAGATGTGCCCCATAGTTTCTACTGTGCAGAAGAGCTAGATGCAGTGGCATCTGCCTGTAATCCCAGTGGCTCCAGAGGCTGAAGCAGGAGGATGGCAAGTTCAAAGCCAGCTTCAGCAAAAGTGAGGCACTAAGCAACTCAGTGAGACCCTGTCTCTAAATAAAATATAAAATAGGGCTGGGGATATGGCTTAGTGGTTGAGTGCTCAGGAGTTCAATCCCCAGTACCCCGCCCCTCAAAAAAAAAAGTGGAGAAGGGGTTTAGGGTCAATTAACCTGGGGCTCCAGTCACCCCTTCCCCCACTTACTATTAGTGCAATCTTAGGAAATTAAACTTTTCTAAGTTTCAGCTGTACCTTTGTAAAATAACTACCTCATAGCATTTCTGAAAACATCTACTTCAATTTCTGTAATCCAATAGGGTACTCACTAGCTATGTGAGACCATTTAAATTCATGTATATAGACAAAGTTTCCATTTCATTACACTAGTATTAATATCACATCCCCAGTAGCTACACTTAGTTAGTGGCTACTGTAATGGAGAGCAGAAAAATTTTTGAACAGCACTGAGATGCTGTACCTATCCCAAATATGGACCATAATAAAGTTTTAATAGATTCTATACATAGTGTGTTTTTTATCTTTTTTCACTTTTATGAGAACAATATTATCTTTCATTCCAAGCTTCTCTGAAATGTGTGCTCGTCCATATGTCTCCAATCTTAAATAATCTCAATTTCCTTAATACTTTTAACTCTGTAATGTTCTTTATTGCTTTCTACTTTGGGTTGTAATTATTTTCTGCAGAAAATATTCATGCAAAAAGATAAATTCAACTAATATTTTTCAGTGCTTACTAGCATAGCAGGCATTATTATAGACACTTGAGATACATCAGTGATTCAATCAAATTGAGTCCATATGATGTGCACTCATGTAGTTATTACATGAAAGACTAGGAAAATAGAAAGGAGAAACCTAGATGTTTATTCTAACCATCACATTTTTTAACATTGCATATTTTACTGTTTTAGTCATCAATATTACTTAATAATGATTCATACTTATTCCTAAATTTAACCTGCTTATAGAAACATTCTATCAGTATCCAAATCATAGTAGACAATAGTATCTATAGTCAGGTTATAGACTTAATGCTTAATCTAAATTTCATTCTCTGCTTATTGCCTCCTGAGCATCTGTGAGCAGAAGAGACCTCTAGATACTAGGAGATCCATTCTTGCCAATTAATTGAAAGGTATTTGTTTTTATTGAAAAAGCAAAACTCAGTGTATCTACTTTTGTTCAACTTTTTGTGACTATTTTTATTTTATTTCTCCAGTCCAGTAATTAGCATCAGACTATTCTGCTGAAATATGGAAACAGATGCAATATGTAGGCCTTTGAGCTTTTACCTTGCTTTTGGAAGATTGGAGAACCACTCCATTGAGGCGGCCCACAGGAACCTTATGCAGGTTCTAAAAGTAGAGATTGTTTATATTGGTGTTAAATGGAAAGCAAGGTATTTGGAAGAGGGAACTGAAGAATCAAAGTAAAGGAACTAATAAAAAAAAAATTAAGAATATTTCCCAGAACTGAAGTTTCTGCATTGAAAGGGCCTATTGAGTGACTCAATCATAATGTAAGAAAATAGACTCACAGCAGGGACCCATATATGAAATTCAGAATACTGAGTACAAAGAAAAGATCCAGTGGTCCATGGATTTTCCCCACCCTTTTCAGTTTGTTTTTTTTTTTTTTTTTTTTGTATTTGCTGTGCCCCTATCTTATACTGTCCAGTTATAAACTAGCTCATGTTTAATATCAAACCCTAATTCCCAGCAATTATAAAAATTTTATAGTGGGTGAATGGTCTTTATGTTAGATTCCTTTTTTCAAGCTTACTCTACTTTCAAGAAGTTGATGAATGGACATTTATAGTTTTTTTTATTCTTAGTTACCAAATTTTCAAGTTACTAAAAATTTAGATTTTTCTGTGATGAAATCTAGGAAAACCTACCTTTTATGATTACACAGGAAAAAGAGGGAAGGAAGGGTAGAAAAAGAACACTGTGAAATAAATTGGGATGAAGAACATTGGATAAAAGGACAGGAACAAAAGAAATATACTTTGTAGAGAAAATACTTCATTCTTTTGAAGGTAGCCCAGCTCAGTTGTTTAGGGAATAAGTGCCATGATTATTTTCTATACCAAGCACTGGAATATTTCTCTTTAGCAAATGGCAACAAATCAAAAGATGTTGGGGTGAGGTGAAAGTTACTTTCCCCAATTTATTTATGCTGCTGTAGTTCCTTGTCTGAACCCTATGATTCACTACAGGTTTTAGACCACCCAGATCTTTGAAGCTATAGATAAGATTCAGAAGTGAACTTGTAGGAAGGCCTCACTACTGTGCTCTTTCATGGCACCACACAGTGCTGTCTCTTAAACCAAAGACATGTTGCCATAATAAATATACTGAAAGCTGATAAATCTCTTCCGTGACAGGTATACTAAGGTTAACTCTTCTCCAACTATAAAATAGGTAAAAACACCTGAAATTGTGACTTAAGTAAGTAGACCAGACCTAAAGAAATTCAATGAGATAAACTGGCCATGTGGCTTGAGTTACATAAGAGAAATATTCAGGAAAAGCAAATAAAATTTAAGCATTTATGTCCAATAAATGTAATACAATGACCTTTTGGATATGTTTTAATGATGTGACATGTCAGTGGGGAAGGAAATCAGTCTCTTAATTATTCCTATAATTAGTTATTTTTGATTAATAAAACCTCAGAATGCACTATAGTCAATTTATTATAGTTTTAAAATATCCTGAGCTATCCTCACCATCTTCTGGTATTACCCCAAAGCTAATTTCTTCAACATGTGCTTTGTAGAAAACATCAGAGTACACTTTTGTTTTATGATACAAATTTACTTTTGCCACCATATTGTCTATAAAGAACAACCATACCTTTCCCCATCTGCCTTGTGCAGAAAGGTAATTGTTCTTTTTCAAATTTTATTTACTATATTTTAACAAAATTGAGAACAAACAAGGAGTGAAATGAGCATCAGAAACTCTTAATTTCAATTGTTTCTTCTTTACCTTACAAGATATATATTTTTCTCTCTTTAGGATATCTCTTGTCAGATTTAAGGCTTATTTAAAATGAAAAGAAAGCTGGAGCAATTTTCTTTATTCCATTTCAGTCTCCTAAGGCCTATTTCCCCCTGGTGAGCTCATAGCAACAGGGGGGTTTAAGGGAATTCAGCTTTCTGCAAATTAATGTCTCACATCATGAAAATTCAGGACTTTTTTTTTTTTTATCTTGAAAAGTAATACAGTGAGTGCGAGTATTATTTCTTGCCAGCGGGTGGAAGATGAATGATTTTGTCACAGTTTTACTGCTTGATGAGCAGTGTCCTGAGGGTCAGGCTTAAGTCTGTGTCACTATGCTGCTCATTACTCTTGAGCTAAATAAGGGCTGATTGGATCTAAATTGCCTAGCACATGGGCCACAGATGAGCTCAGTGAGCAGGGGATGACCTGCTATTCAGTCTGGGAGTAACCCCGGTGTGCAAATGCAGCATTAGAACACCGTGGGAGAATGAGAGGCTACCGGCTGCTGCCAGCGAAAGAAATCGAAATGTAAAAACTCTTTGATGCTGTGATGTTAGAATTTGAAATGTAGGAAGTGACAGGTTGATGGTACTTATCAGCTTTGGCTGGATTAGAGAACAGTGTCATCTTGCTTATATAATGACAGAAGAATGAAGCCAGCAGCTAACTACTGTGCAAAGTAGAGCCACTGCTGTTGCCGCAGCCAGTCATTGCTGCCTCCTACTGGCAGTTTTCCTGGAAACCAGTAAAATAGAATGAAGAAAAGAGCCTCCTCTCTTGGTTTCCAAGAATATGAGGCGCTTTGGTGGTGCAAAGCTGCTGGTGGAGGAATGCAAAAGCTGGGGTGAGGGGGCACCTTTTGAGCATACTTAATAGTAAACTAGTAAATTGGTTGTTCCAGAATTTTCTGGAGAAACAAGGGTTAATCCATTTATAAAGTGAAACTACTCAGGGCAAGAAACCCCTATACACCCTTCATGGAATATTGTCCTTTCAGGGGCCTCAGGTGGGTGGGTTGATCTCTCAATTATGTATTTTTATCAATAACAGCACTTTACTAACAGCTAATCTTCAAAATCTAACAATAGACTACCAACCATAGTGTCAACACAGTTTGAAATGTACCTGATATACAAAGTAAAAAAGAAGTCCCTGATTATATAGTTTATGCTGCATAAATCTGTCTCTTAGGGAGGAGGTTGGATGGAAGACAGATGTTTCTACAAATCAAATGGTTTGAAAAAAACAAAAATCAGCAAAATCCTACAATGTAAGATCTCTATTTCATTTTGTTCCTAAAACTATAATATCATTTTTAATAATATTAGACTCCTTATATATTTCTGATATTAAATGTAGATGAGTTTTTAAAAAGTTACTTATACCAAGAGAACTACTCTCGATATTTTTAAGTTGTATCTTTTCATACCTTTCCTACTCATATACATTTTTTCACCCAAAATGAGATTAAATGTTCTTTGGAAGTTTTTTCCCATTTATTATTAACAGCTTTCCATATCAAATAACATTTACATTTTTTTTGTTGTCTTCATAATATTCCGTTATATGGATGTACCATGGTTTACTTGACCATTTCTTATTCGTGAAAACTTAATGCTTTGTTCAGTGTTCACCATTAGATGGGAAACTATTGTGGATGTGCTTCTCTGTCTTGTCAGGCTCTCAGGTCTTACGTAACTGCTACACAAATCCAAGAGTGACAGGCATAATACTGTAAAGGAGGCTTTGATTTTCATAGACTTTGTTGGTTATATGTGAAAAGCATTTGTTTGAATAATTTGACTTAAAATATAAAAACTTAGCTATAATTCTAAAAAAATCATATAGGAGCCATATTCAAGGTTTAAGCATACATGCTTACATAAATAACTATACACATCCTATGAAAGAAAATTTTTACCTAGTAGAAAAATCTTAGACTAGAAAAAAAAAATTTCCCCTTATATTTTTATAACAAAATGTAATTTGATCTATTAAAATAATAAAGAAAAAAGAAGCTATGGAGTTTATGGTTAAAAAAAGAGATTTATAAGTTAACTTTCATTTCTCAAAATTAATCTTTTTCTGCACTTTCTAGTATAGGTGTCTTTCAGCCTTTTTTATTTTTATTTTTGCAAAAAATTGTGAATAATGTAGAATTATATTTTAGAAAATGAAAGTCATTCTGCTTCTAAACCTCTATCCCACAAAGGGATCCACTGTTAGTACTTTGGAAAATATTCTTCTAAACTGCTGTTATTTCTTCTTTTATCCCACTGACTTTTTTACCATGTCTTACTTTGAAGGAGAGAAGAGAAATAAAATTAGAATTATACTATGGACATTTCAACAACTTTATTCTTTTTCCTAAAAAAAGATATCAGAAACATATGCACATACATTGTTTAAGGCTACATGTCATATTTTATTGTATCACCTTTCACTTTCTTAACCCAGTGAACATTTAGGAGTTATACATTATTTTTAACTCAGGTTCTGGTACCTGTCTGATTTTTCAAGATCCTAGTAGCCTGAAAATTTGGATTTAGCTTATTTAACAGGGTTTTATCTACAGTTCAAGTTTGTGAGTTATTAATATACCCAGTGTCAAAGCCAGTGAACTATGTTTTCACTACAGTCAATTATTGCTTAAATATACATAATAATTTCTTGTTTATAGTGGAAAATAGCATAGCTTTGTTTTTCAGAAAGTTGCAAATATGAATTTGAATTCTATCTCTGAGACTTTTTAATGTCTTCAGCAAGTTATATAACTTCTTTCAACCTCAGTTTTCCTAATCTGTAAAGAGTTTATACCTACCTATTGAAGAGCTGGTTTGAAGAATAAAAGAGATACTACCTGGGACTGAGGATATGTCTCAGTGGTAGAGTGCTTGCCTAGCTTATCATGCATAAGACCTAACCCTAGGTTAGATCCTCAGCTACAACAAACAAAAAGGGACAGACAAATAATACCTGTTAAGGGTTTAACAGAGTACCAAATGATCTTTACTTGTTTTTATCATTGCTGTTTGTCCATTGATTTCAGAGAAGTGTAATGAAAGCATGCATATATTAAGTAAATTTAATAAGAGTTTCACACTCTAAATTAAGATTTTTTTTTGTGCTCCATTCTGAATCACTTCTGTGATATTCCTTGAATAGAATACCATTTATGCTTTAAGTAAATGCATAACTTACTCTACCTTATTGGTCACATCTCTTTGTTTATATTTCTTAGGATGTAAGAGAGAGTTTTGCTGTATTAATTTTATGCTTTGGTATGAAAAACAGAAATGACTGTACCAGCTATGGCAGACTTTCTGTTGTTGTTGGAGAAAATACAGATGCATAAAATCAAATTGCTGGTCTTGGATGCCCCACAGCATAGTGAGGCAGACATATAAACAAATAAATGAAAGAATAATAAACAAATGTTAAATAGATCATTCTTGAAACTCCTCTACCTCACAGAATTTTCTGAGTTACTCCATACAAATAATATGTGACAGTAAGTCAGGCTTACTATATTGTATAGTTGATTGGTGGCACATATTATAAGGAAGATATTACAAATCTATAGAAGCATGTGCTTATGTAGATTGCAGCTCAGAAAGTTTTTTAAGTTGTTTTTGACTTCTTTCATACATTCCACTAATGATAAAAAATAATTAACTTAGCTACTTGTCCACATATGGAAAATCTTTAGTGAATTATTATTATAGCACTTTGTCATTGATGTACTTTTGAACATTTCTCTTGACATCTGTTTGTTTTCCTATTCCCATCCTCTAACACCTTAATGTTATTTTTTTTCATTTTTTAAAAAATGTAAAGTCTTATTATTTAAGGGCAGTATACTTGGATATTTCAATTTGAAAAAAACAATTCAAAACCAATATAGCATTCTTTTATGCTTTAAAAAAAGTTTACATAAACATCACTGGACCAGAAATATTGCATACATTGAGCAACTTGCTTTCTTATTTTCACTTTATGCTTTTGAGATATATTATTAGAGGAAGTGTGCATCAGGAAAGTGAAGGACTAAAGCCAAGATCAAGAAATATTTTGAGTTCAGGAAATGGAGCATCTAGCACCGAAAAATGAAGCTACAGGAAGACAATTCCAGATTGAAATATAGTGACGGCATTCTGGGGGAGATTGCTCTGGAAAAAATAGGAAAGATTAAAAAAAAAAAAACAATTTTCTTTCAGAGGAGAGTAAAGCAATCTCATTATGTAATGCTTCTTATAACCTAGAAGAATTATTTTTCTGATGATCTCCAAGTAACGTATCTTGTGTTTTAATATTAATTTGCCATAGCATATATATTTATTACATCAACTTTATGTACATCATATATGTTTGAAATATAGTGATTCTATTTAAAATTTGTATTTTATATATACAGCCACCACATCCGGCTGTATTTTTTAAAAATTATTTTTGAAGTTGTAGATGGACAGAAGGCCTTTTAAAAATATTTATTTTTTAGTTGCAGTTGGACACTTACCTTTATTTTATTTATTTTTTATGTGGTGCTGAGGATCAAACCCAGGTCCTTGATTGTACCAGCAAGTGCTCTACCGCTGAGCCACAACCCCAGCCCAGAATGCCTTTATTTTTATTTGTTAATTTTTATGTGGTGCTGAGGATTGAACCCAGTGCCTAACGCTTGCTAGGCAAGCGCTTCACTACTGAGTACAGCCCCAGCTCATGTATTTTGTATTTTTTGATGTATAAAAGCTTGAAAGGTTTTATGTATATAAATGTTACACTCTCGGGCTGGGGATGTGGCTCCCCTGGCATGCGTGGGGCGCTGGGTTCAATCCTCAGCACCACATAAAAATAAAATAAAGATGTTGTGTCCACTGAAACTAAAAAATAAATATTAAAAATTCTCTCTCTCTCTCTCTCTCTCTCTCTCTCAAAAATAAATAAAGAAAGAAAGAAAGAAATGTTATACTCTCAAAAATTATGCTCGTACACATGTAACAGTTAATAGTTCTTGCCTTTTGATTTCCTAAGAGGAATTCCAGTGTAAGTTAGCATATTGCTTACATAATCAGTGTGTCTTGGAACTGTTAGTAAGTGTTCTGATGTACATGAAAATATGTACTACTCTCATAGAATTTGTGGAGTAATAAAAGCATTGATTTAATTCCTCCAAATATTGGTATCTTCATCATCTTTCTTTTCAAATTCTGAAATAGTTGGACCATTAGTTCAATTTAATATATAGAATTTTTTATATTCCAAAGATCACTCGTGCAAAATAGTAGGCAGTCTCCAAAACCTAAAAAATTTCATATATTGGGTCAAGCTAATGGTCTAGCCATTCCAGAAATATCTTACAGTGGAAATTTTGTTTTGGGCTATAACCATAGTATTTCTGTTTTCTCAGACAGCAAGTTTATTTTGCCTCATTTTGAGATTGAACAAGATTTTATCTTTTCATTATTTCCATATGGACTCAAGGAATTATGTCTGTGTTTTGATATGATTTCTGAAATTTCTCATCTGGAATGGTACAGGCAGACAACATGAACGTCTGTTTAAAGATTTAAAGTCATTGGATTTTATTATGGGTATGTTTATTCCCATTGGAATTAATGTTTGGAACAAAAGGAGTCAGATTAAATTTTTGTATGCATCCTCTCTCTTACCCTTTTTTTATGACATTTAGTTTAGAATCATTGAAGTTAGACAGTTCTTCATTTCTACAGATATTTTTTTCAGGTTTTTTTTTTTTTTTGGTAACAACATAAAGATTCAAAGTAAAGGAGATAGATTACATTGCTACTGGTTCATATCCCTCTGTGCTTCTGTATATTATTAAATAATTTCTTTACCTGCTTGAGTATTCGATAATATAGTATTTACATTTATTTTAGGATAGAGACCACTGGTTCAAGGATAAATCACATTTATATAAAGAAGCAAATTGAAGTGATGTGAAGTGATAGAAAGTTCCTTTTGTACCTAATTCAGCCCTAACTCTGTGGGACCTCAGGCCAGTTTTCATATCTCAGTTCTTTTATCTAAAGGATAAATGATTGGATTGGGTTATTTTAGTGTTTCTAATTGTATTAATTATATATTGAGTGCTTTAATATTTAAGTAAATTTTCTTTTTATTAAATTTGATACATAAAATGGAAATGTGATTTATACTGCCAGCATGGTGAAACTGAATTTTCCTCAGATGGACTTAGTTTGTCTTCTAGTTAGGTAGAGCTCTTTTTTCCATTTTATATAGCATGAACAAAATAAAAATACAAAATAGAATGGCATATAGGAAATACCTTCTTTTAAGCAGAAATCAACATTTTATTTGATTTATGTCTTCTCATCTTTTCCTAAGATTTTTTAAATTATAGTTATACACAATAGTTGTAATTATTTTGATGTAATCATACATACATGGAATTTAATTTGTTCTATTTCATTTCCTGGTGCCTCTTCTTTGTCTCCTCTCCTCCCTCCTCCTATTTCCCTTCCTCTTCTGTAGTTGTCTTCCTTCTGATTATTTATCTGTATGTTCTTAATTGGGGCTTTGTAGATAGATATACATTAAGGTAGAATTCACTGTGAAATACTTACATCAAATAGCATAATTTAGTCTAATCATTTCACTTTTCCTCCCCTTTTCTGTCCCCTCAATCTCCTCCTCTATTTTACTTATCTTCCCTCTATTTTTGTGGGAGCCCCCAACCCATACTTTTTTTTTCTTCTAATTTTTCTCTAGCTCCCACATATGAGAGAAAACATCCAACTCTTGACTTTCTGAGCCTGGCTTATATCAGTTAGCATGATGTTGTCCATTTCCATCCATTTACCAGCAATGCCATAATTTCATTCTTTATGACTGAGTAAAACTCCATTGTATGTATGTATATATATATATATATATATATATATATACACACACACACACACACACACACACACACACACACACACCACATTTTCTTAATCTAGTTATATATTGATGGGCATCTGGGATTGTTCCATAAATTGGCTATTGTGACTCGTGCTGCTGTAAACAATGACATACCTGTATCACTGTGCTCATTTTAGTTCTTTTGAATAAATATTGAGGAGTAGGATAGCTGGGTCATATGGTGGTTCCATTCCTAATTTTTTGAAGAATCGTCATATTGCTTTAGGAAAGAATTTTCTTAAACACCAAATAGCATTCCTAATATTATCAAGCATTTTTACTTTGGATAGAAGTTAGTGACTTAGGTATTCATTAGAGAAATTATTTACTTAAGAAATATTCAGATGGTAGTTTGTATAAGATAGGTTTAAATAGAGACCTATTGGCCGTATCATAGTTCGTTATTAACCAGCCTGTTTGCTTACAGCCTTTTGTGTGTCAGACACTTTAGGCAATTTGAGTTCTCATCATTTTCCTTTGCTGTTCAGGAGAAGAGAGATTTCAAATGAATTGTAACTAGGTAGGGCTAGAATGGGTAAAAGGAAGAAGACTTAAGCAGTTTTCTGAATGCTTTGTATGGATTTGTTCTCCTACCTGATGCTTGTTAGGACATGGTAGATATACCAGATACTCTATAGTTGGAGATATATGCTACTATACACAATATAACAAATTATTAGTTGGATATTATTGTATTTTAATAATGTTTATTGAGCTGTGCTAGTGCATGATGCTTCTCAGTTTGTGCTCAAAAATAAAAGATTCAATTCTATTCCTAGAGAAATTCTTTTTTTAGTAGGCAATATATGTGTATAACCAGTGTAGCTCAAAGTGAATTAATGGATAACACTGTAAGATATTTTGAGAATTTGTTGGGAGAAAAAAGGAAGGAAAGAAACAGGAAGAGAGAAGCATTAGGAAAGATATTTTGAAATAGCATTTGTATTGGATATGGAAGATGTGAAATTTGCACGTGTGATAAGGAAAAGGATAGGGAAGTCCTCCTGAAAGAGGTGTGATATAAAAATCGCAGTTATATAGCTTGTTGAAGAATGAAAGGAAGAAAATGCTAGAACAGAACAGTGACTGAAGAACTAGAAGTTGGAACTAGAAAGAGGAAATCAAGGACTGTAGGTTTTAAGTAGAGGGATAACATCAAGAGAGCATGTCCTTTTTTTCACATTGAATCATAGGCTCTTAGAGAGAAAGACCATACTTGGTCCCTCACGTGTAAGGGAAATAATGCAGTTGCCCTGGTAAGGGTTCACAGGCCACCCAAGGACAGTCAGCCAGCATCTTTCTAATTTTCCAAACTCTGTTTATATCAGCCAGAGCATTTACCACATTAAATATCATCTATCTTTATTCATCTCTTGCACTAGACTGGTACTCTTTGAGGGAATTTGTTTTACACCTTTAATATCAAGTTATCCAGCTAAAGTGCATGCCACATAATACGTGTGTCCAATGAATGAATAATAATGATATAGATGGCTCTGGGAGTAATGTACACAAAGGGAACTTTAGGTAAGGTAACTAGGTAGCAAACCATTGTGGTAATAAACTCTAGTGATGCAAAAATCTATTTAAAAATAAGGCAATTTTTTAAAAAATACAAAAAGGAGAGAGCATTAGATTAAGTTATGATCAAGTGTTATGGGAATAAAGAAATGATCTGATAATCTAGGTTAGTTCTATATATTCAGACAATAATATTTAAGCAACATTTTGAGCAGTTATGTAAATTTTAGGAATTAAAAGTTAGACTTACTATAAAATATATCTTTTACTTATGTTTAACTACTGATAATTCACTGTTCCTCTGATCTAGATCTTTTCTCCTTGATGCTCTAGGCTTCATTACCCTAAAGATGTCAAAACACTTTAATGTCATGTCAATCTGTTATTTCATCCATATGAATGCAGAGTCTGTAATTTTCAATGACTTTCATATACCCACACAGTTCTCTTCCTTGTGTGATACTATGTAATTTTGGATAGGATAATCAAAGTATGAAACAGCCCTCTTTATTTTGGTACTTGTTCATTGAGCTGACTATGTGTCTATATTTCTTCAGTAAGAGAAGGTCCTGTTTCTTTCTGAACAAGGTTAATTAAGCCTTACGGCAGTGCTTAGTACACAAAGATCTGACTGAGAATTTGCCTGTGACTGGAGGACTCTGTGGTGACCATTGCATTGACCCAGACCAAAAAGAGGGGACAGCCTCAAGTGAGCCTTCACTGTACAGCTTCCAGGAATTTCCTTTCAAAATAGGGTGATGGCTTTTAACAGATGGTGACATTTATGTGATAATTTGTTTTGTGTAGTTAATATTTTTCTTGCTAAAAGCAGATCCATGATAAAATTATGTTTTCAGGCCAGAAATGCATCTTAATTCTCGTATATATTATCCATCTAAGTATAACACAAAGCAATAGGCCAGAGACCTTTGTTTTTTATTTCATATATAAACATTGTCCAATGTGATGCTTGATAACTGCCCATGGCCACACTCTGAGTATAGGAGTGATATGTTTCCCAAGCATACTGATCAGCAGCACATTTCATATAATCATTTACTGTGCTATATAATTAACTTATAGCTCTTAGAAAACTCTGTTGTGAAAAGATGAGTGGAACTTTTCTTTTTTTAATCTTTGAAGGAGTTTACCATAAACTTTTATTACCTGGATGTTTAAAATAGAAGAGTTCCCATAAACATTTCATTTTTTAACTCCAGCTTACTGTGCTGAGGTTTCACTATATTATAAAATATAATTTTAAAGATATTGTGTGACTTAATTTGGGTCTTACTTGTCTTTTAACTTAGCATTAGGTTATATTTTATTTTTCAGTTAATGGTGGAAAAGAAAGAGGTCCAAGGGAATGAATTTACAACTTATAAATTGCCACAATATTATATCTTTAAAAGCAGTAATTTTAGGTAACTGTTATTCCATCCAAAATCTAGAAGATAATAACCAGTTTTATGCCACTTCAGTACTGAGTTTGTTATGGTTGTACTAATGGGTGTTTAGTATTCTCTTTTAGCCATATTTATGTCATACTGAAAATTTTTATTCTCCCTTTCTACCACTCCCTTCAAAAAAAATTATCCAAATGTTTCATTTTCTTTTTAAGGCAAATTAGAAATAGGCATTTAGTGGTTTTTGTTGTTGTTGTTGTTGTTGTTTTTTAGCAAAAAGCCCTTTTCCTATCTCAAAGTGTACCTTTGATAGGTAGTTTGACTGTTATGACAAAATTTTTAATAGGTTCAAACTCCATTGAATTTCTTTGTCTTCTGTAAAATAAGAACATAAAGACATAAAACAATTTTGTTATAGTTCATTGTTAAAAGTGTTTTAATATAATGCTAATATTGAAATTTAAAAAATTTTTAGCAATGCATGTCCACTTTGGGAGATGTGAAGCATAAAAAGTGTTCATTTTACTGAAGTTCTAGTATCTATGTGGGGTCAGGAGAGATCAGTTTTGAAAACTCACCAGTAACATTTTTTCGTTGTTATTAAATATGTACTATAAATTGTGCTTCTGGAAAGATAGGGGGGAATGTAGAAAAGCAAAGTAGAAGAATTAACAATCATTCCAATAAAATAGTTTAATTTATGCCTCTGCAGTTAAGCAGTGCTCCTGGTTAACAGAAATACCCTTCAGCTACACAGGATTTTGGAGGGTTGGAGGGCACTCATTTGCACATAAATAGCCATTAACTGATAAATTCCCAGAGGTCTCCTGTTGCATGTTAGTGGTTCTGACCTACTTAGCTAGCTTAAATTTGTTTTACAGAATTATTATAATTCTATCCTTGGTACTTAAACTTTGTGATTAATGCATGCCTCACAATACAATTAAAGTATAATTACACAGTTTTGCAGTTTCCTATCATGATGTTATTATTACAAAGATCTGGATTTTGCAAATATTAGAAGAGTTAAGGTTTTGATATTTTTCACTTCTGCTATCATTATGTGATTATGTTAAATGGGACCTTTTTAAGTCTGAAGAATAAATGGAGTAAAGGTGAGTCATTAAGTTTAGCATTTGTAAGCTTAGAAATGGTTGGATCAGTTAATGTGTGGTCATTGGTGTCCACATTGACACTTCCCAAGCATTCTTTATGTTTTTCAAATGATTCTTGGCATCATTTACTTGCGGAAGCAGGATGAATGTTAGGAGGCAGTAGAGAAGCACTAGAGTGAGACTCGGGAGACGTGAGTTCTGATGCTGACACTTACGCTTCACTATGCAGAACAATTCTGGGTGTTCATCTGTAGAATAAGTAGTTTGGAATATACAAATGGGTTAGCAACCCAAGGTATTGCTGGCCAAAGCAGGCCCAAGATCTGTTTTAGTTCAGTTGTGGAGCGTAAGAATATTTTTTATATTTTTAAAGGTTGCTCAAACAAACAAAAAAAGCAGCAATTCTTGTTCTCTTAAGGCCTGCATGCTTACCAGAAAAAAAAAAAAAAAAAAAAAAATTGCCAATTCCCTGACCAGAAGTTCTGTATGACTCTGCCTTATTGATATTTGGCATTAAGTTACAATTGATTATTTTTAACTGGTGATGTTTTATAGTCTGTCACATCAGTTTTGGGCTTCATCTCTCCATGTTTATTATTTAGAGTGGTTTGTGATGTGACATCTAATACCTGTTTTGTTACTGCTCATTTTACATCCAGTTAAATTTGGGAATTGACTACTTTCTAAAACTTCATAACTTGAAATTTATTTTTCTTTTAAAGGAAATTCCTGGTAAAAAGAGATTCTAAAGTATCAATGCTGTTGAAAGGTGAAAAGGAATGAAATACTTGACTTATTTTTAAGTACTAATGTCAATTTTAAAGAACACTTTCAAAACTGTGCCCTGTTCTATGGAAGAATTACAAATAAATGTTAAATAATATTCTGTAATGAACTGCAGAGACATTTTCTATCAGTTTTTCTGAACATCAGTTTTGGCCAATGTATGAGACTATATTACAGTAAGGTTTTGCATTCCCCTCATGTCATTGAACATGGGAAGTATAGGCCACTGTTAAAACTGGGCTCCATTTGAGTGATAGTCAATTGTTAATATTTGTTAAAGATAATAAGCCAAATAGTTACAAACCACTTTTATTTGATATTGTATATCTGGGGGGTGGGGGGAATTTAGGCCCTTTCATTAAAAAAAAAAAAAAAAAAAAAAAAAAAAAACAACAATGGTTAGAAGTAGCAGCTGCTTTGTAAAGTTGGCATGCAATCATTACATTTCTCCAAAGAGAAAATGGTTACCCTGTAATAATCAGTCTAATGAATTCAGAAATTCATTGATTGTCCCAGCTCTGGGTAGATTAGGTAGAGACTTGCTTCAAGGAGTGGAATTTATGAAATGTTTGCTGCATCCAGCAAGCAGAGCTGCTATAATACAGCTGCCTCCTCAGTGGTTTGCTTTGATCCTGTGGAATGAAAGGACAGGAGGATCAGCTCAGGTCTAAATGAGATTACAGCTGGTTCTGCCGCTTATCTGGTCTATTGCCAACTAGTGTGGCTTTGCACGTCCTAAGGGGTTTACAACAGAAACTGTTTATTGAGTATCATCGGTTTACTCAACACAAGCAGGCTAATCCTTCCCAGCCTCAGCATGTTGTAGAATTGTGCAGGAGCCAAACCCAAAGCTGGTATAGCCAGACCCTCTAGAGCCCTTTGTCTCGCTCTATATTGATTTTTACCTGAGTTAAAGATAGTAAAAAAATAAAACCAATAACCAGTCCTATTGTGAGCAAGAGGTTAATCTTACCTAAAATCTTACAAAAAGCATCTGTTGACCCTAGAAGGGACAGCCTGCTTTTTTTGCCTTTCTAGTCAAGTGGGATTTTCTAGTTTCGAATTTTGAAGAACAAGATAAGAAAAACAGCTTAAAAGATCTTGCTAGGCATTTCAAGTTAAATGCTTAAGTCTCTTCTAGTACTGCTATAACAAATGGCTTTGTATGTGGAATATGGGATGACTTATTTCTAAATAGTAAGTTTTTTGCTTCCATTTTGCACAAAGCATTTATTTGATGTGGCAAAGTGCATGAAAACAAGGCTAAAAACTGTGATTAAGGAAGAGAAGTCAACTGTCAATGTTAATGCCTAATACTCATTTTACCTAATGATCCTGGAATGATAGTATTTTTTTAAATAAATAAAAGCCAGTGATTGGGACCTTTATAAAGATATTCTTCTAATAAAAAATCCTGAGTGTGTATATTATTTTGCTGTCTTTTTAGAAACTTTTTTAAACCTTCAGATGTAATATCTTAACTATTATAGTCTGGTCTTGAACAAATATGACTTGTAGTGGAAAATGCATTGGAAACAGACAGACTTGAGTTGCAGTTTCATTTCCATTTCGTACTGGTCAAGTTGTTTAACCTCTCTGAGTCCATTTCTTTTTTCCTAGCACAAAACTGAAAATAATATTATTTACTTTGCAGTATCTAATCAAACTAAATTAGAAAATAGTAGAAAGTAACTCTGAGCTAATCAGGTTAGTCAAGGCTACTGTAGTCTCTCAGGAGCCCAAAGGCATTGAAGATTATATGCCTAGGATCCCTCCTGTGATGCTAGAAAGGATCATTGCACTGCAGTAATCCTGCAGCTTTGCTCTGTAACTATAGACCCCAGTCACCTTTAAAAGGTAGGTAGAGAGAAGTTGCCAGGTAAGTACCCTTCCCTTAATATACAACAATGTATTAGAAAAGCTGTGAGTATGAAACCTATGTTATGGGTTGAACATTACTAATCCAAAAATCTGAAATACTCCAAAGTCCCAAACTATTTTAAGTATAATCTCCCATGGAAAATTCCTCAACTAACCTTATGTGACAGGTTGTAATCAAAACACAGGCACTCTAAAAATATCATATAAAATTACTTTCTGGCTATTTATATAAGATATATATGAAGTGAATGAATTTCACGTTTAGACCTGGGTCTCATCCCCAAGATCTTTCATTATATATATGCAAATATTCCAAAACCCCAATTTCAGAACACTCTCAAGCATTTTGGTTAAGGGATATTCAATCTGTAGTTTAAAACTCCTAGAAAGGCCTGAAGAATAAACTATTATTTAGGATCAATAGGTGAGCTGTCTTTATGTCCCATCTTGAATGGTTACTCAATTGCTTTATACACCCCAATAGATATTAAATACTGTCAGCTGTATTTAAACGCTAAGTAAAGATAAAGGTAAATTTTTTAAGACGAGTGCAGGGATCTCTGGGTTTACTTTCTCCTAATTGACAAGGAACATGTATCCTCAGCTATATAGAAGCCTAAAAATGTTTCTATGGAAACATTTGGAGGCTTTCTAAATGTACCGTGTGATGGAATCAGCTAAGACTGATGTTTATCTTAAACACGTAGTTTGTCCAATATTTAAACCTAATGGACAAGATGTGTACCAGTTGAAAATGTAATATTTATCCAATCATTTCTATTCTATCAAGCTAGGCTCTAAAGCAATAGGTTGAACTCACAGAGTAATAAATTTTTAGTGCATTTGGAGATAAAGGCTGTTGGTGGTGATTGCTTAAACTCTTTTTGCTCAATCATCTGAATGGTGCAAATCAAAGCATTTTGTCAGACTGTGAGAAGTTTCACCTAGATATTGCTTCCCACACACGCAGGTCACCATATAAATTATGTTCACGGTTTTACAGCATAGCTGGTGCTGGAAGTTAAATTGATGCCCAGTGGTGGAACTCGTAAAACATTTTCCTGTTAACACAACCAGGCAGAGTTGACATTGTTGATGGTGGGTTCGATCTAATAAACCATTGGTTCTAACAGTGATTTTTACTGTGTTTCAGAGGTGATGATGATACAAGTTTAGCAATCCAATAGTTCTTCCTGAATGGCAAAAAATTAACTCCACTGTCTGTACTACCAAATGTTGGAAGAGTAAGAGTAGGAGGTGATCAGAGCCTAATGTAACCTCGTGTTCTAAAAGATGATGAATTACAAGACCTGTTTAACTCAATGTATATCTTCTTCATAAAGAAAAATGGTAACTTTTTCTCCAAAGAATGTCTAATGTATCATTTGTTGGAAATTTGGAAATAACTCATTATTATCTTGTTATTCACATATGTAGGTTATGCCTTCCTTTCAGCAAACTCTTACTCAGATACTTTTTCTTTGATACTGGGGATTGAATACAGAGGTACTCTACCACTGAGCTACATCCCCAACCATTTTTATTTTTTATTTTGAGACAGGATCTCACAAAGTTACCCCGGCTAGCCTCCAACTTAAAAGCCTCCTGCCTTAGTCCTCCAGAGTAGCTGGAATTACAGGCATGTGCCACTACATCTGGCCTGAAATAAAAGCTTTATATCTGGTTACTTTTTTGTATCTGTTTGCTAAGTTACTTTTCTGTAAGAAATTTAAGCTTTAGCAAAAGGTTTTAGTTGTGTTCCACAGTAACAGTCAATCTACACATTTGATTTTTGCCCTAAGAGAATCTTTCAGGGGTTATTTTCCTACTGACATTTGTAAGCAATGGGCACTGTTTTAAAATTTGTATTGAAATATTTTTGCTTTGGTCATAAAGCTTTATGAAAGTTTATCATTTCTTGTCTGAGAGTCAATTAATTTTTCTCATTTCTAGTTAAGATTCACATGATGCCTAGCAAAGGTTTATGACTTTATCAGCATAAGCAAAAATCTTTCCAGTTCTTCCCATTTTTTGACATGGTATTTTCTCCTGTACCACTGTTATGCATTCATACTCGATTGGTGAGCTTATTATGGTTTAGTTCCATTTTATGAGATATCTCATATCTTTTACTCACCACTTTAACATTTCTTATCCCAGCGTATGCATGAATTTTTTTTTAACATAAGGAGATGGGCTTTTTGATGTGCAGATAAATGTTATCAATGGTGCTATGCAGATGAAACCTGTCATGTACAAATAGCATGTATCAAGCCCCAAGTATGCAGAACCAGATAAATCAGTTCATTTGCTGAAGCTTTGCAAAAAAGAAATTAGTGATGTAATAAAAGCTTTTGGGGCTCTTAGCCTAATAACAGCTTTATAATAAACCCCCACAGATCATCGACTCAATGGATAATCTTTTAGGAAAACTTTTTCCCTCTCTGTCTTTTCTCCCTTGTAAAGAACTGCAATAAAAACAGTAAGCAGTGTCTCTGTAGGAAAAATATATGTTTAAGTATCTGGAGTAACCATAATTTAAAACTAAGAAGTTTATTTACTATTAAACACAGATTTGTTCTAAACAAGTTTATACTTATTTCTTTTTGATGATTGATATACATCAATTAGTCACAGCTTTTACTCTGTAGATTTCAGATTAAGCATTCCTTCTTAATTAATGTGTTTGGTACATAGAGGTTGTAGTTGGATTGTTGGGGACAGTGGAGGTTCAGAGTGGGGAAACACAAATGAGGGAGAAGAAAATTCAGGGTGAGAAATCAAGAGGGAACATTTGCTTGTACTTAGAAGAAGGTGTTTATAAAGAGCAATGGAGGGTAGAAGAAAAGGGATGAGATCTATATACATTTATGTATACATAAAACTTAACACTTAATTCCAAGTAGTTTATAGGCTTATAAATCTTATTTATGTACCCAAGATTCAGCATTATATTATGTGACTAAGCTATTATGTCTACTGGAGTTTGTTTGTACTTTTTATGAAAAAAAAAAGCCTTTCTAAAACATTCCTAGGTTTTGTTTTGTTTTACTTTTTTGCTTCACTAAATTTTGGAATTAAAAAAAAATTGTCACTGTTGGAGCCGAGAATCAGAATCGTGTTTTTAAATTCTGTAGCACAATTGGCAATGGTCAGCGTATCTGATTGTGTAATTTACTACATTTCTTGCGCATGAGAGAAATATAGAGGATGTAGAATGCTTAAGAGGTTTCAAAAATTATTTATCAAAGAACACTACCTTTCCCAATGCATTAGCTATTGTAATTATACATTGGTACAATCTGTTGACATTGAGTTGAATTTGATTTAAATGGAGGGGGATTAAGAAACTGGACATTTTTGATATTTATTGATACACCTAGTCCATTAATATAAATTATAGAACAAATTTCACTGTGACAGGAACATTTGGGTGGATGAAGTTAAGAATCAGTCAACATTACCATTAGACCTTTCTTTTTAGGAATTTATTACCATCAATTAGAAAAAATGCTTACAAATAGAATTTAGCCTTAACCTATTGATATGGAATATTTGACCTCAACAATATTTGAGTCTTTAGCTTTAACAAAAAGACCCCTGAATTCTTTTGAAACAAAGATTCCCCCACTAGCTAAACACAAGTCATAAGATGACTTAGAAAGATTGCATCTGTTGTTAAGTGGCAGCACTGCTGTGGACTGCTGTTTTTTGAAAAGACTGCCAGGAGGAGAGGGCTAAGTTAGTTTTTGGAGTGTTTTAATTAGCTGTAGAAGATGGGCTCCATACATTCATAAACATAATACCTTATATCTAAGGAAAATTAAAATGAAACTCTTTTTTAAAAAAGATCTGCCGATTAATGAAATGTAAAAGCAATAAGAACTGAATAAAATTTATTGAGAATAAATATGTTTATATTATATCTCGGCATAAATTTGAGATAGTTATTTTGTGCTGAGTGGGTGGAAAAACAGCTTTTCTTCAAAGGACCCTTGCCTTTGTCATTCATTTGTCTTAAATCTAGATTTTTGAAATCATGTGGATGGCTTCTAGGACACTTCAACCAGCTATTTTGTCTGAATCTGCCTTTGCTTCATTGCAGATACTACCTCCTTGGTTATATTTCTAATAAAATTCTTTGTTTCCTCCCACCCTGTACCAAGTATGAATTCTTTGAGGTCAGGTCTGCGTCTGACTTCGAATCTCTAATTCCTACTTAGTATGTAGGAATGTAGTGGATGCCATTTCTTTAAAACATAATAAACCTTGTCAAACTAATTCTTATTACATTCACAGACATGTATAGATCACAGATTTGGAAAGCCAGGAACATCTCATCTCTTCCACGATGTCTGGAGCCTCAATTCTGATGATTCAGTGTATAGGGTAGCTCACAAGAGTGGGCCTGGAAGTGCTGATGGTGGAGAATCCAGTTCCTAGATGGCATTTTTATTAACATGTCTAGTCTCTGAGCTAGAATGACCAAAGAATAGGCTTGATTCTGTTGACCTGAATGCTACCTGTGGCATCTCCCACAGGTGTTCTCAAGGTAGTTAGACTTTATCCAGGGTATTTCAGCACTCTTAGGAATGAGTTTTCTCAGCAAATAATGGAGAAACTTCATGGCCTTCTGTTTTTGTTGTTGTTGTTTTGTCACCAAGACTTAAGAGTTACACAATGTCACATCTGTTGTACTCCGTGAGTCAAAGCACAGTTTTCTGTAAATGGTAGAATAATCAAAGCAAGACAGAGACAGAAAGGAACAAGAAGATGAAGGAAAGTAAAGACTGAGGGGCATTTAATATCACCAGTAATTACCAACTCCACTGCTGCTAAGTTAGATTGGTGGTCTCTATCCCCAAATGAGGGCATATTCCATACTCTATTTTCCTATAGTGAGAATAAGTATATTCTTATTTTCTTTTTTAGCCATCAGTTTCTAAGGATTTTTTTTTTTTTTTTTACTCTTTCCTTTTTTCTTGAGAATTCCACACATAACATTTTGGGTAAGATCCAGTACATATGTGCATGCTCACTTTTACCCTACCAACTTTGATGAGGAAGACAACCACATTTGAAATCCTAAAAGATCATTATGACAAGTTTAGGTATTTTATCAAAGATGTGTGCATTTTGTTGTCAGAGTCTACAAAAATCATCTCACCTCTGACTGCCCCTAACCTCAAGGACAAATATCTTAACTCAGAAGATCCTGGATCTTAACTCATAATCTTTCTCATATGATACTCTGGTAGGAGGACTTTGACTAGTTTCACACTGCAGCCACAGTCCCTCCTCTTACTTTTATTCATTATCTGTGCCCACATACTTTCTATTCAGTTTGAAGCCTGACTTTCTGGAAGTTGGAACCACACTGAATATGAGCAGAGCAAGGTTACCTTGGCCTTACCCCTTTGGAAATGAGTTGTCATCATCAGATGATGGTTGTTCTCCTGTTCTAGAAATCCCTGAGTCATCACATTCATGTGCTAATAGTTTCTTATGGAATTCCAAAGAACTTTAACCAACCCTTAATTTTGGCCTTTACCCTCAATCATTTCCTTGATGGCATCTTGAAGAGCTGTGAACTTACACCTTAACATCTAGCATGATACTTTCCCTTTGATTCTTGTGTTATATTCAGACTTATTACTTGTTGACATCAGTTAAACTGCCCTCTCAGAGGTAGAATAATTGTCAGAAACAGACTACAACAAAATAAACATATTCAATTTAGTGTGTATGATAGAGCACCCATTTGCCCAGGGTGTTTGCAATATGTTGTGCTAATAATACTGATGCTTATGGGTCAGGCTTGCTCATGTTGATCTTCCATGCTCACTTTTATGGGATGAGAGCACAAAATAGCATTCAAACGTGAGAGAAAGAGAATATTGTGACAGGTAGTTTTATATATGTACAGATATATAAAGTCACACAATGCATATTCATCAGGTGGGGCTTTTTAATGAAAATATTTCCATGATCTGGAATCCAGCTACCTCTTTGAATTTACCTGCTGTTCCTTCTGAAACCAGTTGTGCTTCAGCCACATTGCCTTCTTGTTTTTCCCTTAGCCTATAGACTCTGCCAATCTTAGCTTCTTGGCATTTGCTTTTCTTCCCCCTGCAATGGACTTCCTCAATATATGCATGGGATTCCCTCCCTTATTTACTTAGGTCTTTGCTCAGTGTCACTTCTCAAAAGGTATTTCCTGATCATCCTAATTGATATATTAGCTCCTGTCATTCATCTGTCTGTCCTCAGAATATAAACTCCAGGACAGAGACCCCCTCGATTTTTTATTTATTTTTTATCTCTACTGCCTAGAACATACAATACGAGCTGAATTCAAGAGTTAGGCAAATGGATTTATATACCTCTATACTTTTACTTTTCTCTTTTTCATCTTACTAGTCTTTACCTGTCCTTTCCTTCTGTGACCTTCCTTCTCAGAATTGGTAATTGCACACTTATAGATACAGATTAGAAGAAAGAGAACTTTGCAGCTCTCCTCCAGTACAGAATTACATATGATCTATGTGACCCATGGGCTACAAGTTGCATGGCCATTTCCTTATCTGTTGCAAGAATTAAATTGGAAATGTTTAATAAATGGAATAATTATTGTTAATCAGAGAATCCATGCTTTATTCTAAGTGTTGGGCCTATATTAACAAATTTAATTCTGCAAGTACTAATATTATTTCTAGTTTATATATGAGGAAAGCCAGAAGGGTGGCTACTCATTGTGTTCTGTGGGCTAACAGCATTTGCTGATGGAAATGCTTACTCACAGACTCCTCCCTAGACCTACTAAGAATTAAAAACAACAACAACAATAACAAACAGTATACTTAGGTTCTGTATTAGTCAACTTTCCATTGCTGTAACACCTGAGATGATCAGGGCATAAAGATAAAGGGATATTTTGACTCGGAGTTTTGGAAATTTCAATCCATGATCAACTGTTCCCAATGTTTGAGGGAAGGCAACACATTATAGAAGAAGCAAATGGTGGAACAAAACTGTCCATTTTGAAAAGCAAAAAAGAAGAAGAAGAAGCCACTGAAGTTCTGCTATCACTTTTAAGGGCATGCTTCTAATAACCTAAAGATCTTTCACTAAACCCTGTCTATTAAGGATTCCACCGTACCCCAATAGTACCTTCCTGGGAACTAAGCCTTTACTACATAGACCTTTTGGGGATCTTCTGCATCCAAACTTAAAACAGGTCCTAAAGATGCAAAAATATCCTTAGTGAATCTAGGACATTAATATGTTTAGGAAGATCTATAGATGATTCTGATGATTGTCAAGATTCGTAACTACTAAGGTAGAACTTCATTGCACAAGTGTACCCATAAAATGTAGTGAAATATAAATGAAAAACTCAAGTGATTTGGGACTCATAATCATCTATAAATAAATACATTCAATAAAGTATATATAAAAATATATAACATATATAATGTATATAATATATAATATATCTACAATTATAATAAGTCATCTTTTAAGAAGTTCTTTTTTCCTTATTTGGTGTAAGTATTGTTGCTGACTCTGCTTTTTATCTATAGTAATTCCTCTTTGATCAAATGAAAGTATAAGGGTGACTTCAAGAAACTATCACTTTTTATTGGCATATTTTCATACCAGTGAAAAAAAAGACATGGCTATGTCTTTTAAGACTGGGACAGAACTCTGTTTTAAGCACTTCACCAGTGTTACTGTTTAAGACCATAAGGCAGCATTACTATAGTGCTATAGAGTTTGGATCTGAAATCTCCTGCAAAGGTCCATGTTTTAAAAAGTCTTGGTCTACAGTACATGGTGTTATTGAGATATGGGGCCCCAGTGAAAGGAAATTACGTTACTGGGATATGCTTTGAATGGGATATTAGGATCCTGTTCCCTTCTCTATCTGTTTGCTTCCTGGCTACCATGAGGTGACCAGGCCTTCTCCTCTGCTGTATGTTCCTGCCATGATGGACTTTGCCACCATACGCCCAAAGCAACAGGGCCAAGCAGCCATGGACTGAAACCTTTGAAACCATGATTCAAGCCAAATACAGTGGCTCACACCTGTAATTCAGGTGGCTTGGGAGGATGGCAAGCTTAGAGTCAGCCTCAGAAACTCAGCAAGGCCCTAAGCAACTTAGTTAGACTCTTTCTCTAAATAAAATATATAGAAGGGCTGAAAATGTGGCTCAGTGGTTTAGCACCCCTGGATTCAATCCCCAGTACCGAGAGAGAGAGAGAGAGAGAGAGAGAGAGAGAGAGAGAGAGAGAGAGAAAAGGAAAGAAAACATGATCCAAAAAAATCTTTCCTCCTTTATGTTTACTATGTCAGCTACTTTATCACAGTAATGGGAAGCTAACCCAAAAAAGGAATGTTTAATTTGTTAGATTCATCACTGGTTTTCTGATTTGTTCTGTTTTCCTAGTCTTGAAAATTAACTCAATTGTGGGTCATAGGAAAATTTTAGGTAATCATATGTAATTGACCTTAGAGATCCCTTATAGTTTACACTCCCCAGAATTATTATAATTTCAATGTATAACTTGGCTGTTATGCTATTTTATATTTACCTTTAATAGGAACTTAGTATATAAATGAATGAATGAAGACAGCAATATGACATTTGAAACATGTATTATTTATTTAGTTTATAAATGTTATTGGAGACAACCATAACATAGTGATTATAAGGTGGGGCATTGAAGCTCTTCTGACTGCTAGGGTTCAAATCTTGGCGCTGCTTATTAACAGAATGACCCAGGAAAATTACTTATCCTCTCTGCACTTAGATTCCTTGTTCATGAAATGACATTAATAATAGTACCTACAAAAGAAATTAGTTGACAAAAGTTAAAACATTTAGAATAGGGTTATTGTATGTATTCTCAATAAACGATCTTTAATTCTTTGGCTAACAATACAGTTGCCTTATTTTAAAAAAAATCTTAGATGAAAAAAGGTCTATCCAACTAATAGTTGGTAAAATAGGGTTTGTAGTCTTGGCATGTCTGTCCTCATAGCCCTTGTCTTTCTAGGGATGCTCTACTGCCTCTAAGAACACAGCTATTGGGATTTAGAAGCAGTAGCAATGTGACCAAAGTGCCTTATTATCTTGCCTTATGGTCTGCAAAGAATTTTCACTGGAGTGCACTGATTTCGTAATTCAGCAGCTCCATGGAGAATAGTAGGGCGTTGTTCCCATATAACAGTTTCAGAAGTTTTCCAGTGTTCCAAGCTGTTTTTCTCTGTACTAGGCAAGAGTTCATTCTGATAATTCTCCTTACATCTCTGGAGAAGCTCTTTTTTCCTTAATGGTATATTAAACGTGGCTGTAAGCATCATTGCCAACATTGCTTTTTTTCCCAGTGTCATCCCTCCATGACCAAAACAGCACACTCCTTGCCTTAATCTTATAGATTATTTCATTTGTCCACCACCTCCTCACTCCCTGCTCCACATATGCACCGACACAGGTATACTGAAGTACTTGGGGGTGCTGCAAAGTATACCTGGATTGCTGATTGCCAGCTGGTTTCTGGTTTATCACTTGTTCCTGCTCACCTGGGCATGCACAAGACTGGGAGTCAGCACTGAAGCTACTGTTCTCTCATAGGAGACTTTGTAAAAGGCTCTTTGTACCTAGAGGCTTTTTAAAAATTCTTGTTTCTTTTCTGATTTTTTTTTTAAACATAAAATTGGATTGGATGATTTTTAGGGTAACTTCCAGCTTCAAACTTTTTTTTTTCTGATAATGTCATTATTTTGGCTATGTTATATTCCTTCTGGGTAATAAGGAAGACCATAGCTCTATTTCATAGATGTGGGCAAGTATAGCAAAAGAATTTAAAGTATCTAAGGTTTTTCAGAGAGTTTAGCTGAGCTAAAAGTAATTATAGAGTATCCTGGTTCCCATTCAGTTTTCCATTAGTTAGATCAATATGATACTTAGAATAATCCAAACCCACAGTGGTTTGGAACAACTTTTTAACATAGAACTTCCAATTATATTTTTCACTAATATAGATTTTTAAAGTTGCCATGTTTGAAATAGAGCTAAAAGAGGCATTCAATTATTGCTTTTAATTCCTTTCTTTCTGTTGGCTCTTATCAGTCACATTTATTGTATTATGCTTTTTTGTGTGGTGAAAGGGCTATCATTAGACAATTTTTCTTTTCTTTATGTTTCAAGGCATAATATATGAGAAATATTAAACATGCAACTCAGTACCCAGAAGATAACATACAGAATCATATCTTTATCAGTCACAGATAAAACCAGCATATTCTAAGATTAGAAGGAAACCCCATAAGCAGTAGTCTAGGAAGGATTCCAAAAAACCTACCTAAACTATCAGTCAACAACTTGGAGACCAGGCTGACAGGCAGCACTAACCAGGTACGAGTTCCATTGTCTCTGGTGTGTGTCTGGGGATGTGGGGTGGGGGGGTGAGGAGGGTAAGTGAATATGTGAAATCAAGGGAAGAACCAGCAAGCTGGTAAAAATAGGAAAACATTTCAGAAAGTGGGGCTCAAGAGCAGTCAAATAAAGGAATCAGGAAAGCCCTTGAACATAATGAGGAAAGGAAAGGAGTCAAGACAACAGAGCTGAAATAGAAGTAATAGGACACACGTGGATAAGTGGGTGTATAAACGTGGGGGTGTTTACAGATGGACTCATGAGCACTCGGGGGCATTATTTCATGTGGTTTTCACCGGTAAGCCTGTTAAGTGGACATAGAACAATTCTTGATTGTTCATATTGACGTAAGAAAACAGGAATTGGGAATCCTTTTTCTCCGTTGTCACCTAGCTCTTAAGTAGCATTGTTAATCTGTTACCCAGTTCAGTTACTTCTTTTTATCTCAATTTCTCATTTAAAAGATTTGAATAATAATTGTTTCAACCTCATAGAGTGAGAATTAGTGCTTATAAAATACTTGGCACAGTGCTGGTCTCATGGTAAATACCAATAAATGCTGGATGTTGATGTTATTTCTATTATGAGAGCTACGATTTGAACAACTTGAAATTCAGCATATTTCTTTCCCAGTATCCTGTATTTCATCCTTTATAATGTAAAGTGGACTTGTTACTCATGTGTATTTCTACACATGTATATTTCCAAAATGATTTTAACCTGTGTAAAATCTGTCTTAAACAAAAATTGCCAAATATTGGGAGATTTCACATCTTTTCCTTTACTTTTTGACCATAAATCACATTTTGCCTTTTGTGCAGTTAATCTACTTTCATATTTGTCTACTGGTTATTGAAGAAAGTAAGATAATTACTCATAAAATAGCCCTGGCTTCTAGAACTATATGAGGGTCCTTACAGTATTTCATGCGTGTTATATGTTTTCTTTCACAGTGTTGCCAATAGTGAGGAAACTCTTTTCATATTTTTAGTTTTGTAAATATGCCTTCAGTAGATGTGCAATGACCACTTCTAATATACTGTTTATTTTTCAGTAATCTTTGTGTAGTTAGCTTTCTTGTTCAGAAAATTTGATTTTTTAAAAAAATTGTCTGCCACTGCATGGTATATTTTTAACTGTTTGGCTATTATGCAGAATTTTGATTCTTCTCTCAGACACCATTATGGTATATTCTTGGCACTTCTTGCGTTTATCACTCTTTGATTTCTTCATGAGTAGAGAGATCATTATAAGGTCTTAAACAAGTTTGTTCTGTGTTAATATACCAGGTGATCATTCTTCTTATTCAAACTGATATAGGTTGAATACTCAGACCATCAAACAGAAAGTCTTCTTTTTTTTGGTGGGGGGAATACCAGGGATTGAACTCAAGGTCACCCAAACGCTGAGCCACATTCCCCAGCCCTATTTTGTATTTTATTTAGAGACAGGATCTCACTGAGTTGCTTAGCACCTCGCCATTGCTGAGGCTGACTTTGAACTCGCTCTCCTCCTGCCTCAACCTTTCTGGGTTTAAGGGAAACATGACTTAAGAGTCATATTCAGGTTCAGATTATTGGGTCAGCTCTTCATAGCCATGTGACCTTTGAGCGTATCACTTAACTTTTTTGCTATCAGCTTCATCATATAAAGAGGATTAATGAACTATCTTATAGAGGTGTCTTGAAAGTTTTCTTTATTTCACTGATATATAAAGATATAAAAGTTGTTCATATTAATGGGGTTTCATGTGATATTTTAATACATTTGTACGTTGTGTAATGTTTAAATCAGGTTAAACCTGTCTCCTCAAACATTTATCATTTTTTTAACAGTAAAAACATTCAGAATACTGTTGTTGAAATAACGCCCTACTGTGTAGTAGCATACCACAACTGTTACTCCAACTGACTGTAACTATCCATTCTTATGCCCTACTCTCCTCAGCATCTGGTAACTACCAGTCTACACTCAACTTCTTTGAGATCTACTATTTAATATTCCACATATGAGAGACATCATGCGGCACTTGTCTTTCTGTGCCTGGCTTATTTCACTTCACATAATCTAGTAGTATATCCATGTTGTCCAAAATGACAAGATTTCATTTTTAATGGCTGAATAGTATTCCATGGTGCATATGTACCACATTTTCTTTATCCATTCATCAGTTGATGAACACTTATATTATTTTCATTTCTTGTCTAGTATGACTGGTGCTTCAGTGAACATGAGAGTACAGAAGTCTTTTCAATGTACCAATTTCATTTCATTTGTGGATTTAGATTGCCAAATCATATGTTAGCTCTATTTTTAATTTTTTGAGGAATCTCCATAATGTTTTCCATAATGGCTGTACTAATTTCCATTCCAGCCATCAGTGTGCAAGGGTTTCCTTTTATCCACATCCTCACCAGCACTTGTTATCTTTAGTCTTTTTGATAATATACAGTATTACTAGAGTAAGGTAAATGGCTCATTGTGATTTTGATTTGCATTTGTCTGATGATTAGTGATGTTAATTAAGCATATTTTCATATACCAGTTGGCCATTTTGAGAAAAGGCTGTTAAGATCTGTGGCACAAGATGAAGGGAAGAATAGAAGTTCACTGGATTAGACAAAGGGGAATGAAGGGAAGGGAGAAGGGATGGGAATAGGAAAGACAGTAGAATGAATTAGACATAATTTTTCTATGTTCATATATGAATACACAACCAGTGAAACTATATCATGTACAACCACGAGAATGGGAAGTTATACTCCATGTATGTATTCTATGTCAAAATACACTCTACAGTCATGTATATATAAAAAGAACAAATTTTTTAAAAAGTGGGAAAAAAGATCTGTGGCCCATTTTTTTAATCATTTTTTTTAGAGTTACTCTATATTCTGAATATTAGCCTTAGTTTACAAATATTTTCTCCTGTTCTGATAGTTTACTCTTGATTCTGATGATTATTTCCTTTACTGTGCTTTTCACCTGAATATAATCCCATTTGTCTATTTTTTTGTTTCCTATGAGTTGGGTGTCTGATCCAAAATCTCATTGTCCATTTCAGTGTTCTGAAGTGTTTACTCTGTTTCTTCTAGTAGTCTTTTAGCTTCAGGTCTTACCTATAAGTCTTTAATCCATTTTGAGTTGAACATTGGTACTCATGAGAGCTAAGGGTCTGATTTTTAATTAAAAGAATTTCTAACACATAGGGATTGATCAAAAAATGTTACTCCTTCCTAAGGAATAGGCTTTAGTGAATAAAGTGGCTTATTTAGAAGTAGTGAACAATATATGTCCTACCCAAGTTCAATACATTACTCATTATCTTTTGAAACCAATATACTTTGAAAAAGCTATAAAGGGTACTAGAAATGGTGGTATTATTTTACTTGGAATTCAGTGTGTGGAAATGTATTCATGAACTTTGCTATGTTGAGATAGGCAGTTGAGTTTGTTGCCAAATGAATTTTAGGAATTTGTTATTCATTTTATCTAAGCTAAAGGTCCTGAAACAGTCTCTAGCCACTAGTTCAAGTTGAATGCATCTCAGTCAAGTTGTTAAACTGAGAAGACATAACAGATATTCGGTTAGCTCTTGTGAGAGTTATCTTTCCCCAGGAATTTGTATACTTTTTTCAGTACTTAAAGTAGGATTAAGTAGTACCCCATGACTGCCAGATTTCCAGTATACATGAGTACAAGATCCAAATCTTCTATAATTTATGCTTCAATTTTTTACTTCCTGTGTGGAATCATGTGACATCTTCTAAGATGTGGTCTTATAACCAGTTGGTCATTTTGTGGAATTCTGTGTATGTATTAGTTCTGTCTCATATAGTTCTTTCTAGTGTCTACTATCCCTAAACTGTTTAAAAACATCAAGAATACTATATTAGAGCTGGGCGCAGTGGCACATGCCTGTAATCCCAGCGGCTTGGGCAGCTGAGATAGGAGGATCACAAGTTCAAAGCTTCAGCAAGGATGAGGAGCTGAGCAACTCACTCGCTGAGACCCTGTCTCTAAATAAAATACAAAATAGGGCTGTGGATGTGGCTCAGTGGTTAAGTGCCCCTGAGGTCAATCCCTCGTACCAAAAAAAAAAAAAAAAAAGAATACTGTATTAGGATTAATATAATATTATTCTTTTTAGGTGCTGTTTACTTTTCTTAGTAGAATACTATTTTCTGTCAAAGGAAGTCTTCTGCTTTATTTTTATTGGTTACTTTTCCCTACTTTCTGTATAATTGAAAAAAACAAATGGGAGGATGATATCCATACAGGTATGTCTACTCTCAGTTGATCTGGCTGTGATATAAATAGAAACAGGAAAAATATTATGGTTGTGCCTTTAATACATCGTATTGTTAATTGCTGGGTACACTGCATAAATGCCTTCTCTTCCAGATCACTAAGAAAATCTCTTGAGTATTTCTCCTTCTTACTTTGGTAACCTCAATTTCCTGCAGATGTTTCTGTTAAGGTCTAGAAATGTCTAAATTTTCATTTTAATTAAATAGAAAGGGGAATTAAATGATGAATCAAAATATAAGGAATTGGGATGAAGAGGAACATTCACTGTTTATTATGTTTTTTTTGGCCTGAGATACTAAGACTAAGACTCTCCAGCAGTTTTATACAATAGCACACAGTCCTTGTCTTTACTAAACAAGGAAAACTTTTTAAATTCAAAATACTACTTACAAGCCAGATGTACTAACCTCACTCCTAGTGTATCTATATACTAAAGCCTTCAGGAGAAAATGGCTTAAAAATTGTTTTCATGTCTAGATTTGAGTAAAATCACTTGTCATACATGAGTTGCAAAATGCAGACCTTCATTCTGAAGCTGCCTGTTTCTCATTTGGATCTGACATATTAAAAAGCATATAATTAATGGTTGACATTAGTAATTAACATTAACTTTATGGTGTTTAATATGCCATCATTCATCCATCAAATAACCAGAAATGCATTATGTCTTGTCATAAAGGTTTTAATTATATAAAATGGTCCTTCAGTTTTCATATGATATGAATGAAAAAAGCAAAAAAATGTATTTAATTAATATTTCTGTAAGCATTTCTTGGTTGTTAACTATATTTTTATTTCTTTTTAGGAGTATTCATCAACAATTGTGCCAGGAACTTCAAAGGGAAAATGTAGACCTAATTGTGCAGTCTTCATTATTGGCTAAAGAGCGCCACCTTGCTGCAATTGCTGGTGCACTGTGGAAACATTTCTTTTCATTTTTGAAGAGTCAGAGAATGGCACAGATTGTGCCTCCCTCACAACTTGCAGATGCAGCTGCAGGTCAGCATTAATTGTTAATTCGTTAATTACTTTCTCTTTTTGCAAACTCTTTGTCAGTATTTCCCTCTATTTTCTTGGTAACAAACTTGCTTTATAACAGTGTAATAAATATTTTGACAGCCAGAAAGATGAAATGAATTATATATTTTTAAATTAGGACCCACTAGCTTATTTATTATTAAAAAATTAAATTAATTATATTTGCTAAAAATAAGTAATTTTCAATCTTAAAAAAACAATGTACACAAACTTTGCTCGTACATGTAATATTTGGAAAGTAAAGTGTCATTTGATTATATCTAATTTGAATAACTTATTTTCAAATTGTGTGAGCAGATATCTACCTCTAAGACTAATTTGTGTAAAGAGTAAAGAATACAGAATGAATACCACTTCAACACCAAGAAGATGAGATAAGAGTGACATTAAATATATAGAATATTATCATTCTGACTTTTACTGCCTCTATTTTAGGTTGTAATTTATACTTGATTTGATTATTGGTCTAAGCATAGTCCTTAGGATTTAGAGAAGTCTGATTCATATGGAATCATAGGCAAAATTTTGCAAATATTTGCATATATCCAGTTGTCTTAAAATAAGAGATCATTATCCTTCTCAAATATGTATTTTGCCCAAACTATATTAAAAATTAATGGAATAGACAAATCAGTGTAGTTGTTACATGTATTAAAGGTAACTATAGGTATTTTATGTATTTAATATAGTATTTTCTAAAGCCTAAGATGTAAGCCAACATTTACGTTACCCTGGTATGGATGAAGAAACTGAGTTAAAAGCAACTACATGAAAGACTGAATGTTATAAATTTGAAAGATCTGGAATTCTGGTAGCATTTTCATAATTAAGATTTTACAATTATAGATTAAAGAATTATGACAGGGCAGTGGTTTCCAACTACTGTAATATCAGTGAAAATATATATTGGTATTCAATCAGGTTAATCACAGCCATTATTAATAGCTGATATAACTTAGCTTTCTTAAATTTGTCATGCTAGCTGCCACTTAGTCAACAAAAATGGATTTCATTTATTAAGTCAGTGCTATCTTAGGTTCTGAAAATAAATAGTATGTATATACAAAGAAAAATGTGTGGGTTTGGTTTTGGTTTGAAATAAACACTCACCATTTAGGAGAAAATCATTCCTTCATTTAAAAAGCACTATATATACCCACTTTTATAAGCATTGGGAACTTATCAAGGGGGGGTCAGGGAGAACAAGACTATCTCATAAAGGTTATAGTCTTAGTGGGAAATTGAGCTAAAGAGAATGAATTTCTTAAATGTGTAATTTGTGAGATTGTGATAAATCCTGTGAAAAGAAACAGAAATACAGAAGGGAATGGGTAAGGCCAGAGGCAGGTTGTGATTTTATTGATTGAGTGAGTGAGTGAGTGGTACTGGGGGTTGAACCCAGGGGCATTTATCCACTTAGCCACATCCCACCCCTTTTAGTTTTTGATTTTGAGACAGGATCTTGCTAAGTTACTCAGTGCTTTGCTAAGTTGCTGAGGCTGTCTTTGAACTTGCAGTCCTCCTGCCTCAGCCTTCTGAGCCATTGGGATTACAGGTGTGAACCACTGCTCCCAGCTTATAATTTTAAATAGACTTGTCAGTAAGTCCTGAGTAACATTTGAGCAAACACCTGAAGGAAGTGAAAGATCATGGTCTGTAGAAGTCCAGAGCTGAGAGAAAAACTATAGGGAAGCAATAAAGGTTCATATGGAGTATGAAAGGGGTGAGAGAACACAGTGATATGAGCAAGCTGGTTGCATTTTGTCTCATTAAATTACTATAGTGACTTTTGCTCTTACTTTGAGATTAGAAGCTGTTGGTAAGTTCTGAGCAGACAAACAGTATGATCCTTCAAGCTAGCAAGTTGACACTGGACAAAGGGAGCAAGGGGAGAAGTTGGGAGGCCAGTTAAGGCACTATTGCAATAACCCAGAAATGATCAGCTTGGACTAAGGTGTTAGCAGTAGAGTTGGTGAGAAATGGTCAGATTTCTCATCTGAAGGTAGAGAAAGTATTTTGAATTTACTAAGTGGATCAAGCAAGGTAACCAGTTAATAAAAGAAGTTAAAGGTAACTATAGCCACTTGCTGAGATGAGAAAGATGATGACAGAAATATATATTTTGAGAGAAAATTAAGATTTTTAAAAAAATTTTTGGATACAATGTTTTAAATATCTATTAAAACCTAAATAGACATTTAAAATGGAATCTTAGATAATAAGCCTAGGGTTTAGGGAAGAAGTTTAAGATGAAAGTTTAAATTTGGAAACTGTCCCATTTATAGACAGTCTTTTAAGCCATGATGTTGGAGGAGATCACCAGTAGTCTAAGTATGGGTGAAAGTTTGAAGCCTGAGCCATAGCATATTTCTACACTGAAATTAAGATACGGAGAAATAGGAAGGGAGAACAAAAAGGAGTGCATGTAAAAAGAAAAAAAAAAAAAAAGAAAGTATAGTGTTTGGAAACTGGGAGGGGGAAATAATCAACAGCATCTCAGATGCTGCTGATGAATCAAGCAAGATGAGCCCTGAAATTGGTCATTGGATTTTACAAGAAGGAAGACATTTGTGACCTTGAAGAGCAATTTGTGTGTAGCGGATACTCAATGGATTAAAGATGAATTAAGAGAAAATGTAAAAAGAATAACAAACTACAAATATAGATAAATCTTTTAAATATCACCATTTAAGAAAAATGGGAATGAATTAGAGAGAGCAGTAGAGTCAAAGAGAAGGGTTTGTTTTTGTTTTTAAGTAAGGTGGAAGAAATTTCAGTGTATTTAATACTTACAAGAATGTTCCATAGTAAATGAAAATTGGATGGTGCAAAAATGTCACTTTTGTTTTGGTGTCGAGAGAAGAAGGGACCCCACAGAGGAACTTGGCCTTAGTTCATTTATAGTAGAAGAGGAGAAGGGAGAGTAAATGGGCCCTGATGGAGGCAGCAGGGTGAATGTGGTAGGAGTTGTGGTAGTACTGGTATGATGTTTCTCATTTCTCTGTGAAGTAGTAAATAAGTGAGGATCTAGAGGGAGGAGTTGCTGGCTGTTAAAGAAAAGAGGAAGGGGAAGATATGTGATAGTTGCCTAGGAGAATAGAAGCCTGAATGGACTAGGGAAATGTTGGACTGCTGGCTGGGGTTGGGCCCCCACATGAAGTCTCTAATCATATTCATCAGCATTATTGTTCTCATTTATGCTAGTGCAGGTACTTATGAGGAGGAGGCCAAGAAGTGGAATTAAACAGATAACTTTTTTCCCCCCTAGGCAAGTACAGTGAATCAAGAAAAGTTCAAGGGAGTTGGTGGCATACATAAATGAGTGTAGTAATGGGAAATACCCTAAAAAGGGAAGGGAAGACATGAACACAAGGAAGGCAGGGAAAGAGTTGTGGGTGCAGTAGATTATAGGCCCTGATGTAATCAAAGAATTGTTGGATTTAGGGTCCTAGACTAAAGCAAATTTGGTATCAAAAGGTATAGCACTTGAAAGTAAAATTATAGAAAGATTGTGGTTAATGGTAATGCCAAGGTTTCTGTGATCACCATGGGACTGTCTAAAGTAGAATGGAGGAATATTCTTTGGAGGAGAGGAGTGCCAAGAAATGAAGGGCCAAGATACTAGGGGAAAAAACATCAATGGTAAGGTTGTTGTTGGAGAGAATAATAATGAATGACAGTCTACTCAGCTCGGCATGGAAGAGGGGTAAACTAGGAGAGTGCAGGTGACTATAAAAGAGTTAGAAGAATTAGTGGCTGTTACCATCTGGTGATATATATGACATTCAAAGGTAGGAGTTTTGGGAAGGAGAAAGGGACATTGATCTAGAAACAGCAATGTGGATCAAGAATTAAACTCACCTCATCTGTAGGTCAAGTGTTAGGGGTATGGGAGAATAAACCACATTTGAAGAAAGCTACATAGACAGCAGTGTTTCATAAACAATTGATTGACAAGCATAAATCAGTGTAGTACAAATTGAGTTGATGGGGTTCCCAGTAAATCACAAAGTGAAGTGTTATTTGTGTAACATAATTAAATTAAAGAATTTTGGCTCCTAGATCTTTGGGTTCTGAAGAAGGTGGGGTGTGATTGATTATAGAGATTACTATTAAGGAAAATTTTGTGTTCTAAGGTAAGAGTGAACTGCTCACTGTGATAAGTAACAAATAAATTAGCTTAATTATAAAAGAGTAAATGCTAGAAATATTTTTTATGTATCTTTGATTCGATGGTGACATACAAGCGGAAACCTCCAGCTTGAGTTAAAGAATCCAGTACAGATCCACAATGATAAGAAAGAGATGCTTCTCGATCCTTTCTTGAAGATCTAGATGATGCTATTAGAAATTTCTTTGACAACATGAATTTAGTTCAGTTTTAACTTTTTGCTTGTTCTACATTTCTAGATATGACATTTTATTATTTGGTATTTTTATCACTATTAAATAAATTGGGTGAGGGGAAATTTAAAATTTTTTCTCACCTTAGTTTCTTTCATTTTAAATCTAGATTTTACTTTGTTGGCAGCGGACATGCCAAGTACTGCTCCGTCAGATCTTCAGCCTCAGCCAGTAATATCAATAATTCAACTTTATGGTTGGGATGATATCATCTGCCCCCAAGTTGTAGCAAAATATTTAAGTCATTTACTACAAAATAGGTATGTGTCCTTATTTCAGTCATACTTATTAATGTAATCCCTAATAGATCAGTGCACTGGTAAGGTAAGAATTATCTAAAATGAAAAATTATCTTTTCCACATATATTCTCATTTGGAAGATTTTTTTGCTTTCAGATATACCAACATTTTACAATAGTCATTGTAGGAAAGCTAGCTTGTGTTTTGTGGGTTGCTTTTTTTTTTTCTTTTTGTTAATGTTAAGCCCTTTCAAAACTCTGTATACCATCCCCATTCTTATGAACAGATTAGCCAGGTCTTTGGCTTCATGACAAGGATTACTTTTAAAATTTCTTGGAGATATTGCTTTCGAATCCCATGTGAGGTAATCTTTGAACCTGTGGAACCAAGGAACAGGGAAGAGGATAGGGGTGGAACTTGTCAGGAGACAATCATATACATATGTTTTGTCTGTAATTTTTTTTACCCATTCCTCATATGGTCATGAGCTCTTCTCTGCTTAATTATTCCAAAGGCCACTTTGATGTTTTTTTGTTTTGTTTTTTGTTTCTTCTACTTGCTGCTTCTGCTTCCTTCATTATCATCTCACCTATCTAGATATAAGCCCCTTGCTTTTCCCATTTCACCCATGTGCTTCCTTGGCTTATTATAACATCAATGGAAAAAGGAAAGTTTAAAATTAGAACATTACACATGACAACACAAATTTATCTAGCATTTCTTTTTGAGTATAGTATTATTATCTGTAGTATTCATTTTCAGCAATGCCTGTCTGTGTTAGTGTATTTATCTGAAAGATGAGTGAGACCAAGTGTGTTCATGGGAGATGTTAGATTGCATTTCTTTACTTGCTGTCTATACTCAGGGAATATATTGCCATTTTTGTTCTTGTTGTTTTAATATGCGTTAACTTGCCTTTATAGCACCCTGTGTGAAGCACTTTCTCATTCAGGCTGTGTATCCTTTCAATCCTCAACTATAAGATCATGGATCCGTTGTGTTTTGCAAATGTATATAAAAAATCTCTCTGGACCTGATGATTTGTTTACTGATGCAATTTCTGAGCAGGCAGTTGGTAAGTGAGTGGTGTATGCATTTATTTGGTGAGGCATGGAGGGTGTATCTATGTAAAGCTGTTTGCTCTCTAGATTATTACATAACTTTTTAAAAATATCTTTTTTATTTTTTAGTTATAAATGGACACAATATCTTTATTTTGTTTATTTATTTTTATGTGGTGCTGAGGATCAAACCCAGTGCCTCACATATGTGAGGCAAGCAAGCACTCTACCACTGAGCCACAACCCCAGCCCAAGATTATTACATAAATTAATAGAAAATATACAAAGTATGTTTATAATTAAGTGTATATATAAGCAGAAATTTATTCTTTCCTTTTGCACCCTGCTTCTTTTTCTTGATGTGTGTGTGTATACACACACACACACACTTTTTTTTTTTGGACTACATATGACAAATTCCCCTGCTATCAAGATAAAAGAACTTGTTTCCTTGGAAGCCAAGAACAAAAACTTGTTCCTCAGGTGACAAGCTATTTTCTTTTACTCTGAAAAAATTTATCACACAAAAACGTGGAAATTTGAAGTATTACCAGATATCACACTGTGAGTACCCAAAAAGAAAAATATCCAATTGTGAATAATTCTGTTCTATTTTTATTAGATATTTTGCCTTTCTTCTGCTTTATTATTAGTCATTGAGTGACTCTGGTTACTTTTTAAAAAATATTTCATACAGTTTTATTTCTGTAGAACACACCTTTTCCTCAATTGTTTTTTCCAACCATTTGTAGCAGGGCTGCCCTGAAAAAAGGCTTTAAATTTTCTCTGATATCTTACTATATCAGTTGGCTTTACATGAATGACTTTTGGGCTAAGTTGTTCATAAGTGAGAAAAACTTTTACTCTTTAATTTTATGGAAATTTGAATTTTAAAAAAAGCATGTCATAAACAAGGAGTTATATCCCCTGCACTCACATATATACATATATTCAGCATATTGAAAACTTTATTATATATCTTTATATAATAAATATGTGATTTTATTTACAGAAAAAGATTATGTGGAACAGTTGGCTGAATTGACAAGGTTGCTATTTAAACTCTCAGAAGTAAAGGATATTTTCTCAAAGGCACAAGTTGGATATTTACCCATCCCAGAAGACCCCAAAAAAGCACTTGTTCAATTCCTTGAGGTATTTTTCATTTATTAGTATAATTGTGTTACTAATTGTACTGTACTGATCAGTGTTCTTAAAATTTTTCTATAAATTTAATTTTTAAAAAATTGAATTATATTATCAGTTGCCTGCTATTATAAAATTCTGGAGGAAGAAAATTGAATCTAAAGTATAGTACAAATCACTTGTAGGACAGCAGAAAATTTACATTTAATGAAGAATAATAAAACTAAAGAGTACTACATAAAAGTTTTACTCTAAGGCCACCCAAAATTTTAAGAATGTCTTATTACTGAAATTGCTGGATAGTAATGTTCTTGGGCACTTGCAAACTAAAATTACTTGTACAGGGTTCATTATAGTTCTAGCTGAGTATTTACTGCCCTATGACAAACACTGTAAGCCTTAGTATACTAGCTATTTCATATGTAGTATGATTGGGGTTTTAAAGTCTAATCCATGTGGTTTGGTTTTTCTAAATAATAAAGAGTCCCATTTAAATTTTAAATTATTAATTTTAAAAGAATATATCTTGTGTGATAATGCTTGTTTTCTAAGTCCAGTTGAGGTCATTAATGTGTTTAAATTAGTGTCTTTTATAAGCAGTTCACAGTAAAAGTAGAGTGATTATTTTCTACAGAGTGGTTGGCATTAACTACACTGAAAATAATTACAACCAATAAGCTTTTTACATAAATGTTAATTCTTCCATAAGTTTTAATTTAAAGTACAATTGTAAGAAAATTAAAAATATTGTATAAACACTAACAACATTTAGTAATTGAACATGCAGATGCAAAATATACATTTCTGTTGGGCACTTCATTTAGTTGTTAACTGAGGCTCAACCCACGATTAAATAAATACCTATTGTTTGCTTGGAACCCTACTGGATCAGAAAAGGAAGTGAAGCATTCTGTTGTGCTGTCCTACCAGTGAGTTGTATTATACTTTAAATTTAGTCTTCCTAAATATAATTTAGCCCAAGTTAATTTTTCTTTTATCATTAAACAAATGATAGTTTTTAGCTAGGTGCTGCAAAGTATTACCTAAGGTATGTTAGAAATTTAAAAAACCAGAAGAACTTTCACTTGTCAGAGACCATAAGACATATATAGAGTTTAAAATGATGCAAGGTCTTATATGCTTAGTGTCAGTTTGTTGATAGATCAATTAGTAGGTAAAGAATATCAGAGCATTTTAATAAGATGTTTATAGTTTATCCTGCGAAGAGTAGGAAGATTTTTAAGTAGGTCTGATTTGATTAAATGACTTTTATATGAAAATTAGAAACAATAATATATTTAAAGGTGTGGGAGTTATCAGCCAGAAACTAGTAGAGTTTGGAAAGAATTGAAGATTAAATGGATATGAAATAAATACTGTGTGTAACCAGAAAAGTGATATGATACCTTAAGGAGAAATAGGAACTTCATGATTTAGGTTCAAGGGTAAGTAGGCAAGAAGTTCACTTTGCGACTTGTTTAGTTTAGAGTTCTGTCAAGTGTCTCAAAGATTATCTGCAGGTTCTGTGATTCACTAGGGGAGTTGTGAGAGACTGGAACTCAGAATATAGTTGTACTTACAGCCATGACCTGTTACAAAGAAAGCATATAAAGCACAAACAACAAAGGGACAAGGTACATGGCAGTGAAGTCTAAAGAAACCAGGCATAATTTCGAAGTGTCTTTTCTCATTGAAGGAGAGACACAGGGTATGTTTAATTCTTCAGCAAGGAGTAGTGATGCGACATGAAATATTCACTATCAGGGAAGGTCATTAGCAATTCACTGTCCATGGTTTTTATTTATTGGGAATTAGTTACAAGCACCTGCTTTGCCTTGCACTTTCAGAATTCCAGATGTACAAAAGGAAAATGGGCATTTGACATAGCAATGTTATTTGTACAGATTTTTTTTTGGCACAGTGAGCCATTCTTATCAGGGAATAGTGAGCAGCTTCCCTAAAACTCTAAAGGCCCAAGGCCCTACCTGACTTTTTAAGGATATCAGCATTTGGCCTGCAGTGTGAATTCTTTTCTATACAGAAATGATATAAGTTGTCATAGTCAATGTACTAAGAAATGCATGTCTTTTAGTCTGGGGAGATTAGAGCTAAACATAAAAAAAAAAATTGAGATTCCTTGGGTGTACTAAAGTTCAAAAGTATGGTTGATAGGCTCCTGGGAGTTACTGATACGTTGTCAAGAGGTTCTAGAGCTCAAAACAATATTGACATAGCACAAATCACGCAAAAGCTTTAGCATGAGTCAGTACTGTGTCCTAAGATTATATTAGTAGCCATGATAATTTACACTTTTATATACTCAGGAAAAACAGTCAGTTCACTTAAGAATATCCTTAATGAAGAAATAAAATTATTAATTTTATTAAATCTTGACCCTGAGTACATATTCTTTTAATATTCTGTGAATGACAATGCAAAGTGCACTTAAAGCACTTTTGCTGCATGCCAAAGCAATGTGGTTGTCTAAATGAAAAGACTTGTGTAATTATTTGAGTTGCAAGCTGAGCTGATTGCTTTTATCTTGAAAGAACAACTGACAAAATGTGGTTATTCAGACTTGGGTATTTGGCAGACATTTTTTTCAAAAATGAATGAAGTAAGCCAGCCCATCACTTCAAAGAAAACAACTGACAATATCTGTTGCTAATAATATAATTTGAGCTTTCAAGAAAATTAGAATTTTGGAAAGCTTGTATTTGTCATTGTGAGCTTGAGGGCTTCTTGATACTTAATGACTTTTTTTATGAGAATGGTGTTGGTATTAATGCATATGATTTTTTTGCCAATATCAATAATGAAATGTGTCAACATCAGGAAGCTGTGTGACTCAAGGAGTCAGAATTTTCCAAATGACCAGTGCAAGCTTTTTAACAAGCATTCAAGGGTAAAAGATCTATTCTAAGTACAAGATATGCCAAGATCTCTTAATGTAGGAAGTGTCCACTGACATCATTTTATGACATCATTTTAGATTCCTCAGACTCTTTAGTTCCATAGTTCATTTTGACTGGCCTCCAAAAAATACCACTTGTTAAGTTTTGGTCTAATAGCAAAGAGAAATTTCCACAGTTATTTGAAAAATTTGTCAAAATACTACTTCCACCTATATGTACTTGTGAGGCAAGATTCTCTTTATTCTGTAACAGATCATAAGAATCACATATAGAAGGAAATAAGAAATAAAGCCTACTTCTATTAAGCTGGACAGTAAAGAGATTTGCACAAATGTTTAAGAACTACTACTCTTCTCATTAATTTGTTTTGGAAAATAATTTTTACTGAAATGTTACTCCCATCCCTCCATGTCATAAGTGACCTTCCACTCCCTTTTATGACCTTCTGCCATTTTTTCCAACTACAGCATCCTTTCAAGTTTGCCCTTCCTCCCCCATCCACCTTAATTAGCCTCCTTGGAGACTTACTTCAACTACTTTTAATAGTACCTTCACAATTGTAGTCTTTTGTCTTTTGGTCAAACCTACAAACTTTCAACCTTAGGTCAGTGCAGTAAATCCAGCTTTCTCTCCTTCCTCATGTCTACTAAGAGCAACTGGAGCAGCTGACAAGGCTGGGGAGATCCCCTAACTATGTGTATTGGTGCTATTTGTGGTCTAGTTTAGGTCATTGAAATCCACTCTAAGTTTCCAAAAATGATTTTAAAACTACTAATTTCTTCAAACTTTCTAATCCAATAGCTTCTCTTATTTCTTCTGTGGCTTTACTTACTTATTCCCACCTTCCTGATGTTATTCTCTTATTTCCCTTCCTCTTCTTCCCTCCTTACTGTTATTTATTATTAAATTAGCAGACTCATAAAGAAAATTCTGGGAGGTAGAGGGACGTCTATTTCTATCATAAAGCTGAACTTTATACAGGTTTTAGTTGTTGGGATATGGTAACATTACTAATAGGCTTTCCTTGTAGGAATTTGGAGATTTTTGAGTCCTCAGTCACATACATTTGATGAGCTTCATTGTTTGGTAGTCTTGATGTGATTTCATTACAACATTCTTATACACCAGTTTTGTGGGTGTTTTTTTTTTCCCCAGTGATACTTTGCTGAGTGAAACCTCCTATAAATAATTATTGGTGAATTGATTTTTTTTTATTCTTCCTGTAACCTATATTTTAATTATAAAAAGCAAGATTTAGTTCTTTTCATGTGAAATTTAATTGCTGTGAATCATTATTTGAAAGTTAAGGGTGAAGGCCTAACTGTATTGGGTATGTATGTATGGGGTAAGGGAATTAAGTCCCTATTGTATAAAACCTGTAAAGTTAAATATTGTTTTCCTTTATTTTAGGCTGTTGGTGCAACTTACAGGAATCTCCAGACACTTTCTGATAAGTCTGCTATGGTCACAAAGTCCTTAGAATACCTTGGTGAAGTATTAAAATACATAAAACCCTATTTGGGAAAAAAAATTTCCAGTGCAGGGCTGCAGCTCACTTATGGGATGATGGGTATGTATTCTTGACATTATTTTCCTACTATCATTTCCTTATGTTGAGCCTATAGTATCAGGGTGGACAGAAATATACTGGTGAAATCACTTATTCTCCATAAAGTCATAATAATCTGAAATACAGTGATTTAGCTTAAAATAACTCATGTTGGTCTTGTGTTTGTTATGTTTGTGTTAATATTAAAATTAATTGTGATCAATACAGAAAATATACCAAAACAGTTAGCAGTAGTTTGCTGTAAGTTACGTTGTGAATACGTGAATAACTAAAATAGAGCTTTTGTTAATGCTTACCTGTACTTCATTAGAATTTAAAACATCAGAAAACCCCACTTCCTTTATTTTTATGGTCTACTCTGTATGAACGAGGTCAGGAGGTTTAATATGAGCATTAAGGTATTTATGCTTCAAATTTTGTTTCTCACAATATTGTGTTTTCCCTTTTCAAAAAGAAATCTTTTTCTCTGCCTGTTCTAGAACAATGGAGTTCATCTTTCTTTAGGAATTCAGTAATTTGAATATCTTTGTTCACTAAAACCATGTTGCTAACCAAAAATAGGAACTGGATAAAGGTACATGAAAAAGATTTCCTTAGAAGTTCTTATATAGAATTTAAGTTTTTTAGTTTTTTTATTTCTCTGTGGCCAAAACCTTATATCTATTCCCTTTAATCTTGTGAATGTATAAATAAACCTGATTTAGGCTGTCTCAAACCTTTTATCTTTGTTGTGAAAGATAAAGGAGAATGTGAAAAATGTGTAAATATGGATGATGTGCAATGTAGTGAAAGCAATGGTAGCAATTCAGACATCTTAATTTTAGAATATTTATTATAAATTTATTATAAATATTACATAGGAAAATCTAGATTAGCATTTTAGCATTTAGGCTTATATTAGTCTCTTAAAAAAGTTTCATGATGTTTCCAGATTTAGCTTTTTGCCAAGCTAAGTGTATGATTACAGAGTTATGTCTTTATATTCCAGAATATATGATGGTCTTATCAGAAACTACAAAATGACATTGGATTTGTGATATGTAGACCTGGGGCAGAATTTTACTTATGAAGAATTTTCTTGAAGGCCTTCTTTGTTCTGCAACCTTGGGTTTTTTGGGGTGGGGGGATTAGTGGCAAATAGGTTTATATTTTTTCTTTTTGTGTAGATATCTCAAAAACAGGGAATAGAATATACAACTATGGTGTTACCCATTTATTCATTAGAAATTAGGAACAGGTAGGGCTGGGGATGTAGCTCAATGGTAGAGTGCTTGCCTAGCATGTGTGAAGTTCTGGGTTCAATACCCAGCACTGCAAAAGAAAGAAAGAAAAAAATAAGTAAGGAACAGATAACGCTGTTTTCTTTATGTAGAAGGTTTAGAATAAAGTGGAGAAAAGCAAATATAAACATAGGAAAGTTTGAAAGCGTGTTGGGTTGGGCTACCAAAACCAGTTGAGGAAAGGAGAGTTAATCACTTATAAGGCTGCTACTAGAAGACACATGCTATTTGTAAAACCATACTCCATGTTAAGGAGTAACATCTGGGATCTTGATTGTAGTCTAATAATTTGTGAAAAGGCAGAGTTGATCCATCAGTAATATCCTCAACTTCCCTTTCCTTTTTTTTTTTTTTTTAGTGTGTACAGGGGGAGACAGGGTTGTGTTTGTTCCAGTTTTGTTGTGGTTTAAGTTTGTTTTCTCATTCTTCACATCTCATACTTTCTGTTTCCTTGCCTTTCATTTAGATCACCCTCATTTCTTTGGCCATTTTGCCCTTTTGTTTTTGTGGTTGAAGTTCTACCCATGAACTTTCAGTGCCCAGCCCAATTGTCTCTGCTTTTCCCACATTCCCAGGTAGACTTAGTCTCCCTGACTGCACTTCATTTGTTTTTAATCTTATGGCATTTTTTATACCTTTTCAATTGTTAAAAATTGCTGCAGTCCGGTTGCAGCAAAATAACCGGGGGGTGACGAGAAACTTGTGTAGATTGATATAGCAGGAGTAGGAGCCATTTATTGTAGGACAGGAGCAGTATATATACATTCCACAAAGCTTATCTTAATTAACAAAAACTCGATACAGCAGTCAACCAATAAGGAATCTCCACACTTAATGGCTCGCTGGAGTTACTTCATAAACCACTCCCTCTGGCAAAATGCCAGGCGCCATCCAGACTTGTTTACAGACTCTAACATTTGTCAGGCGCCATCCTGACTTGTTTCGCAACAACTCACGCACCCTCCGGTAACGAAAAGTATTCAGTAATAGCCTTTTGCTGCAACTTTTTTCCTGATAATCCTTCTTCTTCTGAACTTTCTTTTTCTTTCTGACTAGAGTTCCTGGGCTCTTATCAACACATGCCCTAACTGCTCTTGGTTCCATTGGGGTGCCTCCTTCCCTTAGTAATTTACTTAACACCCCTTCCATATTTTCGTCACAAAGACAATACAATACATTGAGACAAGACACAAACATACTGTATCAATCTTCTCCATTTTCTCAAAATGGCCATTTTTCCTCTCGCCCTATCTGCCTAGGGACGAGCAGATTTGCTCCCATCCTATGTATGGACGGGCAGCTTTTTTTTTTTTTTTTTTTCCGTCACTTACCCCCAAGTGTCCGGGGCTCCCCGTAATGGGCCACCATCTGCCACTGTCCGGCTGCAGCAAAATAACCGGGGGTGGGGGTGGGGAGGGGGGTGACGAGCAACTTGTGTAGATTGATACAGCAGGTGTAGGAGCCGTTTATTGTAGGACAACAGAGGTATTTATACATTCCACACAGCTTATCTTAATTAACATAAACTAGATACAGCAGTCAACCAATAAGGAATCTCCACACTTAATGGCTCGCTGGCATTATTCATAAACCACTCCCTCTGGCGTTTTGCCAGGCGCCATCCAGACTTGTTTACGGACTCTAACATTTCTCTGGCAAAATGCCAGGCGCCATCCTGACTTGTTTACAGACTCTAACAAAAAATGTGTAGTAATTTTTAATCTTATTCAGAGTAGTAGCCATAACTTCTGAAATTTTTATTTCCCTCATTTCGTATTTTGAAAAAGAAAAGAAAAAGAATATTTATGGAGTATGCATCACATACTGTATTGGGAATTTAAAATATGCTGGTTTGAAAATTTCTCCAGTGTAGGTAATAGCAGATGCTAAATATTTCTTGAATTTAATAAATTTATAAATCTATTAGTATTTATTGTTTTTAAATAAGAAAGATTGCTTTTAAGTATAAATAGATTTTTAAATATGTGTTATAATGATTCCAATACTTTTAAAGTAGAAAGTAAGTATATATAAAAGAACTTTTTTATAGTGGTTATCTTTAGACAGGGAGATTGTCTTAGTATTAGTATATAGTATTTCTTTATAGCCAGGAAAAAGACTTGTTTTTGTTCTGTTTTGTTTTTAATAAACCTACTATGTATTTAAACTGTTCCCAAAGTTGTTGTTGTTGTTGTTCTGTAGTTGTAAATAGGCAGAATACCTTTATTTGTTTATTTCTTTTATATAGTGCTCAGGATCGAATCCAGTGCCTCACACATGGCCAGTGCTCTGCCACTGAGCTACAGCCCTAACCCTGTTCCCAATGTTTTTGACTTAAGTTTTCCCTCATCATTCTTGTTTGCATTTTTAATATCACATATGTACAGATATTATCAGCTGAAATTTAAGAAGTAGGAATCAAATGTATTAACTTTTCCCTTTTGTGGCCTCATAAAAACTAAGGTCTTTCACTGCAGAAGATGAAATACAAAGGTAGATGATGTGTTTTTGGTTGGTCCGTATCTATTCTTTTTAAGTAATATCTTTATGACACCTGAATGATGTGAATCATTTCAAATGTTGGTTATGATGACAGTTGCTTTATGGATATATTAATGTTAGTTAGAATGTGAGTTCTTCTTTTTTTTATTGATTATTTAAAACATTACATAGCTCATGATATATCATCTTTCATACATTTGACTCAAATTGGGTTTTGGAGTTCTTCTTATATTGCTGTCAGACTCAAATTTTCTACCCACTAAAAAATGAGGAGCAAGCTAGCATTATTTAAAATATTGCTAAGTGAACACTGTGTTTCTTTATGATTGATTATTGTACTTCCTTTTACAACAGATGATTAATGTTGCTGTTTGTTCTTCTTAGAAGTGATTATTGGTTGTTTTTTTTTTAACATCAATATACTCTTCTTTAAGCAGGTGTGTTCTCCTTCTGAGTTTGAATTTTAAAGTTTCTGTTTGATGGAAATTACTTTGAATGTTATCATCTTTTTTGCTTTCTAAGGTAGAATGAAATGTAAAAGTTTATGTAGTAGTTTTACCACTCTACTGTTGGAACAAGCACTTAATCTCTTTTTAAATTTGGTTTTCAATAAATGAGGCTTCAATAGCAATAATATACCCCAGTGAGAATTATGTATCTATTACATACTATATAAAAAAAGCGTATTCATTTGTTAAGTTTTACTCTCGTCACATATTATAGTTGATGGACTCCTAGCATCAAGGAAATCAAGTCTCTTTCTTTTATTCCAGATTCAAAATTTTGTGTGTGTGTGTTTTTTTATGATAAATAAGTGAAAGGTGTAAAAACTGAAGTTTAAGGAGCCTAAATGATTGCTCCAAGGTGTTACAACTTCTACTTTTCCTATTTTAATAATTAAATTTAGTTAAACCTCTCCTTGAGAACTAGATTGAGGCAGCCTATAAAGTTATATAAAAGATAAAAATATAAAGAAATAGAAGAATATAAGAATATATGAATGTAAAGCAGAATATATGAATGCCAGTTGCTCATATATTTGTTTTTCCCAACCCAGAAGTCTGAGAGAAATTTATCTCAGTGAAATACAGGCTTAAACTATATCTTTTGACTCCCAGGATGATTCTTCCTACTACCTATTTATATATATATATATATATATTTTTTTTTTTTTAAGAGAGAGTGAGAGAGGAGAGAGAGTGAGAGAGAGAGAGAATTTTTAATATTTTTTTAGTTCTCGGCGGACACAACATCTTTGTTGGTATGTGGTGCTGAGGATCGAACCCGGGCCGCACGCATGCCAGGCGAGCGCGCTACCGCTTGAGCCACATCCCCAGCCCCACCTATTTATATTTTAAACATAATTTTTTTTCATGGAATAATAAATGCTGTAGTTAGGAGACAACCATAACTGCTGTTGTTTCTCTTCTCTATTAGGAATTCTTGTTAAATCATGGGCTCAAATTTTTGCCACCTCTAAAGCCCAGAAATTGCTATTTCGGATCATAGATTGTTTACTGCTGCCACATACAGTATTACAGCAAGAGAAGGAATTACCTGCACCCATGCTGACTGCAATTCAGAAGAGTCTTCCTTTATATCTCCAGGTATATAAGCAGTGGCTGTTTAAAGTAATAAAAGGGAAAACTTTGTCTTAAAACATAATTTACCAAATGCGGATTTAAAAACCGGACATTGTAATCTCAAGGTACATGTGTAACTGTGACACAAGCACTGAACAAGTTTTAAACTTCTTTGTTTTCAGAGCTAAAGAAAAAGAGATTAGAAAGGCAAGTTCTCAACCTCAAGAAGCTTGAGGTTGAGAGGGTGTCAAACTGGCACAGTCCCTTAACAGTAGTGTGTTCAATATTTTCCT